>NC_135967.1:19787878-20098767 GCF_053455715.1 Rhinoraja longicauda
ACCGAGTTGGAGGTCCATCTTCTCCCCACTTCCTGCATTGTTTAGATTAGTTTAGAGATACAGCGCAGAAACAGGCCCTTCAGCCCACCGAGTCCGTGCCGACCCCCATACATTAACACTATCGTACACACACCAGGGACAATTTACAATTTTACCAAGCCAATTAAGCTACAAACATGTACAACGTTGGTGTGTGGGAGGATATCGGAGCACCTGGAGAAAACCACTGTGCCAACGTGCTGCTTGCTTGGAGCAGACAAATGAAATGATAAACCAGCTGCAGCAGGCAGCAGTTCTCCGCAGAACTACTGGCTGCTGAAGGAAAGGGCAGGTCAGGCAGCATCCGTGGAGGCTAATGGATCCATCCATGGAGGTGGTCAGTGTTTCAGGATATGACCCTGTGTTAGGACCGAGAGTGTAGAGGAAAGTTAGACAGTAGAAAGAGGTGGAACCTGGTGAGGTGAGGGATTTTAGGCTGGTGGAACCAGATAGGGAAGGGGAGAGTGATGGTTGAGAGGCCAGAGAGCGACATGGAACCAGATAAGGAAAGGGCGATGGGCATAAGGAACTGGATGGGGCAGGAGGATAGGAAGGGTAGGCTAAAAGAAAAAAAACTTGGGTGGATAGGTGTGTGGATGATGGGCAGCTGGGACCAGGTGGGAGAGTGGGAGAAATATTGAAAATGGCAGTGGGAGGGAGAATGAACAAAGGGTGAGAGAACTTAAGTGGACGAGTCAGAGTGGAAATGGATACTATGGGTGTTGGTTAAGTGAAATTGGAAATTTCAAAGTTTATACCATTGCTGCCCAATTGAACACGGGATGCTGTTCTACTATTTCGCATTTGGCTTCATTGTGGCAGTGGAAACAGCCAAGGGCCGACATCCCAGTATAGGAATTAGGAAGGAGTTGCAAGATCATGCAACCGAAAGCTCAAAATGGTGAAGGTCCTCTTTAAAACAGTCACCTAGCTATGGTTGGCCTTGCCAATGAAGAGTTAAAGATATGAACGTGTTTAAAGTAGATTTGCCCTTCGTTCTCGCACTAAAATATTAAAAGAAAAATAGCATATGCCTGCTTGCAACTGGGAAAACAAGGTCCTTTGTGCGACAGAAATCTAGTCATGTTAAATTTGGTTTCTATTTGTTATCAGTCAAAACCCATCTACTACTATTTACCCATTATTACACTCTATGGTCAAAAGATTCCATAGAGTGTACAAGCTTCTGCAGATTTGGTTGCACTGCGTCATTGGTACAATGTCAGGGTTCTTTCTTTTTCGAGTGGTAAGAATAATTAGTGAAACTGTTCTGAAGACAGCTGGGTACCTCGGTGCCTGAAGAAATTACCGCAGACATGAGCAAACAATTTCCTTTTAAAAAATAATCAAAACCAGATCCATGGGTGGTACATGATTAAACATCTGGAATGTTGCTGAATCACATGAACTAGCCAGACCTTGGTCCACCCCCCATAGAACACAGAACATAGAAAAATCATCCGTCATTAACTGATCACACATAATGCCGTAATAAGGTCACTTTGGGGATGCTGATGAAAAAGTCTCCACTGTTTTTCAATTTCAAGATAAGGAGGCTTTCAACTACAGATCACTGTTAGCCTGAGTGCAGGCTCCGATCAACTACCAGCTGGTGCAAAGTCACCTATGATTGAATAACTTGCCTGAAAATAGCGTCTAGTCTCACACAGAAAGAAGTAATGCCCACATGAACAAGGGGATGATGCCTTCGTGAAATGGCACCAGTGTGACATGTCTTCTTGTGTGTTTCTTCACGAGTCACTGGAAGATTGAGGAGCTCAGCGGCACAGCAAATTATCTCACAGCTCTACTGACCTGTGCTCAGGCCTGAGATATGGTGTGGCATGTGCATTTCCTCTCTGTGACCGTATGGATTTTCTCCAGTTTCAATCCCACATCCCAAAAATCTGCGTTTTAGTAGATTATTTGACCACTGTGAATTGCCCCCAGTGAGTAGGTGAGTGGTTGAATTTAAAGTTGAGGAAGCAGTGGGAGGTTGGTATGAAAGCGGGGAGAATAAAACAGGATTAATATAGGTGGATCAATGCATTCTCAATGGGCAAAAGGGCTTGCTTCACTGCTGTATGACTATAATTCTGCGTCTCTATGATTCATCCCTTGATTATGCAACATTAGAACCATCAGAGATTGAGTTTTTATTCCTTGAATTGCAGTAAAAATATGACTGTTTCATTTCCTGCTGCCTTGCAGAAATATGGCTGTGACTTTTAGCCAGTGGGAAAGAAGTGAATGAAAAAATATTTTTAATGTATAATACCACACATGGGGCCAAGCATTGTTTGTTATCAATTCTTAAAATACGTTTTTTTCATTCTCCTTAGAGTCACATAATGGGGAGCTAAGTCAATTATATAGAATCTAAATGCTTGCGGAGTGACTTTGATGGATTCAGGAAACTGGTGAGCAGCTAGTAAGTGGCAATTTATTTGTGAAGCACACCGATGTTCATAATGTTTTTAATGGTAACACTTCTAACTTTAGGAATCAGGCTATATAGAGACCTTTTCTGCAGAAATATAGAGATCTTTTCCACCCCACCAGCCAGCGGATCCAACAAATCATCCACCAACATTTTCGTCACCTACAACGGGACCCCACCACTGGCCATATCTTCCCATCCCCTCCCCTCTCTGCGTTCCGCAGAGACCGTTCTCTCCGTAACTCCCTGGTCCACTCGTCCCTTCCTACCCAAACCACCCCAACCCCGGGCACTTTCCCCTGCAACCGCACGAGATGCAAAACCTGTCCCTTTATCTCCCCCCTCAACTCCATCCAAGGACCCAAACAGTCTTTCCAGGTGAGACAAAGGTTCACCTGCACCTCCTCCAACCTCATCTATTGCATCCGCTGCTCTAGATGTCAACTTATTTACATCGGCGAAACCAAGCGCAGGCTCGGCGAGCTGAACACCTGCGCTCGGTCCGCATTAACCAAACTGATCTCCCGGTGACCGAGCACTTCAACTCCCCCTCCCATTCCCAGTCTGACCTTTCTGTCATGGGCCTCCTCCAGTGCCATAGTGAGGCCCACCGGAAATTGGAGGAACAGCACCTCATATTTCGCCTGGGCAGCTTGCAGCCCAGTGGTATGAACATCGACTTCTCCAACTTTAGATAGTTCCTCTGTCCCTCCCGTCCCCTCCTCCTTCCCAGATCTCCCTCTATCTTCCTGTCTCCATCTATATCCTTCCTTTGTCCCGCCCCCCTGACATCAGTCTGAAGAAGGGTCTTGATCCGAAACGTCACCCATTCCTTCTCTCCCAAGATGCTGCCTGACCCGCTGAGTTACTCCAGCATTTTGTGAATAAATACCTTCGATTTGTACCAGCATCTGCAGTTATCTTCTTATACCTTTTCTGCAGAAAATGGATTTCACTTTTAATTGATGCTCTAAGTGAGTGTTGTTGTAGTGCTAACTCCCGATCAGGAGTGCCAAAAATTGTTAAATTTGGAAAAGTTATCATTAAAAAATCATTAGGATCTGATTTCTGATAGTAGATGCCACAACTTTATCGCAAAGAAGGATCTGGATCGATTGCAGCAGGATCTGGATCGATTGGCCAGGTGGGCTGAGGAATGGTTGATGGAATTTAATACAGAGAGTGTGAGGTGTTGCATTTTGGGACGTCTAACCAGGGCAGGACCTACACAGTGAATGGTAGGCCTCTGGGGAGCGTTGTAGAGCAGAGGAATCTAGGAATCTAGGAATGCAGGTGCATGGTTCCTTGAAGGTCGAGTCGCAGGTAGATAAGGTAGTCAAAAAGGCTTTTGGAACAATGGCCTTCGTCAGTCAGAGTATTGAGTATAGAAGTTGGGAGGTCATGTTGCAGTTGTATAAAACATTGGTGAGGCCGCATTTAGAATATTCTGGGCACCATGTTATAGGAATGATATTGTCAAGCTTGAAAGGTTTCAGAGAAGATTTACGAAGATGTTGCCAAGATTAGAGGGTCTGAGCTAGAGGGAGAGGTTGAGTAGGCTGGGTCTCTATTCCTTGGAGTGCAGGAGGATGAGGGGTGATCTTATAAGGGTGTATAAAATCATGAGAGGAACAGATCGGGTAGATGCACAGAGTCTCTTGCCCAGAGTAGGGGAATCAAAGACTAGATGACATAGGTTCATGGTGAAGGGGAAAAGATTTAATTGGAATCTGAGGGGTAACTTTTTCACACAAAGGGTGGTGGGTGTATGGAACAAGCTGCCAGATAATGAAGTTGAGGCTGGTACTATCCCAACGTTTAAGAAACAGTTAGTCATGTGCATGGATAGAACAGGTTGGGAGGGATATGAACCATGCACAGGCAGGTGGGACTAGTGTAGCTGGGATATGTTGGCCGATGTGTGCAAGTTGGGCCGAAGGGTCTGTTTCCACACTGTATCTCTCTATGACTATGACTCTAAGCATGGGAAGTGAGTTACAGCCTGGAGGAACTGAGATCATTCCCACTGACTTGTATGGTGAGAGGGATATAATAACTTTTACAGAAACATGACCAAGGAAGGGACAGGACTGGTGGCTCAATGCATTGGGTATGAATGCCAGAGGAGAGCTGGACATGGAGGGAAACATCACAGAGGTACTGAGAGAGGATATTCTTGGAGGATCATCCAGTGAGACTATGTGGATGGAAATGAGAAATAAGAAGGGTTTTTTTTATTCACAAAATGCTGGAGTAACTCAACAGGTCAGGCAGCATCTCAGGAGAGAAGGAATGGGTGACGTTTCGGGTCCAGACCCTTCGAAGAAGGGCCTCGACCCGAAACGTCACCCATTCCATCTCTCCTGAGATGCTGCCTGACCTGCTGAGTTACTCCAGTATTTTGTGAATAAATACTTTTGATTTGTACCAGCATCTGCAGTTATTTTCTTACAATAAGAAGGGGGTGATCACCAATTAGATTGTACTATAGGTCTCCCAATAGCAGGAGTTTCAGGAGCAATTATGTAGGGAGATTAAAAGTAGCTGCAAGATTATGAAGGTTGTAGTAGTCGTGGATTTTAACTTTCCAAATATCCACTGGTGCTAAGGGTTTAGATGGGCCCTTAGATGGGCAAGTTAGGCCAAAGGGCTTGATTCCATGCTGTATCGCACTGTAACTATTACATGGATCGGACAGGTTTGGAGGGATATGGACCAAGGTGGGACTAGTGTAGCTCGGACATGTTGGCCGGTGTGGACAAGTTGGGCTCAAGGGCTGTTTCCACACTGTATCACTCTATGACTCTATGACTATAACTCTTCGACTCTATGACTCCTATATTGCAATTCGGCAGAACATAAGGAAATAGGACCAGCAGTAGGTCACAATGCCCCTCATGTCATTATGACCATGCCACTGGCATGGCTGAGCTACCCTAAGCTTCTTATCATTTTCAACACCTATTCCCAGTAACCCCATAATAATTCCCTGATCTTTTAAAAATGTATCTCATTTCTCTTTAGCACCCCCTAAGATTTAACCTTCAGGTTAGAGAATTCCAGGGATACATTATGCTGTGTGAGATGCAGTTGCTATGCACATCAGTTATAAATCCCCACCCTCTTATGAACAGAGACCATTGAACGATACGGCACAGCTGCAAGCTCCTTGCCCCATCTCCTCCCCATGCTCGTGCTGACTATGATGCCAACTTACCGTAATCTCATCTGCCTGCACAAGGACGATATCTCTCTATTCCCTGCCTGTGCACACACACCTATCTAAATATCTCTTACATGCTGCTATCATGGCTGCTTTCCTAACAGTGCATCCCAGGCACCAACACCTCTCCGTATAAACAGCTTGCCCTGCTAAGTTCCTTTTATACTTTCTCCTACTCGTTTAAAACTATTGCCCGCTATAAATATAGGACCGAGCTGAGAAAACATTTCTTCACACAGAGAGTGGTGAATCTGTGGAATTCGCTGCCACAGAAGGTAGTTGAGGCCAGTTCATTAGCTATATTTAAGAGGGAGTTAGATGTGGCCCTTGTGGCTAAAGGGATCAGGGGGTATGGAGAGAAGGCAGGTACAGGTTACTGAGCTGGATGATCAGCCATGGTCATATTGAATGGCGGAGCAGGCTCGAAGGGCCGAATGGCCTACTCCTGCACCTATTTCTATGTTTCTATGTTTCTATTACCAAGGTGAAAACTGCCCAGAAGAACTGTATCCAATCTCCTGATAATTGGGACATTTACTGGAAATAGGCGCTGTCATTTTAAAACATGGGCAAAATGCATTTTATGTGCATTTGGTACATTGAAAACAGCTGCGATGCATAAAAGTCTCAAAGCTTCTGTTTTGCCTGAAGCTTATTGCAGTGAAAATAAATTTAGTTATCAATGCAACTGCTTTTAAGAAGCCTGTGGCCCAGTGTCAAGAAACCAGCTTGTTTACAACTTATGGCACTTTGTTTGATGTATTTTCAACGTCTAAAGACTTCTTCACCTATTAGTCTTCAACTAAAGATGAGGAATAAAGTAGACTTCCCACCACCAGCATTTTTTTCTATTTGATATCTGGCCCATTTTGAGCTTTACAGGATGCAGTATCTCTTCTGTGCTCTGCTCATTTATAGCCAATTTTCTTCATCATTACCCTAAATTTTCCCAGGTTTAATCGAAGATAGGCTGAAAAATTAAAGTTGTTAATTGACTTCATTATTTTTCCAAATATCTAAAGGTAAGCACAAAGTCTTCTGTTCACCAGGCTGGCTTGCAATATAACTGTAGGTATCTCTTGATTTACAAATGATCAATTAATATTCAGCTGGATGTGAAGTGATATAAATGAAAAAGGTGAGTGTTTGCTGGACATCAGCACTTTGTTAAATCTTGCAGCTTTAACAATGTAAACAATAATCCATCCAGTTCAGATTTACCGCCAGCACCATTAGCATCTAAACATCAGTGACAACTTGGCTTCAAATCTCCTCTGCTGTCAACTCAGCTTGTAAAGCCACCACTACCAGTTGCATGTGATGATGCAAAGTAGGAACAGAAATCAACTGCCAGTCCCTCAATATTGCTCTGTCATTCAATTAGATCCATACTGATCTGACCACAACCTCGACACCATATTTTTCTACTAATCAACCACCGGACTCAAAGAAGATTCTGCCTCCACCATCCTTTGAGGAAGAGAACTCTGAACATTCATGATCCTCTGAGATGAAAAGCAATTCACCTCATCTCTATCTTAAGTGGGCAAATGCAGTTTGGTTTGGGAACAGCTCCATCCAAGACCATAAGTAATTGCAGTGAATTGTGGACGCAGCCCAGACCATCACCCAAACCAATCTCCCTTCTACTGATTCCATTTGTACCTCACGCTGCCTCAGCAAGGCCAGCAGCATAATCAAGGATGAGTCGCACCCTGGCCAATCCCTCTTCTCCCCTTTCCCATCAGGCAAAAGGTATAGAAGTCTGAAAATGCATACCACCAGATTCAGGCACAGTTTCTTCCCAGCTGTTATCAGGCAACTGAATCATCCTACCACACTGCCACTGTATGTTTCTTTTTTTTTTTCCTAATCAGATGTGCAGCACTTTGGTCAACGTGGGTTGTTTTTAAATGTGCTATACAAATAAAATTGACTTGACTTGACTTGACTTGACAACCAGCGAGCAGTGCTCAACTACTCTCTACCTCCTTGATGACCTTCGGATTATCCTTGATTGGACTTTGCTGGCTTTACCTTGTACTAAACGTTATTCCCTTCTCATGTATCTATACTGTAAATGGATTGATTGTAATCATGCATTGTCTTTCTGCTGACTTGTTAGCACGCAACAAAAAGCTTTTCACTGCACCTAGGTGACAATCAACTGATCTGAAATAGCTTATTTTGAAACATGATTACTACTTCCAGTTTCTCCTGCTAAAGGAAACTTCCTCTCCTCAAACAACGCTCCAAGACCCCTCAAGATTTTGTTTGTTTTACTTGATGAATGGACTGAAAGGATACATTTTGATTATGATTATTTTTATTATTATTTTATGTTAAGTTTTAATGTTAATACAAATATTGTAATGATTTCATTTACTTGCTCTGGTTTTTATTTAAGTGTTTTTGGACTAAGATTCTTGATTATGGGAAGCAGCCAGAGTTTAAATATCAAAACTAATGCACAATGCTTTTCCAAATTATTAATATTCACTTAATGAAATGATGACTTTTCAGAAATTAAATTTTACTACATTTTTATTATCTATCTATCTATCTATCTATCTATCTATCTATCTATCTATCTATCTATCTATCTATCTATCTATCTATCTATCTATCTATCTATCTATCTATCTATCTATCTATCTATCTATCTATCTATCTATCTATCTATCTATCTATCTATCTATCTATCTATCTATCTATCTATCTATCTATCTATCTATCTATCGTTATTGAAAGTGGTGAGTTATCTTTTCAACCCAACAATCCCTCTTTGAAGATCGGCACATTGTTGGATCTGCGACAGGCAGCGAGTGTACTCAGAGAGGGATAAAATCTACTTCACCTCACCCTCATCAAATGAATCTGACCATCAGATCATTGCTAGACATGACAACCACACTGTCATAATGGTGACAAATTCACATCTTTACCCCAAAGGTATTCCATTTTATTTTGTGGTGCTGCAAGCACACATAATTGGAGAGATTAAGAATAAATCTCAAGACTTGACATCCATGAAACACTGTGGATCATCATCAGCAGCAGAAATGTATTCCTAATGGTACAATGTGAGCAATGAAGAACTTTTGAATTTTGGGTTGAATTATGCATCTCCTTATGCAACAAGATTTGATGAGAACATTAATAGAGGAAGGCAGAGAGTGAATTAGAGTCAAATTGGACCTTGTGTGAGAATTAGAGAAATATTAAGATAAAGAGAAAAAATACAAAGAAAGATTGAGATTCTTTCAGCATCTCTCCCAAGAAAGGAAAAGTGAGTTATCAGTTCAGGTCATAGACCATTTGTCGCAAAAGAGTTGGCACCTTAATTTTTTCCACAGAAGCTGCCTGACCTGCTGAGTGTTTCCAGCATTTTCTGGTTATATTTAATATTTAATTCACATGCAAATTCCATTAAATTCTTGTAAAATAATGGGGAAGGTTAAGGTGACACGATACTATGATGCAATTTGTCCATTCATACTGGCATGCTCTTTTAGAAAGACTTAACTTGACACAGTAAAGTAATTGGGAATTGTTGTACAGGTAATGAGATTTTTACAGATGATGTTGTTTAACAGTAAAAATCTGTTTTCAGAGAGCACACAGAAAAAATAGTGAAGTGATGGAAACTGAACAGTGTAAATAAAAGGATTGGGAAGCTGAAGTATTCATGTGTTTCATCTGCCCTGCTATATATTGCAATATGCACACAGAACCCATATTAATGTTTTTATTTAAAATGCAGGTTGTGACGTTTATTTGAAGAATTTCATTATTCCATTTTATTATCTGTGTGTGATTTCTTCAAAAAGATTGCTACCACTGAGCCTTAAGAAACAGAATATTTAATCTACAGGTTCGATGAATTTTACATTAATATCATTCTATTGTTCTAGAGTGAACTGCCTATAAAAGTGAAGAGGATTTTAAAACTATGTTTTAAATCACAAAAAAATGATATCAACCTCAATGATTATCATAGTTAAAATGTATAACATACTCAAGCTTTCTACAAAAAGGCTATGTTATGTCTGGTTGACACTCCAGAAAGAGATTTTGGTAGTACTGAAAGTCTACTTTGCCTAGACAAATCATTTTCAAATATTAAAAATGTTAAATTCTCATTGTAGTTCACAGAGTAAGTGGATTGCCTGCAGGTACGCTTTTTAAATCAAAGTCAGTTTTAGGCATTATTTAAACAGTACAGCTCGTTTAATAATACCAAAGCTATCTAAATAGACCAGGAAATTTCATCAATGAGAAAAAGCATGACAATGGAAAAGATATTATGATTGATGTGGCAGCAGCTGCCACAGGAAGAAGATAGAGGAGGAGGCTATATCCTTTCCTGTCAGTTTATCTGTCCCTCTGGAGTTTCTTGACTTTTGCTGAAGATAAGTTGGACATAGATTTAGACTAAGCAGACAAATGACAGTTAATCTATGTTCTGACTTGTGGGAGAATTTAGAATAGAGGTCTGTAGTCAGTACAACCTTGCTTTAACAGTAAAGTTGACATCTGCCTTCATTGTCTTAAACATGAGCCATTTCTCACTCCACGTCTGGACATTTTTCCTCTTCAGGTAATTTATTGCATGCAGTTATCTTCTGATTAACACAAGGTCAAATAGTTGGTGCTTTTGGGCATTTTATCTTATCTAAGGACATCATCCATTACCTGATTTTCTTTATTATTATTGTATATTTGAAATTTGGAATCATGATGTGATTGAAAGTTGAATTGAAGATGTGAGTTCCTTTGGAATGGATCTTATTTATTGTCAGCAATGTTCAGGAGAGGAAAATGGCCAGAGGAACATCACAGAGATAAACATATTGCAGGGTGTTTGGAATACAACAATATTGTTCTGAGATGGCGGCTCATTACAATCAGTAATAATCATAGGCAGTCCATTTTAAAACAGTAAGTGTGCTCAGTTGCTCATTCAAACCCGATCCATCATGGTAAATGATCCATCATTTCTTGATTAGTGTGGGTGTCAGGGGTTATGGGGAGAAGGCAGGAGAATAGGGTGAGGAAGGAGAGATAGCTCAGCAATGATTGGATGGTGTAGTAGACTTGATGGGCCGAATGGCCTAATTCTGCTCCTATCACTTATGACCTTGTGACCTTATAAAGCGTGGTTGCTATTTATGCAGTCATTAATTAAAAATTGCGAGTGCCAAATTCTATTTTATTTTTGGTCTGTTGGGTGTCCAATTGCTTCTAATTTCCCATTACCAGGCCTATTATTTTGAACTCAACTACATCCAAGGGACTTTATTCATTTGTCCCCTTCTAAATGTGATTTTGTTGCCACATTAAACATTTTTGTTTTCCAAACTTCTTATTCTTCTTGTCTCCCCTTCCAATCTATCCTCTGCTCCTCAAGCTTACTGACTCTTTGGTACCAGACATTTTTTTTACAGCTAAAGGTAATTTTAGATCATATAATTTCACACATGCTCCTTTCAACATTGAACAGGATAGCATTTCCGTGGAATTACCATGTTCTCCATTGTGAAGCAGCAGTTGTGTGCTTAATGTTGATGCTGAGAAGCTGAGACCGGGAACTAGATTGGAAAGAGGAGTTGAACTTTAGCTCGAATTTAACATGATCTCTCACTGCAGCCTGTTCATCAACTTTTGACAAAGCATTGAAATGGCCACTCATTCCCTTATTCTTGCACATTCTCATCTGGTTTCCTTTTATGTCTGATTGGGTCATGCTTAACTGAATAACATGATCCTTTGTAAAATTTGAGAGATCAGATTGCATGGGAATGCCTTAAATTATGCTTCATTCCTTGGGAACGGGAAGCTGCAATGGTACTTCACAAAACACAGGAAATAAAGGGCCAATTTACTCATGGTGAACAAAATTAGGAAGAGTTTTTGTATAATTGATAAGAAACTGCTCTAATGACAGAAAAGAGGAGACATGTTTAGATAATTGATTAATGCACCAGTGAGACAACAAGAAGATTGTTTTTTCCCTGCAGGGCGTATGGAGTTATTGTGTTTTGCACCTTGTCATTGTCATGCTGTTTGAGTAATATCCCTTTTGGGTACACTGAGTGCATTCTTCAGGATCATGTATAGTTCTGAGCTTGGCCAATATCTCAGGCACGGCATAAAAAGAGCAGGAGCCATTGTTTACATTGTATTCAGCAGTCTGTATAGTTAATCACGAATGTAGTTTTTAGGTTGCGGTTATACCTGGCTTGTAAAGGAAAGGTTGTAAGAACAAGAGGAAATGAGCCAAATTGCATTGTTCTAAACAAACTACTTTAAACAAGACGAGTTGAATGATCTTTGGCCGCATTGTAAGATTCTATGATTCTGTCTGCAAGTGGCAATTCCCATTTCAGATCCACTAATCCTGAATAAAATGAGCCGTAAAGTACAGTTCTGATAGCGAGAATCCTTCTAATGCTAAAATGTTTATGAGAACCCTTAACAACCTGGAACTAGTATCGTCTTTGGCATTCTGGGCTGCAGCATGTGTGGAGCTGGTTTATTTTGTGAGCTGCGGTTGATGTGGTATCTATAAAACCCTAACAAACCTGCAGAGAATTTAGGACAAGAGTCAAAGTTTCAGAATAAGGTGCAAGCCATTCACAACTGAGATCAGGATTGCGTTCTTCACTCATAGGGCAGTGAACCTTTGTATTTCTCAACTTCAAATCACTATCACCTGTCAAGCTGCAGAGAGACAGTCATTGAATTCATTCACTACCGAGTATACTAGACTTATGGATCTATATAACAAAGGGATATTTACATAGTGCAGGAAAATGACCGTGAACTAAAAGATCAGGCACGATCTTGATGAATTGTAGATGGCTTCCCTTACTCCTACTTCTGATGTAATGATATAAGATGGACTGCCACAATTAACATGGGCTCCATGCAAACATGCAATCTCTCTCACCAAGAGCAATAGATATCTAGAAATACTACCACCTCCAAATTCCCTGACCCACTCTGATTTTAAAATATAACAACACTGAGGAAAGCATTCGATATATTTTCACAGAGGTATACAGCATGGAAACAATTTATTCGGCTCAACTTATTCATACTGTGTTTTCCTGCGTTTGACCCATATTCCTCTAAACCTTTTCTAACCATGTACTTGTCCAAATACCATTTAAGCATTGTTATAGTACCTGTCTCCACCACATCTTTTGACATCTTGTTCCATATAACCACCACCCTCTGTGCAAAAAACTCGCATCTCTAGTCCTCCTTTAAATCTTTTCTCTTTCACCTTTAAATCTTTCCTCTCTCATCCTAAGCATATGACCCTTGTCTTTAGACTCCCCTGGAAAAAAAGTGTAATAATCTATCTTATCTATGCACTCATGATTTTATAAGCCTTTTTAAGTTATCCCTTAACCTCCTTTACTCGAAGGAAAATAGTCCCAGCCTCTCACCTCTCCTCATAAGTCAAGCCACCCAGTCCCATCCCATCCTTGGGAATCTTTACCGCGCCCTCCCTAGCTCAATCACATCCTTCCGATAATATGGTGACCAGACTGCATACAATATTCCAAGTGTGGTCTCGCCAACATCTTGTGCAGTTTTAATATGAAGTCCCATTTCATGCACTTAATGACCCTTATGCAGACGATTGTAAAGGTAGCTTGCCATCATCTTCTCAAGGACAATTAGTAATAGACAGTAAAGGTTGACCTCACTACCGATAACTACACCCCTTGATTGAATAAAAATGAACAGCTTAAACAAATATAATGATTAAACTGACAAACCCTATAGGTGTGGATGCTGAAACATCTTAAGCAATCACAGCTAT
Organism: Rhinoraja longicauda; assembly: GCF_053455715.1. Taxonomy (NCBI): domain Eukaryota; kingdom Metazoa; phylum Chordata; class Chondrichthyes; order Rajiformes; family Arhynchobatidae; genus Rhinoraja; species Rhinoraja longicauda. The sequence continues at coordinate 19,801,418 of NC_135967.1, forward strand.
GAGCATTAAGCTGTTGCTTATGCATACAGCAAAATGTCTTCTATTGCCATTTTAAAGAAGGGCCTATCCTTTTTTAATCTTTTTTCTAAGGATTTTCAGTTGAAGAAACATATTTTCAACCACAAATTCAACAATTAAATCTAAGAAGAAAACAAGTGTTTTATGCTCTTTTAAATATTTTTGCATGATGTCCCTGTTTTTGTCAACATTGTGGTTTCTGATCATTGAAACTGGTAGACAGAAGTAGTAAAGAAGCTCATGAAGAAGTGAATATTTCAAAGGTACAGAAATGGGACAATCACACTGAGTACGTGAATATTGTGACAACAACAAAACTGTCCCTACAATATCCTCAGAAGTAGTTTGACAAGGTATGAATATAAAATTAGTAATCCTAAGGACATATACAATCTTTTTAAACTGTCAAATGGAAAAGTAAATATAGTAGCACAGGAACACATAGTAGCCCAGAAGAGCACACTAAAATTCTGTAGTTTGTCTGGCAATTATTACCTACTAATAGACATGTCATAGTCACTTTGCCTTAAAACTTTAAACCTCAAGGGATGGTGCAGATATTTTTCCTTTTTTTTTTCCATATTCTCATTAACTAATACCTGACTTAAAACCAATTGTTAAGTAAAGCTATTATTTTTAGTTAAGTCAGCCATTCGATTTCTTGAGCTGACGTTTTACTACAACTGGTTGTTTTCTGGATGGATGAATGACTAGTTTCATCTAAGAGCTATGATGCTGCTGATATTTTCCCCTGAGGTAGCCCGGTCCTGGAAAAAACATTTGGCTATTCTTCTGAATTGATCCGAGTTGACGAGCTCCACGAGTCTTACTTGCGGCTATGAAAAGGTCTGAGTTGTGTTGGCAAGTATATATTTTTTTACTGGACATTAATTGACCCCATTTGGTACGTTGTTTTTGTTCCAGTCAAAGATATGTCATTTCCATTTATGGTGATCATATAGCACTCAATGTTCGAGGAATTCACAGGGTCAGATTGCAATCCCTCAGAGCTATATTATAGAAAAACACAAAGTGCTTGAGTATCCCAGCCTTTTGACTTCCTTATCTTATTTTGTCCTCTTTTCATTTAGACATTAGACAATAGACAATAGACAATAGGTGCAGGAGTAGGCCATTCAGCCCTTCGAGCCAGCACCGCCATTCAATGCGATCATGGCTGATCACTCTCAATCAGTACCCCATTCCTGCCTTCTCCCCACACCCCCTCACTCCGCTATCCTTAAGAGCTCTATCCAGCTCTCTCTTGAAAGCATCCAACGAACTGGCCTCCACTGCCTTCTGAGGCAGAGAATTCCACACCTTCACCACTCTCTGACTGAAAAAGTTCTTCCTCATCTCCGTTCTAAATGGCCTACCCCTTATTCTTAAACTGTGTCCCCTTGTTCTGGACTCATTTCTGATCTTTGTCCACCTATCTGCCAATAAAACCCACATAACCAGCATTCACCTATCACCTGTCAAGTTTGTCTCACTTTATAGAAAGTATACTATTGGATTGCATTACAGCTTAGTTTGGAAACAGCTCTGCCCAAGACTGTAAGAAATTGCAGATGTACCAATCCATCACACAGATTGCAGATGTAGCAATCCATCTCACAAACCAATCTCCCCACCACTGACTCCATCGGCAATTCACGATGCCTCAGAAAAGCAACCAACATAATCAAACACTTGTTCCATCCCGGTCATTCCTTCTTCCCCACACACCCATGAGGTAAAATAGTGATAGGCCTGGGGGAGGAAAGTTTAATGGAGATATGTGAGGCAAGTTTTTTATAGTGGTGGGGGCTTGGAATGTAATGCCAAGGGTGGTGGTGGGGGAAGAGATGATAGTGGTGTTTAAGAGGCTAGCCACTCCCCCATCTTTGCTATAGACTTTCAGCCACTCTCCATCTCCATCCCCCACCAGGAAGGTGTTAAAGCCCTCCGTTTCTTCATCTACTGCAGGACCATCCAATTTCGCTCCACTAACACTCTACTCCGCCTAGTGGAGCTGGTCCTCACCCTCAACAACTTCTCCTTTGACTCCAACTTCCTCCAAGACCAAGGCATAGCTATGGGCACCCGCATGGGCCCCAGCTATTCCTGCCTCTTTGTAGGGAACGTTAAACAATCCCTGTTCCAGGCGTACACTGGCCCTATCCCTGAACTGTATCTCCATTACCTTGATGACTGCATCGGTGTTATCTCCTGCATGGACTTCATCAACTTTACCACCAATTTTCATCCTGCTCTCAAATTTTCATGGACCATCTGCGACACCTCCCTCCCCTTTCCTGATCTCACAGTCTCCCTCACAGGAAATAGACTATTGACTGCCATTTTTTACAAACCCACTGACTCCCACAACTATCTCGACTACACTTCTTCCCACCCCGCTTCCTGCAAAGACTCTATCCCCTACTCCCAATTCCTCCTTCTACTCTGCATCTGCTCCCAAGATGAGGAGTTCCATATGAGAACATCCGAGATGTCCCCATTCTTTAGAGAACGGGGGTTCCTCCCTCCCCTCATAGACAAGGCCCTCATTCATGTCTCTTCGGTATCCTGTAGCTCCACCCTCGCTCCTCATCCCCATACTCGCAACAGAGACAGAGTCCCCCTAGTGCTTACCTTCCACCCCATCAACCGTCGCATACAACACATAATGCTCCGAAATTTACGCCACCTCCAACGGGATCCTATCACTAGCCATATTTTCCCATCTCCACCCGTTTCCGACTTCTGCAGAGACCGTACCCTCTGCAACTCCCTGATTAACTCATTCCTTCCCACCCAAACCACCCCCTCCACAGGTACCTTCCCCAACAACCACAGAAGATGTAACACCTGTCACTATGCCTCCTCCAGGGACTCCGACAGTCCTTTCAGGTTAGGCAGAGGTTCACTTGCACCTACTCCAACCTCATCTACTGTATCCGTTGTTCACGATGTGGACTCTTATACATCGGCGAGACCAAACGCAGACTGGATGATCGTTTCCCGGAACACCTTCGCTCAGCCCACATGAATCAACCTGATTTCCCGGTTGCTGGACACTTTAAGTCTCATTCCCATTCCTACACAGACCTTTCTGTCCTCGGTTTCCTCCATTGTCAGAGTGAGGCTAAACTCAAATTGGAGGAACAGAATCTCATATTTCGCCTGGGCAGCTTACAGCCCAGTGATATGGTTTTGATTTCTCTCACTTCAGGTAGCCCCGGCATTCCCTCTCTCTCTATCCCTCCCCCACCCAATTCGCACTAGCTACTCATTTTCACCCTACAAACAGCTGAGGATGCCCTGTTTCTTTTATCATCATCACTTTTTTGCATAACTTTTATTCATTGTTCTTTATCTCTCCACATCACCGTCTGTATCTCTTGTTTCCCTTATCCCTAACCGGTCTGAAGAAGGGTCTCGACCCGAAACCTCACCCATTCCTTCTCTCCAGAGATGCTGACTGTCCTGCACAGTTATTCCAGCTTTTTGTGTCTATCTTCAGTTTAAACCAGCATCTGCAGTTCCTTCTTACACAATAGTCACTGGCCAGTCTCCTGGCACTTCACCCATGTCAAACGATCCATATATCTCAGCCAGGGTTCCTGCAATTTCTTCTTCAAAATCCTACAGTATTCTTGGATAATTCTAGAATAAGAAAATAACTGCAGATGCTGGTACAAATCGAAGGTATTTATTCACAAAATGCTGGAGTAACTCAGCAGGTCAGGCAGCATCTCGGGACAGAAGGAATGGGCGACGTTTTGGGTCGAGACCCTTCTTCAGACTGATATCAGGGGGGCGGGACAGTGCCCAGTGGTATGAACATCGACTTCTCCATCCGCCAACATTTCCGTCACCTACAACGGGACCCCACCACAGGCCATATCTTCCCATCCCCTCCCCTTTCTGTGTTCCGCAGAGACCGTTCCCTCCGTAACTCCCTGGTCCACTCGTCCCTTCCTACCCAAACCACCCCATCCCCGGGCACTTTCCCCTGCAACCGCACAAGATGCAACACCTGTCCCTTTACCTCCCCCCTCAAATCCATCCATGGACCCAAACAGTCTTTCCAGGTGAGACAGAGGTTCACCTGCACCTCCTCCAACCTCATCTATGGCATCCGCTGCTCCACATGTCAACTTATTTACATCGGCGAAACCAAACGCAGGCTCGGCGATCGCTTCGCTCAATACCTGCGCTCGGTCCACGTTAACCAATCTGATCTCCCGGTGGCCGAGCACTTTAACTCCCCCTCCCATTCCCAGTCTGACCTTTCTGTCATGGGCCTCCTCCAGTGCCATAGTGAGGCTGACCGGCAATTGGAGGAACAGCACCTCATATTTCGCCTGGGCAGCTTGCAGCCCAGTGGTATGAACATCGACTTCTCCAACTTTAGATAGTTCCTCAGTCCCTCCCTTCCCCTCCTCCTTCCCAGATCTCCCTCTATCTTCCTGTCTCCACCTATATCCTTCCTTTGTCCCGCCCCCCTGACATCAGTCTGAAGAAGGGTCTCGACCCGAAACTTCGCCCATTCCTTTTCTCCCGAGATGCTGCCTGACCTGCTGAGTTACTCCAGCATTTTGTGAATAAATATCTTGGATAATTCTGATCAAATCATGCGATTTATCTACATTCATACATCTTAGGATATTCAGCCTCCCCTTGACTGTAACATGGAGTCCTGCTCATTTGCTGCCACAGAATCTACTGTCTGTTGCCCAGAATCTCATGTCTGTCTCCCTTCCTCATCTGTTACTCTTCCTCTTTTTGGTTGCAATCAAAATGATGGGTATTCAGTTTAATCAATTCTTAAGGAAAGTAATAAAAAGGATAGAGACATATTATTCCTTCTGGTTAAGATGTGAATCAGATTTACTTATTTTCTTTTGCACCTCATAATTCTTTCTCCCCTTCCCTCGCTACAACTTATCCTTCCATGTTTTTGACATATCAATTTCCCTTTACAGAAAACTCTGTGTAGAATATGGAGATAATTGGAGACACTGCATCCCACTAGATCAATTCAGATGATAGAATCCCTTGCTTTATATTTCCAATTTTATGTTTTACCATAAAACTGCTCAAAGCCTTTCCAAATAGTCTCAACTGAAACCACAATGCAATCCTGTGGGAGTGCGCAATCTGAGAAGCTGACATTTGAGTTGTTAAATTTGTGCTTCTTTAGCCTGTTTTGGTGGTTTGGGCAGATGTTGAAATATTCCATGGTGCTGCTTAAAGAACACCAGATGTCTTCCCTTGCAAAGATGCTCCTTCAAATTAAACAGTACAAAAACAGTGAGGGTTGAAATGAGCAACTTTTGTGAATCTTTCCTATTACACAACAGCTGTTCTCTCCTACATCATTGTCACTGAAGTTCACTTAATGAGGATCATTGAAACATTCCTGAGGAATGATAAAGCACAGAACAGATTTCAGTCTAACTCAGGATTACTGTAGCCAAAGTGAAGCCCATATTGAATTAAAACCTGAGACTGCCGTAACTGACTAAATCTTGCTGAATATTCAGGATCATGGCTCTGTGGTAACACAACAAATCTCAACTGCTAACTACATCTTGTTATTCATGGCTGGTAATGCTAAAGTCAGTGCCATTTAAATCCTTAGTGTGGAAGTGATCAACAGTTTTTAAAACAGCTTGCTGGCAGTTGGATACATTTCACTTTTGTCAATTTTCAAACTGTTGATGCTTTCCATAGTGAATTCTGCACTGATTCAATTCCAAAGGAGCATTGCACTCAGCAAGTACACTTTCCCAATTTCATAGCAATTCAAAAGACAAACCCCAACAGTCAGGGAAATTGTACCAGATGGTGTTGATGATAATAGAAATATAACTCTAAAGCAACATTAGATGTCTTCATTTATCTCTATGATCAGTGAACAGAAAATGCCAGGATGGCAATTCAGTAACTGTCCACAAATACTTGGTTTGATTAAATGCAGTTTTGGATATATCAAAACTCAGCAAAAGTGCAAAAGCTACACAGAGAGAACCACACTGGGGTACAACTGTAAGTACAGATTTTGAGGCTGATCATTTCAATTCAAAGGACAGGAAAAATGAGTTTGTGCCAAAGCCTGTCGATCTCCCTGCTGTGTCGTTACACAAACTGCTGCTTCAGGACTAAACTCTCCTGCTACAAAAACTCTGTAACAAAGTGAAATAAAAGGGAGTCGTGTGGAGAAAGTCAATTTTCCTTTGTGTTAAATGGAGGCTTAAGCTGAATGGCTAATGATTCAAAATCATTTCAAATTTGCGAAGTTGTTTTTGTGTGTAAATGTCATTACAAATAAATATTTGTTACATAAACCTTTAAAAATTGGTACAACCCTTATCTGACTTGCCAATTTTCATGGGTGACTCAGAAGCAGTGATTATAATAATGAAATTAGCCTATGTGCAACAGTTCCCCTAACCTGTGCGCAATACTTTGTGATTCAACTGATTTATCCTTTCTTATGATGGTGGTCCATTGAGAAATAAAAATCTAACAATGTAGATGCCAATTCATAGATCTCCTTGTATCAGGGCTATGTTCATGCTCTTCAATTTCACAGCTACCTTTGGAAATCTGCAGAAACCTTTTTTGCTTTGAAGTTAAGATTTGATAACTTAGCTGAGAAGCAATGCTTTACATTTCAAAACTACACAGAAACATGAAAAGACTGTCAAATTTACAAAGGGACTGGAGTTTTTCTCTGACCCCAGAATTTACTTCTATTCTACAAAGATAAATAAACATATATGTACCATAGGGGCTGCGTGTGATTTATAACTAGGGTTGAATCTAGACATGTTCCCTGGTGAAAAACTCAATTTTATAATTGTTGCAGTAACAAGTGCTGACTGGGGTCAAAGGGGTTTGCTTGCTCCCGACGCTGTTTATAGCATTGTTGCATTGAAGTGATCAGAATAGGTCACTGCCCCTGAGAATAAGAGGACCAATGCATGAGCAATTTGCCATTGTTTTGGAGCAGCGTTCACCTTGTTTTGGGCGTCATGTTTAAAGTAACCTGCTGTATCTGGGCGGCAAAGGAACGGAATTAAAACGATTCACTAGAGCAGCGTCTCCGTCTGTTCATTTTTGTGCTCTGAATGTGGGAACATATTCATTGCCAAAGGGACAGGCACAGAGCCTTCTGGGACTCCAACTGGTGCTGTGATAACACAATATGGAGTATTTCATTTATTTATCTTTCAGCAGAGCTTCCACTGTATAACATTAAAACCGATGATCTCCAGTATGATAATCTCTCTCCTTTTAGTCTATTTCAGAAGCATTAATTTTCTTCTTGGCTCCTCCCATTATTTAAAGAAACTATTAAAGCTGAACGCCGTGGAAGAAAAATCTAAATAAACTTTTTCAATGCTTGGTTTCAATACTTTTTAAATTCTGTCTTCATTAACAAATGTTCTGTGCATAAAAGGACTCATGTCGAAGAATTTAAACTAATATAAATAAAAATCGTGCCTTCGACAGTTGCCCAGAAAACACTTTCAATTAAAAAATTATTTAATTCCAAGTAGCTACTCTACAACTTCAAAGAACAAGGGAAATAAGATTACTCCCAGTTTGCCATTTGGCATTTCTATACATGATAGTTTCAGTTGTCAGTGTTTAGAAGCAGAGTACAAACTTAAACTGGCCAAATTTCTATTAAGATAATCAATGTTCTGACATCCTCCCCTTTATCCAGACCTGGGCTCCACCGCAGAGCTGAGAGAATGCTGAACTCTCAAGTTGCTATTTTTCAGATGAAATTTTAAAGCATCCTCCTCCGAAATGGCCTCAAAGAGGTCCTACTGCAATAAGAGCATAGCTTTGCCCAATCCCTCCAACAGCATCACTGAAATAGATTAATTATTCTCAGTAACATTTATCTAATTTTGTTGTTCATGGTTCCCACAGCACAAAACAATAGCCATATATATAGAAATATTCACTGAAGAGTTAGGAACAATGATTCTCCTAGGGCAGGAAATGCTGAGAACCTTCAGCTGCCCTTTGTTTTCTTTTGTTTAGTACAAATAATGTTTTCCACCATACAGCAGTTCCTTACTCAAGGAACTGAGTAAGCTTTTGTCACCGGCCAGCAGTTTAACAGGCTACATATTAAGACAAGGCAGCATCTCTGGAGAGAAGGAATGGGTGACGTTTCGGGTCGAGACCAGTCTGGAGAAGGGTCTCGACCCAGAATGTCACCCATTCCTTCTCTCCAGAGATGCTGCCTGTCCTGCTGAGTTACTCCAGCATTTTGTATCTACCTTCAATTTAAACCAGCATCTGCAGTTCTTTCCTATACATATTAAGATTAGTTAATTACCTTGGAATGATTTCATTGTCCACTATAATCTGCACTATACCCCTAACTGCTACCTTGAAAACCTCTGATGGCAAATTATCTCACTGAAATCAGGTGACAATAGTAACATATAACAGATTCTTGTCTTCTTGAATGTGGGCATAAATGATTATGCTGCCATGTGAGTAAATGGTTCTCTGTCTATACAAATTGAATTTAAATGAAAGCCAAACTGCTAAAATTGACATTTCCTTCTCCGGCTCAATTGTAAAGAGAAAATCTGTCTCAGCTCCAAGCTTCTCTTTCTCCATTTCAAACAAAAGCAATCCGAATTTATCAGAGCTCAAATCTAACAAGATTTGAATGTTGGTTAATTTCCACCATTTTCCATTCCCAGTGTTACTACATTAAAAAAAATTCTATTAATGTGATTGAGTTTTGCAGAGAAACACATGATAAGAGAAGAAGGAACGTTTAAGGTTCTGATGGCCTTTTATGTGGATTTAAATTATTCTCGTAATTTATGCTGTTAATCTGGTTTCTGTTGGAGTCTTCACAGGGAGCTGTATTGAGGGGGGCAGTCAGTCAAAGGGATATTCCTGATCAATGAAATCACTGCATCTATTGACCATGTGCAAAATACCACCACATTCCTGATCCATCTGCAAAAAGTAGTTTTCCAACCACTCCAGCAGCCTCAGGAGAAAGACAACAGCCAGCACAGAATAACATGGCCAGGATGATTTGCACTTTCAGCTGGCTTAGTTGGTGAAGCTACTGTATTGGCCAAGGACACCACAATTTTTGCTCCTAGACTAACTTACTATCATTCACATTACATCACAGAATGAAGCTCTTTGGACACAGATCTATGCCAAGCCCAGCAGACATATCCCATTAGTACCATTGTCCATCTTACTTCTCTGGAGATAAGCAAGTTTTTTTTTACATGCTCATTCTTTACCACTTACCTACATTGGGGGTAACTTACAATAGATTATAAATTATCAGGAAGTGAAAGGAAACAGGAGCTCATAGGGAGATGCCCATATGGTCACTGGGAGAACATACAAACTCCACTCAGGCAGCATGTGAGGTCAGGATGACACCCAATTGTGGTTGTGAGGCAGCAGCATTAATTGTTGATCCACTGCAGACTATTTCATAGAGTATAAACAATAGCCTGACTCACAATCTGAAGCAGGGTCTTGACTGGAAACGTCATCTATTTGTTTTCTCCAGAGATGCAGCCTGACTCGCTGAGTTACTGCAACATTTTATGTCTATCTTCGGTGTAAACCAGCGTCTGCGTTTTCTTCCTACACAAGTATAAACAATGCGTTGGATCATGCTTGATCTGCCAGTCCAATCCAACTCCATTTTACTTAACACCTCTGCAGCACTCAGTCCTCATGCTAATCCCACAGCCACATCTACTTGATGGGCCATGCTGGAGGCCTCCAACTTCTTTGACGTTATCAAAAGGGTCCAGAGGATGGAGACCTCCAGCAGAGCCCATGCTTTGATCTTTTCCCGAGGTGTTACGACTATAGAAATATTGCCTTAAAATAAAATACACTCCAGTCCATTGGCTCTCACTCCTAAGATTAACAGGGAAGTTGGTGGATATGATCAACTGGTGATCAATACCTGTGGAGGGAAGCAGTGAGCTAATATCTTAGGTCTCTGTCTATTAAATCTAGAAAACAATATAGATAAACTATGATTAAAAAGCAGTAGTACAATGAAAATCTAGATTAATACACACTTTTTCCATCTCCCGAATACATGGATATTTTGGAGCTAGTAATTACTCAACAAGAATGAACTAGACTGAAAATATCACTAAGCTATCCAATTATGTAGGCCAGGACAGTCAAATCCAATTAATGCATATGTCCATTAATGAGACTAATGTGTGAAACTAATAATTTCCCCTCCTGCCTTATTACCATATAAACATCAGATCTCTTCCTCAGCCTTGGCCAACTTTAAATAAGCATCCAGCGTAACATACTAGGAAAATCTGGGGAAAACTAAGACACCACATGGTACAGATAGTATTTTGCTTCTTTTTTTTTGTCTCAGAAAGATCGATTTCTTGGAGTGATGCAAAAAAATGTGAATAATATAAACCAAGGTAAGCTAAACCTCAACAAATCTCTGCTTATATCAGAGCTGTAATGTTCAACCTATTTTGACCCATCAAGTCCATGCCCACCAATGCAAGATAATCATTAAGATATTCATTCAGATATTATAAAGAAATGTATTTACCAAAAGAGTGGTGAGAATGTGGAACCTACGGCCACAGGGAATGGCAGAAACAAATTGCATTGAGTTAGTATATATAAGATACATTTAAAGGGAGATTATACATGCATCTAAAGGAGAATTCTTTGAAGAAGTAAATAGCAGGATAGACAAAGGAGAGTCAGTTGACGTTGTCTACTTAGATATTCAGAAAGCCTTTGATAAGGTGCCACACGTTAGGCTGCTTAGGAAGATGAGACCCCAAGGTATCAAAGGGTAGATACTAGCATGGATAGCAGGTTGGCTGGATGGCAGAACACAAAGAGTGGCAATAAAGGGGGCTTTTTTGGTTGGCTGTCAGTGACTTGTGGAGTTCCGCAGGTGTCGGTGCTGGGGCCATTACTCTTCACGTTGTTTATTAATGATTAGGACAAGGGGACTGAAGGATTTGTCACAAAGTTTGTGGATGATACGAAAACATGTGGAGGGGCAGGTCGTGTAGAGAAAGCAGGGACTCTGCAGAAGGACTTGGAGAGGTTGGGAGAGTGGGCTGAGAAGTGGCAGATGGAATATAGTGTAGCAAAGTGTGGAGTCATGCGTTTTGGTAGTAGGAATAAAGGCAAAGACTATTTTCTAAGCGGGGAGAGAATCCAGAAATCGGAGGTGCAGGAGGGAATTGGGAGTGTTGATGCAGGACTCCCAAAAAGTGAATCTGCAGGTTGAATTAGGATGGAGAGTGACACGGTTAATTCAGAGACCAGGGTCCTGAACTTGAATAAAGGAGACTTTGAAGGTATGAGACGGGAATTAGCTGGGATAGACTGGTAAATTATACTTAAAGGGTTAACAGTGGAGATGCAATGGAAAAGATTTAAAGGCCGCATGGATGAACTCCAGAAATTGTTCATCCCTGTCTGGCGAAAAAATAAAACGGAAGGCGGCTCAATCATGGCTGACGAGGGAAGTCAAGGATAGTGTTAAAGCCAAGGAAGAAGCATATACATTGGCCAGAAGAAGCATCAAAACAGAGGACTGGGAGAAATTTAGAACTCAACAGGGGAGGACAAAGGGGTTAATTAAGAGGGAGGAAAAAAGAGCATGAAAGAAAGCTTGCGGGGAATTGAAGAACTGACTGTAAAAGCTTCTATAGGTATGTAAGATGGAAAAGATTAGTGAAGCTGAATGTAGGTCCCTTACAGTCAGAGACAGGTGAATTTATAATGGGAAACAAGGAAATGGCAGAAAAGTTAAACAAGTACTTTGGTTCTGGCTTCACTAAGGAAGACACAAACAATCTCCTGGAAATTCTAGGGGACCGAGGATCTAGTGGGAGGGAATCCACATTAGTCAGAAAATGGTGAGAGGTAAACTGTTGGGACTGAAGACAGATAAATCCCTAGGGCCTGATGGTCTGCATCCCAGAGTACTCAAGGAGGTGGCCCCAGAAATCGTGGATGCATTGGTGATCATTTTCCAATGTTCACTCGAGCCTGGATCTGTTGCTGTGGACTGGAGGGTAGCTGTGATGTAAGTAAAGTAAAGGGGGAGATGTGATGTAATTAAAGTAAAGGGGGAGATGTGATGTATATGTAATGTAAATGCCAGCTTCTGCTCTTGGCCTCAAGGGGGCACTGGCATTTACATTACATATACATCACATCTCCCCCTTTACTTTAATTACATCACATCTCTCCCTTTACTTTACTTACATTACAGAGGACATTACAGTAGCCAATGTAACTCCACTTTTTAAGAAAGGAGGGAGAGAAAAAAATGATAGACCCGTTAGCCTTGCATCGGTAGTGGGGTAGATGCTGGAGTCTATTATTAAAGATGTTATAGCAGCGCATTTGGAAAGCAGTGACGGGATCGGTCAAAGTGAGCATGGATTTATGAAGGGGAAATCATGCTTGACTAATCTTTTGGAATTTTTTGAAGATGTAACAAGTAGAATGGATAAGCGAGAGCCAGTGGATGTGGTGTATCTGGACTTTCAAAAAGCCTTTGACACGGTCCCACGCAAGAGATTAGTGTGCAAAATTAGAGCACATGGTATTGGGGGTAGGGTATTGACATGGATAGAGAATTAGTTGGCAGACAGGAAGCAAAGAGTAGGAATTAACGGGTCCTTTTCAGAATGGCAGGCAGTGACTAGTGGGGTGCTGCAAGGCTCGTTGCTCGGTTCCCAGTTTACAATATATATTAACAATTTAGACAAAGGAATTAAATGTAAAATCTCTAAGTTTGCAGATGACACAAAGCTGGGTGGCAGTATGAGCTGCGAGGAGGATGTTATGAGGCTGCAGGGTGACTTGGATAGGTTGGGTGAGTGGACAGTTGCATGGCAAATGCAGTATAATGTGCATACATGTGAGGTTATCTACTTTGGTGGCAAGAACAGGAAGGCAGATTATTATCTGAATGGTGTCAGATTAGGTGAAGGGGAGGTACAACGAGACCTGGGTGTCCTTATATATCAGTCACTGAAAGTAAGCATGCAGGTACAACAGGCAGTGAAGAAAGCTGATGGCATGTTGGCCTTCATTGCGACAGGATTTGAGTTTTGGAGCAAGGAAGTCCTACTGCAGTTATACAGGGCCCTGGTGAGACCGTACCTAGAGTATTGGGTGCAGTTTTGGTCTTCTAATTTGAGGAAAGACATTATTGCTATTGAGGGAGTGCAGCATAGCTTCACCAGGTTAATTCCCTGGATGGCGGGACTGACATATGATGAAAGAGTGGGTTGACTGGGCTTGTATTCACTGGAATTTAGAAGGATGAGAGGGGATCTCATAGAAACATATACAATTCTTAAGGGATTGGACAAGCTGGATGAAGGAAAAATGTTCCCAATGTTGAGGGAGTCCAGAACCAGGGGTCCCAGTTTAAGAATAAGGGGTAGGCCATTTAGGACTGAGATGAGGAAAAACGTTTTCACCCAGAGAGTTGTGAATTTGTGGAATTCTCTGCCACAGAATGCAGTGGAGGCCAATTCACTGGATGTTTTCAAGAGAGTTAGATTTAGGCTAAGGGAATCAAGGGATATGGGGAAAAAGCCAGAACCGAGTACTGATTTTGGATAATCAGCCATGATCACATTGAATGGTGGTGCTGGTTCGAAGGGCCGTATGGCCAAATCATGCACTTATTTTCTATGTTTTAATGAATTGGCATTTAAAAAAGCAAACTCAATGCTAGCATTTATTTCAAGAGGGCTTGTATACAAAAACAGGGATGCAATGTTGAGGCTCTATAGGGCACTGGTAAGGTCGCATTTGGAATATTGTGAGCAATTTTGGGCACCATATCTGAGGAAGGATGTGCTGGTTCTGGAGAGGGTCCAGAGGAGGTTTACAAGAAGATCCCAGGAATGAGTAGGTTAACCTATGATGAATGTTTTGTCAACACTGGGCCTGTACTCGCTGGAGTTTAGAAGAATGAGGGGGGACCTCATTGAAACATACAGAATACTGAAGGCTTGGGTAGAGTGGATGTGGAGAGGATGTTTCCACTAGTGGGAGAGTCTAGGACTAGAGGTCATAGCCTCAGAATTAAAGGACGTTCTTTTACGAAGGTGAGGAGGAGAAATTCCTTTAGTTAGAGGGTGGCGAATTTGTGAAATTCTTTGCGACAGAAGGCTGAGGAGGCCAAGTCAGTGGATATTTTTAAGGCACAGACAAATAGATCCTTGATTAGCACAGGTGCCAGAGGTTATGGGGAGGATGCAGGAGAATGGGGTTAGGAGGGATACATCAGCCATGATTGAATGTCAGAGTAGACTTGATGGGCCGAATGGCCTAATTCTACTATTCCTTATGACCTTATGAGAAGTAAATAGAAGGCTATGCTGATACATTTACCCGAGGAAAGGAGGCTTCAGCAAAGCATAAATGGTAGCATGGACTAGATGATCCCCATGGTCTGTTTCTGTGCCGTACAATCCACAGCCATGATATGTACGTATGACAAACTGAATGGTCTCCTTTGGACCAATGATTCAATGGCATTAAAAGCTGTCAACAGGTCATGTTTTACTTACTATGTAACTTGAAATTTACAATGCTTCTTATGCCAACAATGCTTTCTTGGTAAAGCAGTCAATGTACTTATTGATTCGTTATTTATTTTGTTGGAGATTTCAGAACTGTTCCATGCTTCTGTGCCAGGTTTCTTTCACATCTTTTTTACTGTACACTACTCTGATTTATTCAGAGGTGATGCACTCGCTTGATCTCATCACTCTCTTACACAATTCTTTTCCTTCAGCATTTCGAACTGTGCATCAACTGCCTGGTGAAGCATTGGAACATTTCAGGTCATAGATTCAAACAGGCAAATGAGAAAGGAAAAAGGTGAAGGGAGTGGGCAGCCAGCAGCCCTTTCTGAAGAAATTAATGCTACATCTTTACAACAACAAAAATACCCAGGGAATGTTCACCAGATAGAAAGGAACATTTTCTGAGAAAAAATGGTTGCATGAAAAAAGTACATTACAGAAAAGGGCTAAAGAGTCACTGAAATTCTTAAGGCTACTGTGAAGGAGCAACAAAAAGGATGTATCAACGTGACAGTGAAAGACTAAACCCTAGAGACAATTAAGATTGATAAAATACCTATACTCTATCCAAACTGAATATATACATGTCATCTCCATTTTCTAACCTTTTCACAAGTAAATATAGACAATAATAGCAGAAGTAGGCCAATCAGCCATTTGAGCTGCTGTACCAGTCAGCACAATCATGCGAATTCTTTATTTTAAATACCATATTTCCATATCCCTTGATGCCATTTCCATCCCAAAATATATTCATCACCTTAAAAATATTAGTAACTTGGTCTCTGCCGCCTTCCGTGGTAGCAAATTCCATTGGAACACCACCGTCTGAGTGAAGTAAATTTTCCTTATTTGAGTCCTAGATCTCATGTCCTGTAATTCTGATTCAGGCTTGTTTATTGTCATATATACCAGGTTGCATTGACATTCCTTGTTTGCATGATCCTCACAGAGTGCACATTATGCAAGGAAATGATATATACACCAATAAATAAAACAATGAATCTAAAACAGCAGAATGGTGCAAAGATTGTAGAGCAAATAAAAAATAAAATGCAATAACGGAATACTGAATGAGGTAGAGTTCAGAGTAAGAGTATGTTGTAAAAACTCCAAGAAGGGGGTGTGAAAGAGGGGATTGATTTAGGAATCCACAGGGTTAAGTTTTCTGATTTATTAGAGCAAAGGGCGGCCAGATTTCGGGTTCGATCCCGACTACGGGTGCTGTCTGCATGGACTTTGTACGTTCTCCCCGTGACTACGTGGGTTTTCTCCGAGATCTTCGGTTTCCTCCCACATTCCAAAGATGTACAGGTATATAGGTTAATTGGTGTATGTGTAAATTGCCCTTAGTGTGTGTAGGATAGTGTTAACGTGTGGGGATCGCTGCTCCGTGTGGACTCGGTGGGCCGAAGGGCCTGTTTCCGTGTGCTGTATCTCTAAACTGAACTAAACTAAATTGAAAGCAACACTGGCCTAAAATGTTGAATAATAATATTGAAAATGAGAACAAAAAAGTGGTAGATGTTAAAAAATTACTCAGCATTTATGCTACTTCAGTGAATAATCATCCCTGACATTTCAAGGATCCTATTACCGAATTAGGAACATTGATTCATCAACTTTAATGGAAAATTATCATAAAGAAGAATATAATGACACTTAAGAGTGACATACCCGCAGGAACAGACAGATTCCTCTTAAAGTGGTGTAAAGGAAATAGATGAGAAGGTTGTACGTGCCTAACTATATGCTTCCAAAGTCACCTTGTTGTAAGACCTTCATTTGTATTGGGATACATCAGGTCACCTTCCCATTTAAGATTTTTTTTAAAAAAAACAAGATATTATAGTTAGCCTAACATATGTTGTGAAGAAAATATTAGAGGCTACAAATAATGATTGCATTTTTTTGCAGTTACAATTTTAAAATATTTTCAGTTGATTAGAGAGAGCCAAGTAGTCACTGACAAACCTGACTGCAATTGTTGAAGCAGAGACTAAATTAGTGTACATAGAATGTCTTGGATATTATTGGACTTGCGGAAACAATTTGACAAAGTCAGTGATAACATCCAAGATTGTAGACTTGTCGATTATGCCTCTTGGATCCAATAAAGAACTGCAAACACACACTGTATTTACAAATAAGGATGATGGGATGGAAAGCCATGCCCCTAGTTTGCTGAATGATATAAAAACAAGCATCAACTTAAGTTATGTGGATGGAAACATTAAATTACTGTGATATTAATAGATTAAGTGAATGTGAAATGTTGTAGCAAATGAATTTAAGTGTAGACTTATGGTGACTCTCCATTGAGAATAGCTACAAACAGCAGAGATCTAAAAATACTTGGTAGTCCACGTAAATATCAATTAAACATTATGGATAGATTCTGGAAATATATATTGTCAATAAAAGGGGTCAAGGAAAGAGCGTTCACATCGCGGCCCTGTTGCCACCAATCTTTCCACCACCACGCACAAGAAGCACAAGAAGTCCAGGTCGCCATTGTATGCAGATGCTGAGAAGTGTGTTCAGCTCTGGGTGAACAATTTCTAATCTTGTGATGTGGACTCGATAAGAAGATGTCAATAGACAATAGACAATAGACAATAAACAATAGGTGCAGGAGTAGGCCATTCAGCCCTTCGAGCCAGCACCGCCATTCAATGCGATCATGGCTGATCACTCTCAATCAGTACCCCGTTCCTGCCTTCTCCCCATACCCCCTCACTCCGCTATCCTTAAGAGCTCTATCCAGCTCTCTCTTGAAAGCTAGAATTGAATACAAGCACAGAGAAACATAGAAACATAGAAAATAGGTGCAGGAGTAGGCTATTCGGCCCTTCGAGCCTGCACCGCCATTCAATATGATCATGGCTGATCATCCAACTCAGTATCCCGTACCTGCCTTCTCTCCATACCCCCTGATCCCTTTAGCCACAAGGGCAACATCTAACTCCCTCTTAAATATAGCCAATGAACTGGCCTCAACTACCTTCTGTGGCAGAGAATTCCACATTCATCACTCTCTCTGTGAAAAAAAACGTTCTCATCTCGGTCCTAAAAGACTTCCCCCTTATCCTTAAACTGTGACCCCTTGTTCTGGACTTCCCCAACATCGGGAACAATCTTCCGGCATTTAGCCTGTCCAACCCCTTAAGAATTTTGTAAGTTTCTATAAGATTCAGATTCTATAAGATCCAGATTCTATAAGAAGTTCTCTGAAGTTAAACAAAGCCTTTGTTAAACTATATTTCAGCTGGTATAGACATTTTTTTAGACATCACACCTTAGAAGGATATATTGTCTTAGAAGAAATGCAGTGTAGAATGACCAGAGTATTAACCGGTCTTCTAAGGAATGAATTATGAACAGATATTAAACAAAATAGCATTGCTTTGTTTGGATTAATTAGTTGATGTTTTCATGGCAAGTGAGAGGATAGGTTTATATGGTTAGAAATCCAGGAAAAAATAGAAAAAATAATGCATTGTCATTCAGAAGTAAAGGTGGTGACAATAATTATACAAAAGTAATGATGGACATCTTCTCTGTAAAAGGCAGTTTATTCTAGGTTAATTGCTAGTTTTAAATCTGATGTTGACATGACTTTTGTTAATAAAAGATTTAAAGGGGTTTGGAGATAGTGTGGAAAATGGATAACTATGCTGAAGTATACTTCAGATATGCGGCCTGCGACTGTTCTTTTATTTCTTACTAGACCAAACCTCTCCTGCATTGGTGCAGCACACTCTCTTCCCCCTCCTCCTTCCCTCCCCTCCCCCTCCCCCTCTACCCCCTCTACCACCTCTACCTCCTCCCCTCGTCCCCTCCTCCCCTCCTCCCCCCTCTGCCCTCCTCCCCTCCTCCCCCCTCAGCCCTCCTCCCTTTCTTTTTCCACCTCCCCCTCCCCCTCCCCCTCCACATCCCCCTCCCCCCTCTGCCCTCTTCCCCTCCCCCTCCACCTCCTCTCGTCCCCCTCCCCTCCCCCTCCTCCCCTTCCCCTCCCCACCACTCCATCCCCCTCGACCCCCCCTTATCCTCCCTCCTCCCCATCCCCTCCCTCCCGCCACCCCCTCCCTCCCTCCTTAGGTGATAGATTTAAACTTTTAAATGCGAATAACTTAAAAAGTATAACACTGATTTCAATGAAACTTCTTCCATTTGCACCAAAGGGATGATGGTGAGTAAGGTGGGCTATCGTGTACCGTTTTGGCTGTAGTTCAGGAACAAACAAACAAACAAATGAGAGTTTTAGTATATAGATATTCTTATATGGAGTTATATCAAAGATCAGCCATCATCTACTCCTGTTCCTGTGTTTCACACACTAGAAAGTGGAACAATTATCACTGGATTGGACAGGGGAAGCTAGAACTGTTGAAACAATGCATTTAATGATAATTTTTCATTTCAAACTAGTAAGAGGATAAGGGGCAATAAAAATATAGAATCGTTGTCATGCAATTAGCTCCAAACAAAACCAATTATAAGTGTTAATCCCTGTTTATTCCCTATTTAAAACACATTTATTCCCTATCTTTTTTGACGTGAAAATTGTTGTAAATATTTCCCAATGGAATACATGGAAGCATAAAACTGACAATGAAGAATGATGCTTTCCTATAAATGTGCTTTTGTGCGAGCGTTTTTTGATTGCAACTTGGAATTGTACTTTGCATTGATGATTTTTGGTCATTGTATTCTGAAGATACTCCCAGAAACTACATCTAATTTTATTTTTGCTTCTGTTTATGTCAAAATTATTGTATATATTTCTGCGCAAATAAAATGGCCTTATTTTTACTCTAAGGCCATTATCTTGGTGCAATTCAAATATCTTGACACCATAAAATTAGTTGTATTAAAATACAACTACTTCTACATGCTCAAAACCTGAAAACATTCAGGACAAATCAAAAGTAGAATTTATGTAGTTAAGAGAATAGGAGAATATGCCAGACCTAGATTTCAAAAGTGTGGTTATATGTTGAGAACGATTAATTATTTGTTTTAGGCAGACAGATATACAACATGTACCAGCTGGCCATTGACTCTTGTGAACTAAGAATTCTCCCTATCACTAATCTAGTTCATCAATGTTAGCACTACTGTATCTGATTCACATATCTATGAGTCCTTCTTCAGTTTCCTGACTCCTTCATCTATCTTTGCTCCTTATCTTTCCTAGACTATTGACAACCATAGTTCTTCACAGAACTCAGGGCTCCTTTCCAAAACCTGGGTTCCAACACTAGCTCTCAGAATACCAAACCAACTCCCACAAGCAAACACAGAATTCCAGTCTTCCATTCCAAGACTATGAAAACAACCTCCCAAACTACTGATTTTCCTGCCATATTCTGTATTACCCTTGCATCTAGACCCAAATTGTTGCAAACACTTGCAGAATCATTTCACATTTCTGCAAACACTAACAGATTTTATCATGTCATATGCTGAAAGACTGGAGCGGCTAGGCTTGTATACACTTGAATTTAGAAGGATGAGAGGGAATTTTATCGAAACAAATAAGATTATTAAGGGGTTGGACACGTTAGAGGCAGGAAATATGTTCCCAATGTTGGGGGAGTCGAGAACCAGGGGCCACAGTTTAAGAATAAGGGGTAGGCCATTTAGAACGGAGATGAGGAAAAACCTTTTCAGTAAGAGAGTTCTGAGGCAGTGGAGGCCAATTCTCTGAATGCATTCAAGAGAGAGCTAGATAGAGCTCTTAAGGATAGCGGAGTCAGGGGGTATGGGGAGAAGGCAGGAACGGGGTACTGATTGAGAATGATCAGCCATGATCATATTGAATGGTGGTGCTGGCTCGAAGGGCTGAATGGCCTACTCCTGCACCTATTGTCTATTGTCTATTGTCTATTGTCTATGCCCACTCCTGACTCCTGAACTCATCTTGGACTCCTGCACCCAATCTTTATCTTTCCTGTCACACTCTTAAAATTAATTCACAAATTCCTACCACTCAATTCTGGACCTCTAATCTTATTCTTAGCTCCTGCATCCACTCTGTTTTTCTTCCACTTTCTCGTAGATTCCAGCATCCATCAAATATCTTCCATCCATTATCAGGCTCCTGCACCCACTTTTACTCCCATCCACTCACACAACCAACAACTCACTCCCAGATTCCTATACCGTTTTCTGGTCTCTTTCACCCATTTCCAGACTTCTGCACAGTGTTTTGGAGTGAGAGCAGCCAGCATAATGAGATTGTAAATTAAGTCAATAAACATAAATGGAAACTTAGTTCCTGAGATGAGGGAGAGACCTGTGTGGCTAACTGCTAAATACTAGGTGTGGGCCATTCTTTTTTTTTTTCTCCAATTGTGGCCTTTTGAGCTGTATTTTCACTCTTTCTCAGAGGAGCAATCAGCAAGACAACTATTCTATATCAGGCATTGCTTTTGATTAATTGGAGTCCCCTGTTGACTCAAAGAGTTGGTCTTGTTGAATAATCCTTCCCTGGCCCCAGGGAGAAGGAATCATGTGCTCATCATCAGCCTGTTCCTAAAGAGAGTACAGCTTCCTCCATTGAAAGAGTGTTCAATCTAGACAGGAAATCCAATTAAAGCTCAGTTCCTTGGCATTACATTTTGCAGGTGTTCCTGTCATTAGAAAATGCATCCATTAAAGGCTGTGTTCTACTGAGGCATAAGCCTTTTCACTGTGCAATACATTTCTTCCAAGTACATGAGAAGGTCTGAGTGAAGGAACTTACTTCCATGGAACTTAAGTAGACTAGCAAAAAGATTCAAGGCAAAATTACTGTGGAGTATTGAATTTTCATCTGGAATGCGCTGAATGAAAGGAGTTCTCCTCAGGCCATTCAAAGGCAACATTGAAAAGGAAAGTAAGCACATATTGGAATGGAAGTATTTGGAGGGTTATAGGGAATAAGTCGGGCAGTGGGCCTAATTGAATATCTCTTTCTTTTATTTTTTTTTTATTTTTTTATTTTTGTTAGAAGTAAGTACAATAGTGTGGTACTTGAGTACCTAATACATAAATACATATTTCCATTCTTGTACAACTTCATACTTTTGATTTAATAATAAAAGAACAGTGAGAGAAGAAAGAAATAAGAAATAAAGAGTGTCGGAATAGATAGTCAAGCGAGTAGAAACAGAAAGCAAAAGAAATAAAGGATAGAGATGAAAAGTTAAAAGATTGAAAGAAAAGGAGACAGTAAAGAAAAGAAAGATCTCTTTCTAAGCCATTGTTCCGCCCACTGGTTCATGCTCATGCTCTCTGGTCGCCTGGTCTGGAGCAGGTCCCTGTTGAGAATTTGCTCGACTAAACTGGTTCTAATCTGAACAGTAAAGCCCAGTACAGTGCAGGCCCTCTGATATAAGTGGCAAGCTCTTGAAATTACTCTTACAGCTGGTTATGCCCCCACACCCACCCACCCTCTCCCCCGAGATTTACCAACTGTCAAAGTTGTGACAGCGGCTGAATATTTGTGAATGCCTCAGATACATTCAAAACCTTTCAAAAATTAAATCCACATTTCTGATTTAAAAATTCAAAGTTTGAACCAAAAAAACTGAAACACTTTAAGTGATTAGAAAACACATTAATTGATTAGATGAATAATTAAATCAAAATACTTATAATATTAAAATAATTATAATGAGACCCTATACTTGCAATGCAACAAAGCAATGTTAAAGCGATTCAGTATTTTGCAGCCCCTGTGCTGTAATGCTCACCACCTGGAAATCAGAAAATGAGCAAGAATTTATTTCTTAATTGAATTCCTATCAGTCGTGTCCGAAAGCCTATGATCCCTTGATCCTTGCTGCGCGTTTAATTACTGGTGCAATGATAATGACATGTGTGTTTGTGCAGCCCCTCCTGAGTTGACAGGACAACAAATGGCAACTCAAGCGCTGTGATCTCCCCCATGGGCTCCTCAGCACAGCTGCCCCACTCCTGCTCCTTGCCTCAATGCACACACGCACAAACACAGATGGCGCGGCTTGCAGAGGACACAGACTTCGATCATATTCTCCCCTGTATAAAAATAAGAGCTCACTGTAGCAGAGCATCTGTACCTCTGCCAGTACTTGCTTAGCAACACTGTTGGCTTGAACAAAAATAAAAGTGTGATGTGTTAATTTCCGGAACTGAGGGGGAGGCAGCTTTCAAGCCTGGTCAGTACAACAGCACAACTTGAAGCTTGCAATTGTAGATTCAATTTGCTAATCATCCATCATTCTTTCGGCACCTTCCATTATCTGGCATGAGTTTAATTTAACATTGTGTGAGTGGGTGTGCATGTGCATTTGTGCAAACAAATTAGTTAACCGACATCACTTCTATGCCACGAGAGGCGGTGATGATTATGTATTGTAACAGAACCTGTAATTCCCATAAAAACGCAATAAGGCAAGAAAATAGGAGCAGGAGTCTGCCACCAGGCTCCTCAAGCCTACCAGCAATTTAATATGATCATGGATGGTCTCTACTGGCCTCAACAGCTCTTCTGTGCCAGTTTCCTGTCACCTTAAGTTTGTCACCTTAATCTTTCAAATATTCATCTACCTTCACCTTAAACATATCTAACGATCTGTTCGGCACCACTCTCAGGAGAGAGATTTCCAGGGATTCACTGCCCTCTGTGAGACAACATTTCTATGCACCTCAGTTTTAAATGACTGGCCCCTGAATTTGCAGCTATGTCCCCTTGTTCATGACTCACCCACAAATGAAAGTATCCAGCATATACCATGTCAATCCCCCTTAGGATATAATATATTTGAATAGGTAACCTTCATTATTTTAAACTCCAAGGAATACAGATTCAAGTTGTTCATATGACATCGGAGCTGAATTAGGCCATTCAGCCCATTGAGTCTGCTCCGCCACTCGATGTTGGCCGATCTATTTTACCCTCTTAACCCTATTCTACTTCCTTACCCTGTAATCTTTGATATCTTATCATTCAAGGCCCTAGCAATCACCGCTTTAAAAATACCCAATGACTTGACCTCCATCGCCGTCTGTGGCAATGAATTCTACAGATTCCCCACCTTCTGACTCAATAAATTCCTCCTCATCTTCATTCTAAAGGTACATCCTTTTATTCTGAGGCTGTCCTCTGGCCCCAGAGTCTCCCACTACTGGAAACATCCTCTCCACATCCACTCTATCTAGGTTTAGATTTTGTGTCTTGTTTTAGAGAAACAGCATGGAAACAGGCCCTTCGGCCTGATGGGCTTGCACTGACCAGTGACCCCCCGCACATTAACACTATCCTACATACAAGGGCCAATTTACAATTATACCAAACCAATTAACCTACAAACCTGGACATCTTTGGAGTGTGGGAGGAATCCGAAGATATCGAAGAAAACTCACGCGGTCACAGGAAGAATGAATAAACTCTGTACAGACTGCACCCATAATCAGGATCAAACCCAGGCCCCTTGCACTATACAGCAGCAACTCTACCGATGTGCCATCATGCCGCCATTTCATTATTTAGTAGGTTTCACTGAGACCCCCCTTCATCCTTCTAAATTCCAGTAAGTACAGGCCCAAAGCTATCAAACACTCCACAAACGTTAACCAAATTATCCCCGGGATCATTCTCGTAAACTTCCTTTGGACCATCTTTCAATGCCAGCATATCCACAACTCAAGTTGCCTATCCTCTCTTGTTAGGATAACCCTCGCACCACAGGATTTGGCCTGGTGGATTTCCTTTAGACTGTCTCCATTACTATTGTGTTCTTTTTTAGGTAAAGGGAACAAAACTGTGCCCAGTATTCCAAGTGTGACCTCACCAGCACCCTATAAAATAGTTACAAAACATTCCTATTCTAAAACTCCTCCTTCATAATAAAGGCCAACTTATAGTTTGCCTTCTTAACTACTTGTTGGACCTCCCTGTTAAAGTCATCATGATTCATACACTTGCATACCCAGATCTCTCTGAATTTCACTGTTTTGCAGAATCTCTCCGTCGAGAAAACAATCTGCCTTTTGATCCTTCTATCGAAGTGTGTGACCTCATACTTCTCCACAGTAAACTCCATTTGCCAGGTTTTCACCCAATCATTCAATCTATCTATGTCCTGTTGCGGAATCACAAAATCCTCACCCCAACATGCCTTTCCACCATTTTGTGACAAACTTAGAAATCAAGGCTTTTGTTTCCTCTTTCTCATCATTAATGTAATTCATTCTTCATGTTAATTTATCTCACTGGAAAATAGAAAAGGAGGTTGTTCTTGAAACTCTCAGTCCACGTTTCAGAATAGTTGTATGCACACATTTGCTTTGAAACAATGCAGGTGCTCAGCACTTGAATTCCTTGCCAGTAAACTTTGTTTCGCTCTCTTCCTCAGACAAATGAAAAGACACTTCTAAGAATGTACCTTGCTTGCAGGACCCTAGTCGAGGATCATTCTAAATCTTCAGCTATCTCCACCACTATCTCAAAGGTTTTCAGCAGGGGGACAAGACACACAGGCTGTGCCAGCCGTGCTCACAGACTATGAATGAATGAATATTTTTTGCTTAAAAAAAATTGTGTTGATAATACATGAGGCAGCATGACTATGAAAGAGAAAATTCAATGTGAACAGTTCAGTCAACTTCCATGAAAAGAGAATATCTTCCACCAATTATATTGAAGGGCATATCTCTAAAATATATCCTTTCTCCTCAGAATAATATCCTTTTGGAGAAGATGGCACTTATTCATGTTCTCCAAAGATGCAGTCTAACCCACTGTGTTCCTCCAGCACTGAGTGCCTTTTTATATAAACCAGAATCTGTAGTTCCTTGTTTCTCCATCCTTTTTCCCTACCATTTTCTGATTTTTTTTCTAAGATTTCCAAGGAAAATAGACTGATATGTTTTGTGTTCCACGGTTATTCAAATTTGATATTGAAAGGCATTCATTATGAAACATTTCTTTTCATTACTCTTGCCCCTCAAAAGGAAAAATTGGAGATCAGCAGTTAAAATAGGACATGCCAGGAAAGCACTTGGTTACAATCTGACAAAACCTACCTGCGTTTATGCCACAGCAGACCATATTGAGCAATTAGGTCTTTGAGGTGAAATTAAACTTTGAAGTGGTGCAAAACAAATGGATAAATATTATGCAAAGAAAACCAGAATATGTATGTTGTGTCATAACTTGTCATAATCGCCATCAAAGTTGAGTTCCAGCTCCAATATCTTTTCTGCTCACAGTCCCAGTAAAGACAGTTACAAACAGCCTCTACCATCAAGGTGCTAGAAGTATATCCTTAATATTCTTAGAGTGATACAGTGTGGAATCAGGCCCTTCGGCCCAACTTGCTCAACATGTCCCAGCTACACTAGTCCCACCTGCCTGCGTTTGGTCCATATCCCTCCAAACCTGCCCTATCATGTACCTCTCTAACTGTTTCTTAAATGCTAGGATAGTCCCAGCCTCAACTACCTCCTCTGGCAGCTTGTTCCATACACCCACCACCCTCTGTGTGAACAAGTTGCCCCTCAGATTCCTATTAAATCTTTTCCCCTTCACCTTAAACCAATGTCCTCTGGTCCTCGATTCACCTGATCTGGGCAAGAGACTCAGCATTCTTATGGGCAATTATCCAATAAGAGTTGAAAACATCTTCAGTATAACAATGTCAGACGATTTATCTATTTCATTGAACAATATTTAATTGATAAACTTCTGATTAGACAGTGTTCTTTATCCCTTAACATTCGGGACACATGACAATCCAATGATACAATAAGAGTTTAAATATTTAATGAAAGGTTTGCATCATGTTACATAGTCCCTTTTGGCCAATAGGAAAGGCTGACCAAAATTGACCTCTCATTGGCAATCCCTGGGTTCCGCCTGACTTATGGGCATGGATATGCAGGTAATAGAGGGATGTGGATGATATGCATGCGTAGGATATTAATGTGTTACCATGTTCTGCACAGACATTGTAGGCTGAAGGGCCTGTCCCTGTGCTGTGTTGTTCAATATTCCAAGTCATCCTTTCTAAGTTTGATCTCCTTGATGAAGAGGACATTGTATCTTTAGGAGACAACCCAATCTACTAAATGAAGGAAGTACAACAAAATTGCCAGTCCATCTGGAAAGCGTATTTATGGCACCAGCAAAGAATGTGATAAATGGGCAAAAAGCGCATTTGTTCTGGTTGCTTGGGAAGTTGATAGGGAAAGAGGAGGAGGTGTTGGTGGGGATGCCAAGCCGAAATAGTGTGCTGCTGAAAAAATAGTTGCCTTGGAATGCTGAAAACACAGAATGGAAGATGAGGTTTGTGTACATAGTTATCTTGGCTGTACACAGTGTGGAGTGTGGACTCAGATTGTGTGGTTGCAGCCATTTTAGTTGTCTTGCTGTCAGCAGTTAATGTAATAAAGACCTCTGTTGTACCTTGAAGACTTGCAAAGTTTCATATAGACATAGAACAAGAACACGAAAGTGGTGTCAGAAGTGGGACAGTCGACCAAATCGCGGAGACCATTTCTATGGAAGTGCCTGGTGTGTCCACAATCAGCGGCAAGCCGAGGATTTCGCTGAGGGTCTCGAACGTCGATCTACAGTTCCAGGTAGACACTGGTGCAGCTGTGTCGCTAGTGGGTCAGGACATCTGGGAGAGGATCGGATTGCCGAAACTGAAACCGGCCAACATCTGCCTTTTCGGATACGGACTACAGGACATACCCACGAAAGGCAAATGCACTGTCGCCGTTTCCTGTAATGGTATGACACAGATGTTGCCGCTGATCGTCATTGGCAAAAAGTGCGCCATCGACTGGATCCGTGCTTTCAAGCTTGACATGAACGCCTTGATCTACGAAGGATCAACCATGGCATTGTCATCTACCATGGGCTGCAACGTGGTCAGCAAGTGTGAGAACAACTGCAGAAGGTTCTTGACCAGTTTCCGGCTGTTTTCGCACCTGGACTCAGGCATTGCACAAAGACGAAAGCACGGCTCATACTCAAAGACGATGCCGGCCCTATGTTCTTCAAACCAAGAGCAGTTCCGTTCAGTCGGATGGACGCCGTCGACAAGGAACTCTGCCGTCAGTCTGCAATGGACCACTCGGGTAATACAGCCACCGAAATAACAGCAGTAACACCAGCAAGCAAGCAGCGACCGCCTCTGGAAGCGGGTATGGCTTCAGGGGATCTATACGAGGTGGAGAAGATTGTTGACAAAAGGAAAATTAAAAATGGGAAGTGGGAGTACCTTATATGATGGAAAGGCTATGGAAGTAATGAAGACACTTGGGAACCAGAGCATCACTTTCTTCACCGTGAAGAATTTATTGATGTTCAATGGACTCAACGCTTCCAAAGAAAAGCAAACTAATAATACTCTTCAGAAGCAAAAGCGGGGTTCAATGGCAAGAGATGGAAAGCATGCACTACGAAAACAGTGCATTACAGAACCACTGCAAGCAGAGTACAGATTATGTCTTACAGAAAGACTGATAACTCATGTCAGAATGGCAATGCTAGACACAGCAAAAATGCATTACAGTTTGACAATACCCCAAGGAGACTCATTCAGGAATAAAGACGTTCAAACTGGAAAGAGGGAGTGTGATGTTTGGTGGACTGTGTGGGTGGGAGGACCTGTTGCTCCTCCCGTGCAGCAGGTGGCGCTATACAGGACAAAGGGAGATGTTTTGTACATAGTTATCTTGGCTGTACACAGTGTGGAGTGACCAAGAACCCGATGGTCACTCTGACAGAGCTCCAAAGTTCCTCTGTGAAGATGGGAGAACCTTCCAGAAGGACAACTATATCTGCAGCACTCCTCCAATCAGGCCTTTATGGTAGAGTGGCCAGACAGAGGACATTCCTCAGTAAAAGACACATGACAGCCTGCTTGGAGTTTGCCAAAAGGCACCTAAAGGGCTCTCAGACCATGAAAAACAAGATTCTCTGGTCTGATGAAACCATGATTGGACTCTTTGGCCTGAATGCCAAGCGGCACCCTCATCACCTGGCCAATACCATATGGTGAAACATGGTGGTGGCAGCATCATGCTGTGGGGATGTTTTTCAGCAGCAGGAACTGGGAGACTAGTCAGGATCGAGGGAAAGATGAACGGAGCAAAGTACAGAGAGATCCTTGATGAAAACCTGATCCAGAGCGTTCTGGACCTCAGGCTGGGGAGAAGTTCACCTTCCAACAGGACAACAACACCAAGCACACAGCCAAGACAATGCAGGAGTGGCTTCGTGACAAGCATGTGAATGTCCTTGGGTGGGCCAGCCAGAGCCCGGACTTGAACCCAATTGAACATCTCTGGAGGGACTTGAAAATAGCTGTGCATTGACACTCCCCATCCAACCTGACAGAGCTTGAGAGGATCTGCAGAGAAGAATGGGAGAAATTACTCAAATACAGGTGTGCCAAGCTTGTAGTGTCATACCCAAGAAGACTTGAGGCTGTAATCGCTGCCAAAGGTGCCTCAACAAAGTACTGAGTAAAGGGTCTAAATACTTATGTACATGTGATATTTCAGTTATTTTTTTTAAATTATTTTGCAAAAATTTCTAAACAACTGTTTTCTCTTTTTTATTATGCGGTATTGATTGATTGTGTAGATTGATGATAAAAAATAATGAATTTAATCTATTTTAAAATAAGACTGTAACGTAGCAAAATGTGGAAAAGTGAAGGGGTCTGAATACTTTCCGAATGCGCTGTAGCATTTAAGAAACTTTTAGGTAGCACATGAATATGCAGGAAATGTAAGGTATGGCTCATGTTCAGGCAGAGGAAATTATTTCAACGTAGAATCATGTATGGCACACACACTGCGGACTGATATGCCGGTTCCTGTGTTGTACTGTTCCTTGCCAGCATAGAAACCTTAAACTTGCTGTCTGATCTCTGTTGGTGAGTTCTCACATGTACTTCAGTGTTGGACTCCACATTGCCAGGAACCAAAAGTGCTGGAAATACTCAGCAGGTTAGGCTGTGGGAAGGGGAACATAATTAATGTTTCAGGTCAGAAAGTTTTCATCATACTGAAAAGTAGAAAAAATAAGCTGGTAAAGCTGCAGGGAGGGTGGTAGAGCAGAATATGTCTGATAGAGTAAAACCAGCTTGACCATGGGAATAAATTGTAAACAATGTAATCTGGTCAATTAATTAATCGGGAAAAGAGACAGGAGTGTTTAATTGTCATATATATTGACAATAGAACAAATCAATTCTTACTTGCAACAGCGTAACAGACCTGTAAACATAATGTGCGTGGGTAATATATAATTTTTAAAAAATCAATAAATCAGTAACCCCAATACTATTAAAAAAAACAAAGTCCTTTGTGCAATCAAAGACATTCCATAGTTCATAATGAGGTTAATGTTGTATAGTGTTCAAGAGCCTGATATTCTCAAACCCGGTGGTCATGATTATCAGGCTCCCATACCTTCTTCCCAATGGTAGGAGTGACATGAGAGAGTGGCCAAGGTTGTGTGGATCGTTGACGGCAATGGCAAACTTTTTGAGGCAGCACCCTCCTGAGATAGATCCCTTCAATGGTGAGGTGGTCAGTACCCATGATGGACTGGGCTGGGCCCATCACTTTTTGTAATCTCCTTCTTTCCTGAGTATTTGAGTTCCTGGGTTTTGGAGAGTGATAACATAGAAACAATAATATGGGAGCTGTGAAATGAAGAGCAGTAGGCTAAGCCTAACAGGTCAAGATAGGTATGTCCTCACTCCCAGAGAGAAACAAACAAGGCAGATGACTGATATAGACTGATAAATCATTACCTGAAGTTGTAGGAATCTATTCAGAACAGAAGGATGCAACATGCTCAAATAAAAATGGTGCTATTTCTCAGGCTTGCATTGGGTTTGTTTATAACAGAACATTGTCCCGGAATGGCGGGACTGTCATATGGTGAAAGAATGGAATGACTGGGCTTGTATTCACTGGAATTTAGTTGGATGAGATGAGATCTTATAGAAACATTTCAAATTATTAAGGGATTGGCCAAAAACATCACCCAGGTTACAAAGTCTGATCCAGGTTAAGGTAAAACTGAAATGAAACGACTTGATCCTAAAGCATAAGTATTAACAATTCAAGCATTATCAACAACTCCACCCTGTTGAGCACAAAAAAACTAAATTTGGTGTGGAAAATATGTTACTCTCCAGTGCAACTAGAAATTGAGCATACCAGAAATATGAAGCAAAACAGAACTAATTAAGTCATGGCAGCAAACGTTCTGCTGGTGAACCGGTTTTTTAATAGTATTACAGTGTGTGTGTGGACTCGCTTGAATTTGGATCTGTTCTCAGGGAGTGAGATAAATGGTGAGTTTAAAATCAATGTAGGAGACAGCCCGATGAATTAAGAGAGAGCATGGAAAGCAGAACCTGCATAAGATTAAAGGCAGAGTGAGAAGCAGTGAAGCATGGGAGCTAGGCTCGTGGGTTTAGCTTTGTTGCATGGGCTGAGTGATGAAGGTGGCCACGGGAGCTCCTCCTACTCTTGCATGGTGAATTTATCTCAGTCGGCCAGTGAATCACGTACTGGGACCCACCAGCTCATCCAGAGAGAACTGGGAGATCATGATCTTCCAACATTGAGCAGCACTGGGGAGTGTGCAGGAGGGGATCAGCATGCTCGGGGTGTTGCAGGCACTGTGGCTGGGGGTCGGAAGGGAAGGGGGGGGTCTAGAGAATGGGGCAATTGAGAGGGAGGGACTAAGAGGGAAGGAGGTTAGAGAAGGGAGGGAGGGAGGGGAATGGAGGAAATGTGGGAATTGGAGCTGGGTGGGTTCTTGAGAGGATGGGACTGAGGCAGAGGAGAAAGGCAAGAAAGAGTGTGTGCGTGTGCGTGTGCGAGTGGGTGTGTTCTGCACAGCAGTGCTTGATGTCTAATTGCCTTGAACCTTCTTGCCATTCATCCAGCACCTCATTCTTTCATGTCTGTTTGACTGCTTCTTCAAACATCCATCCTGCCCTAACTTCCTTCCTTTTGCATTACCCTTCCCTCTCATCTCCTTTTCCTTTTGCTAACCATTCCCAAGGGCATCTTCCACTCTTCAGAACTGAGAAATGCAGTGGGAGCAAGTCATCCTCAATACCGAGGGACTGAATAAAAGAGAAGAAAAAGGTTTATAGATTTCTCTGATCATGACATGTGGCATAGTGTTTGTAGAGCTGCCAACAGCATTCCTTTCATTACTTATCGATTAAATAATAACGGGTCAGCTAGGGCCAAGTGTTAACCTTGCCTCAATGCTATTAAGGAACAGAGGGGAAAAAAGCAAAGTGCTGTTGCTTTTATTGCAGAAGAGATGACAATGAGCTTAAAGCCAACAAAGAACTGGCTGGTGCCAATTCCAGGCAGTCCTGGCTGCAGTGTGTGGTGACTGAACTCATTGTCCTTTCATTCAGCTGCAGGGGTCTGATGGTGTGATTAGTAAGAAAAGGTTGCAGCTGTTACTTTTTTTTAATGACAGTTATCCATAGTTCTATTTTATGTAGGAGAATTTTTTTTAAAAACAAGATGAGGAAGTGTTATTGCTGAGTAGGTAACTGAAAAATCCTTTCTGGGGTTGAATGTTAATGGCCTGGATTTCTCATTTGAAACTTATGGGTCCTGTGGGAATGGAGCATAGTTATTACTGCGGTTGGAGATATTTATTAATGATCTCTCAAATAATAGAAGCAATTCTACAGGTATTGTGAACTGACTGTTTAAAATTCATTGCATGCAATGACTTCCCATAATTACATGTAATTAAACTTGTTACTAATGTTGAAAAACTTTGATGAGCACCTCTATGTGATTGAAAATGAATGTGTTTTAATTAGAAAGTACAATCAGTAACAAATAGGAAACTCAAATTACTTACTTATCAGTAAGTGACAAATGAGGGAGGTAAATTATCAGTGAATAGAACTTGTCAGAATTCATTTATCACTAGGTGAAACATCTTTTGTTTTTCTTTTGAATACGACCATGAAGATAGATGAACCTATTCAGCAGTCAGCTGAGAAATAGCACAAACTGGATGCAGCAGTGAACTTCCAGTACAGCAATCCTTGTGTGTGACCAGTTGTTTACTAAACGTCAATATAATTATGCTATGATACATATTGAGTTTACAGTCAACCAAAAAATATATTTTTTTAAAAGAGGAAACTTAAAATGCTTTCTACCGGTGGGGTGATAACAGTTCAGCGAGAAAACTGGAGGAGGTAAATTTCTTTTCAGATGGTAGACAGACACTTGAAGCTAAGTGGAGAACACTCCCAGAATTACAGTAGGTTAAATTGTGTCCTTCTTTACTATAAAACCCTCTCTTGTTAAACATCAATCATGATTGGGAACATAAAGCAAAGTGCACTTAATAATGACCAATAGCAGTGAACCAAATTTGGCAACAGCGTCAACATTTAATCATCCTCTTACCTCTTTCACTCTCCACAAAATGCCCCAAAGGTTTGCATAACAAATTTTCCCTTTCCATTCCCAAGGATTGGAGAAGCCAAAATTCTATCAAAAACAACAAGAGCTTTGGTTAATATTGTGCCTATAACACAGTAAATGATCGCAAGGTTCTTTCAATAAACGTTGGCACTGGGTCATACATTAGGACATGATTAAAAGCATTGCTCTTGGTTTATTATTGTCACAAATACCAAGATTCAATGAAAAATGCTGCATTCTATCCAGGCAAATCATACCGTGCATGATTACAATCATACTATACATGAATACAACAGGTAGTACAAAAAGAGAAAGGAGAATAGAGTATTACAGCTACAGAGGGGACAGATAAGAAGGATGCAAGGGTATAACAAGGTACACTTGGTCATTGGGAATACATCCTTAACTGATGAAAGGTCCATTCAATAGTCTGATCACAGCTGGGAAAAAGGGGATCTTCAATTTGGTTGATATGTGCTTTCAAGCTTTTGCATTACCTGCCTGATGGGAAAGGAGAGAAAAGGGAGTGACCGGGGGTGTGAATGGTCCTTGTTTTAATGTTCACTACTTTCATGAGGCAGTGTGAAATGTAGATGGAGTCGATGGGGGGAGGCTGGTTGGTGTGATGGACTACTAAACCTAGTTGTGATGCACCCCATTAGGATTCTTGCCACGGTCATCTGTAGAAATTGGTCTGAGTCATTGAAGAAACATTACATTTTCTGTCTTTTGAGGAAGTAGAGGGATTGGTGTGCTTTCTTAGCTGTAGTGTTAATATGGTTGGACCAGGACAAATTGCTGGTTATATTTACACTCGTATTAATACCCCTTCTCCATCCTCTTTTCATCTATATGCAGCTATTCATTGACATCACCTCAACTGGTGTGGCCTTTAAGATTAGTATGTTACAGGAAAGATTGGGTTCTGTTATTTTCTGATATGTACCGAGGGGAAAAAGTAGAAAAGTTGGAGAAATATCTCTTGCTCTTGGCATCAGAAGGTTCGCCACATACTTAAGACACCACAAAGGTAATGGGAGGAAGCAGCAATGAAGGTCGATAGAATGAATCAATCCCTGAGCACATGGGTGCAATGGTAGGAAAGTGTGGTCATAGTGAGGAAATTAATCTTCAAATGCTTTATCTACCAGTTGAAGGTATTTATTTCACAAAATGCTGGAGTAACTCAGCAGGTCAGGCAGCATCTCAGGAGAGAAGGAATGGGTGACGTTTTGGGTCGAGACCCTTCTTCAGACTGATGTCAGGGGGGCGGGACAAAGGAAGGATATAGGTGGAGACGGGAAGATAGAGGGGGAACTGGGAAGGGGAGGGGAAGAGAGGGACAGAGGAACTATCTAAAGTTGGAGAAGTCGATGTTCATACCGCTGGGCTGCAAGCTGCCCAAGGGAAATATGAGGTGCTGTTCCTCCAATTTCCGGTGGGCCTCACTATGGCACTGGAGGAGGCCCATGACAGAAAGGTCATACTGGGAGTGGGAGGGGGTGTTGAATTGCTCAGCCACTGGGAGAGATCAGTTTGGTTAAGGCGGACTGAGCGAAGGTGTTGAGCGAAACGATCGCCGAGCCTGCGTTTGCTTTCGCCGATGTAAATAAGTTGACATCTAGAGCAGCGGATACAATTGATGAGGTTGGTGGGGGTGCAGGTGAACCTCTATCTCAGCTGGAAAGACTGTTTGGGTCCTTGGATGGAGTTGAGGGGGGAGGTAAAGGGACAGGTGTTGCATCTCCTGCGGTTGCAGGGGAAAGTGCTCTAGATGTCAAAACCCTGGCACTCAGTCCGCCTTAACCAACCTAATCACCCAGTGGCTGAGCAGTTCAACTCCCCCTCCCACTCCCAGTCTGACCTTTCTGTCATGGGCCTCCTCTAGTGCCATAGTGAGGCCCACCGGAAATTGGAGGAACAGCACCTCATATTTCACTTGGGCAGCTTGCAACCCAGCGGTATGAACATTGACTACTCCAACTGTAGA
This sequence comes from Rhinoraja longicauda, assembly GCF_053455715.1. Lineage (NCBI taxonomy): Eukaryota > Metazoa > Chordata > Chondrichthyes > Rajiformes > Arhynchobatidae > Rhinoraja > Rhinoraja longicauda. The sequence continues at coordinate 19,836,551 of NC_135967.1, forward strand.
TAGTTCCTCTGTCCCTCTCTTCCCCTCCCCCTTCCCAGTTCTACCTCCATCTTCCTGTCTCCACTTATATCCTTGCTTTATCCCGCCCCCCTGACATCAGTCTGAAGAAGGGTCTCGACGCGAAACGTCACCCATTCCTTCTCTCCTGACATGCTGCCTGACCTGCTGAGTTAATCCAGCATTTTGTGAAATAAATACCTTCGATTTGTACCAGCATCTGCAGTTATTTTCTTACATCTACCAGTCGTATCATTTGCCACACATTTTACTGAGTGTACCACATCCCCATTACCCATCCACCAGTAAATAAGAACATGCACCTAATGTGCACATACGGCACCACAAACTCACTTACTGAGCCACAAGGATCATGTCCATACCTTATAGACATGTTTGTAGACTTGGGTAGCTATTCATGCATTAATTGTGCATGTATGGAGAACAATGTGATTTCCATTGCAATTGCAGTCTCTCGACCATGTTGAAACTTCCTTGTCATGCCTATTTCTTGTGAGCTCAATGGAACTGATTGTTTTGAATAAACATGTTCCAAATTATTTTTACATCAGGTGTGTTTTGATTTTGCATCATATTGTTGTTAAAGTGCAGTTTTAATTCTTCTAGTGTAATTGCAGCAACAGATAATGGAGGTAGCACCACATTGCATCGTAGAGAAATTAAGCCCTGAATTTGTATTTCTGACTTTGCAATTAAACACTCAGCTCAGGTCTCAAAAACAGTGCAACATCCTAAGTTTGATGTATTAATATTAAGTAGAAGTAGATACCCAGCAGAATTACTCAGTGAAAGAGCATACTAGATAACACAAGGGTTTTAAAACTTGTATTAAATCAAAAATGCATTATTTACCTTTCCCCAGATATGAGGATGTAAATTAACCTGTCTTTTTAAGGTCTTAATGTTTACATGTTGGAGTACCCAGAGAATGAATTGTTATTTTAAATATCCTCAGTCTTGAAAAATCAGGTACATTTTTCTGCAATTGTTTTCTACCTATGCTTTTTTTTTGTATGATTTTACTTTGACATTTGGATTTTGAAAAGTGTAAAAACTTCTCTTCATAAAATACAAACTGTAATTATCGGGAAACTTCTGAAAATTGAAGTTATATGTTTACTGCAAAAGGTCCGTGAAGCTAAAAGTGTCCATTAGATGTTTGTGTCTGAGATCACATCAAAACAACATTGCAGTAGCATTAAACACACTACTGACTTATTCCACTTTTGGAAATGCATTTTGAGAAACAATTCATGGCATTTCTTATGTTCTTAAGGTCATGAAAATAAATAGAAAATGGGAAATGAGCTGAAAGGTTTACGTTAGTGTTTTCAAAGATGTCCACCCCCATCCAACCGTTAACGGAGAATTTCATGAGCTCGAAATTGATACAGTGACATGCCCTGATCATGAAATTGGACATTCACCTGTGACCCATGCATTATTTGCAGCCAAAAGGTGTGCCACCAGCTGTTTACTGATAAGCATGCTGAATGCATGGGTGAATTTCCACAGGCTGGGCCCCCAAAAATTCCAATTGTTTGTCAGTCAATGTTCTTGATCAGCTTTCGCTTCTCTTTGGAAGATGAGAAGACTTTGGAAGACTTTGGAAGTCTGGAGTCCCTCAGTGATCAGCCAACCACCAAATCTCTTGCGCCCCAGTCCACTGTTACATCAAGTCCCTTGCCAAGTGACTGGCTGCCAAATCATTCAGTCCCTTTGTCAGTAGGTCACCTTATTGGTCAGCGGCCACGACTTCAAAAATACTTTTCAGTGCGCCTGGATAACTGAGTAGCAGGAGGACTTAAATCCTCTGGGTCATCTAAAAAGGAACTCCCATGAACATTAAAGACGTGCAATGCTCAGTTCTCTCAGGTGATTAACGGGGAAACACCTTGAGACATTGCATGGCTATATCTAGTTTTGGCTGGGAATACCTACGACAACCCCAAATAAGATCAAAGCTGACATATTTTACCATAAGTTTCCATGTGAATTTCCGTGAAGTAGAATATATTTTAAATGTTCTTGAAGAATTAAACTTGCAGTTGGATTTAGCTTCTTTCAAAACATAGCTTCTTTCCCCACCTAATGCTCAGCATTGATAACCTTCTCTGACAAGTTTCTAACACTATCTCTTCGACCACCCTCCACTCTGATTCACTCTCCTCCAGATGATGCCCTCTTCTGTCAGGTCCCGTCAAAGTAAAATCAGGGACTCAAAGTAAAATCAGGGACTCATTCCTTCCTGGGACCAAGTCAATCTGTTCTCTCAGCATGCTACAATCCATGCACTTGATGAAAACTCAAAGAAGACTGGAATGCTGACGGGAGAGATTGCTTGCTGACACAAGGGCCATGACACATGGTTCCCATCAGCTTGACAAAGGGCCTGATGAACCAATTGTTGGCTGAAAGCTGCAGTGGTTCTAGAATTGGGTTATCACTGAGTTGGTACATTAATCCAGTCAGTTTCCCACCAAAAAGAACATTTGTTTTGTATAGTCTTAACATTCACTTTATAGAAGATTATTGTCTTAAATTTGGATAGCACTAAGGGGAGGGGGAGGGGAGAGGGAAGAGGGGAGGGAAGAGGGGAGGGGAAGTGGGCAGGGGGAGGGGGGAAGGAGAGGGTGCTGCACCAATGCAGGAGAGGTTTGGGCCCAACGGGTCCACTTGGTCTAGTTCATTATAAATCCTCAATAATGAATATAGCTGATGAAATCGATGAGATACACAATAACAAAAGTAGCATAATCTCTTCCTGTAAAGTAATGCAGGTTTTGTTATCAAATCAAAAAAAGAGATTTGTATTGAATACGACATTTCATAGATTATTTGGATGAAAGTATACAATATTCTGATATGTCACAACCTGGATTACCAGCAGAAATAATTTTAAAAAACAGTTGAAATACATCATAATAGTTCAGTTTAGAGTAATTTGATCTGTTATCATTCCTTTTTCAAAGAAGATCATGTTTTCCCTTTAAACCAAAGTCAACAAAGATGTCATCAATACATTCTGCTCAGCTTGGAGATAGATAAAATATTACTTAGAAACGGTGCCTAGTGACATGCCAAGGACACTTATCTACTTGGGATCACGATCAATAAGCAATTCCAATTAACTGAAGCAATCCAGGATTATTGCTCAGATCAGTGAACACTGAATGGAGGGCAGAACAGATCTCAGTGACTCTTTGCTCTGCAGAAACATAGAAGTTGAAACTTGCACCATTTACACTCCAAGTCTGAAGAAATGGTGAGGCAATGTATTTTTCCTTTTACACATACACACCTTTTCCTTTTACACAAGAGTTTTTTTGATATATATTTTTTTAAATATCAGAAATGTAATGATGTTGGAATAGTCTATTGACATTGCCTTTAGCAATATCAACTTAGGTTTGGCAGTAATATAACATTTTAAATATGTGCAGTGAATTTTCACACTCATCGTGCTGCGGGCTGTCAGTGCTTTGCTTGGGAATTCAACAGTTTCTGTTTCTTGTTATGCTGTCAGGTTCAACCAAACTCAGGCCCAGCTTAAGATGGAGATCCATGGAATGTACACCTCCTTCTTCAAATTCTCCAGTTCTTAAAAAAACCAATTTTAATCAATTTCTTTTCAGTATTTCATAGAAACTGTTTCCCAATGTGGAACCTCACAGTCAATTCATCCAGCATTTAGCACATTCATATAGAAGTATGATTGTCTCCGTGGATTGTCACCTTGCCGTGGTGGAGAAGCTTGTGTGGTCTTCAGATCCTGAGAAAGAATGTCGTCTGGGGCTATGCTCCTGGTAGGGTCACCCATGGCAGTAAGGTCGAGGGGGAGGTCCCTGTCAAAGAGCAATCCAACCAAGACCTCAACGGTGAAACAGGCGGAGGATGATGGCTGACTTTAGTGGAGCGTCACAACAGCTGGGAAGGTGGATGAAGGCTGTAGAGGGCAGGCGCTATAGACGGGAAGGTAGACGCTCCCGCCCGCACGAGTCTCGGGCAGATGAGGCTCATCAGCCTGGGAAGGCAGTCCATCTAGAAGAGGGAAAACTCTGATCTAAAACCTCCACTGCCTTGTGGCCATATCCAGTCACCGAAAAGGCTCCAGGAGTAAACCTCAAGAAAAATCCAGAGTCGGAGTCCCTAAGGCAGTTCGTCGTTGTCTACAACCTCGTTCTGGCAGCTCCTGCGACGGCGCTGGTGCAAAACTGTAACGGCTCTGCTGTTCCTTTGGATCAATCAGTGACGTGGAAAGGGGGGACGTGCTGCATGGGCAACTGCCTGTCCTTCATGTGACATTGCCCAGGTGTGCATCCGACCACACATCGACGCTACTCTAGCCGAGGTTTGGAGCAAGCAGCCAACAACCAGGATGTATCACCCATGGTCAGCCATGACCGAGAGGAGCCTTAGATAGAAGTATACGAGGTGTAAAATATCTGATTCACCTCTTCCAACCAGAATCATTAAATACCTCAGATACTTCCTCCCAATTGGCTTGTCATCTTTACATAGGCTATGTTGAATCTGCAGCTCACAATTCCATCTTATCTACTTTGGGGAGAACAAAGATAGAATGTCAGGTTGCTTGGCTGAATGCCACTGTTTTGTTCATAAGCAAGGCCCAGAACATCAGGTCATTTGCCACTTTAATTCTCCACCCAGTCCATTCTGACGCAGTTATTGAGAGTCTAATTGCAGAACGTCACTTTTACAAGGTTATGTAAAGCTTCTTGCTTTAAACTTTTTAGTTTTGTTTAGTTGCAGTCAAAGAAAAGACTATATATCAATACAATACAATACAGTCCTTGCTATTGAGGCAGTGCAGCGTAGGTTCACGAGGTTAATCCCCGGGATGGCGGGACTGTCATATGAGGAATGATTGGAAAGACTGGGCTTGCTTTCACTGGAGTTTAGAAGGATGAGAGGGGATCTTATAGAGACGTATAAAATTATGAAAGGACTGGACAAACTAGATGCAGGAAAAATGTTCCAAATGTTCGGGGAAATCCAGAACCAGAGCCACAGTCTAAGAATAAAGGGGAGGCCATTTAAAACTGAGGTGATAAAAATCTTTTTCACCCAGAGAGTTGTGAATTTGTGGAATTCTCTGCCATAGAAGGCAGTGGAGGCCAATTCACTGAATGAATGAATGAATGAATGAATGAATGAATGAATGAATGAATGAATGAATGAATGAATGAATGAATAAGTTTATTGGCCAAGTATGTGCATATTCAAGGAATGTGCCTTGGTGCTCCGCTCACAAATGACAACACAAACATACAGTTAACAATTAAGAATAAAGCATAAACACATCAAAACAATAAGGATACAACATTATGGTCTAAACATGTGGGTGAAAATAAACCAGAGCAAAAAAGAAACTACAGACTTTGGTTATTGAGTAGAACTACCACTCGTGGGAAAAAACCCTATTTTTATGTCTGGCTGTGGCTGCTTTGACAGTAGCCTTCCAGAGGGAAGTGTTTCAAAGAGTTTGTGGCCAGGGTGAGAGGGGTCAGAGATGATTCATCTAAAGATGAATTTAAAAGAGAGTTAGATAGAATTCTGGGGGCTAGTGGAATCAAGGGATATGGGAAGAAGGCAGATAAAGGTTACTGATTGTGGATGATCAGCCATGATCACAATGAATGGTGGTGCTGGCTTGAAGGGTCAAATGGCCTCCTCCTGCACCTATTTTCTAATACAATCAGTGCACAAATGACAGAAAAAGGATAAAGGAACGTATGCTTTCATTTTTTGAGCAGTATGACCCTGATATTGACTAGAAAGTGGGAGGGCTGCAGGAGAGGCTGGTAACGTGGCAAGTGTTGTGTGATACACATTGCCACCAAATTTAACAATTGGACCTCAATATCACCCTTTCATTTCTCACCAGGCCATGGGCTCTACTGGCAGCCCATCCACCTAATGAGATTTAAACCAGTGGCACAAATCTACAGGTGGGGAGCTTGGGAGAGGATCAGGACGAGGGCTGGAGAAAAAGTGGTTCAATGGTTGAGCCAGTTGAGCTACCACTTCACAACTCCAGCAATTTCGGTTGATTCCTGACCTCTTGACATTTCTGTGGAGAATTTGCACATTGTCCCTATGGCCACACCGATTTCTTCAGCATATTCCAGTTCTCTCCCACTTCGTAAGGGTGTGTGGGTTAGTAGGACAGTTGGCCGTTGTAATTTGCCGCTCATGTGTAAGTAATTGGCAGAATCAGGGGAAGATTGATGGGATAAGCCCATGTAAATTTCCAGAAAGAAGGTATTTATTTAGCACAAGGCTTAAGGTGTTGTACATGGTCTAATTTGGCAGTGCTTGATTTCAAATCAGCAATGCACAGGATTTACATTCTGACCATTGCTTACTGCCAACATGCATATTTAATGGATAAAACTGTCATGTTAACCAGTTTGCCAGAGATCCAGACATGCACTCAGACGGCAATTTTTTTTCTCCTTCACCAAATAGTTTGCTTAATATCTGTTCAGTTGTAGGTTATGTGGCTCAGTTCCTTTTTGACACTGCTTCACTGATATCACTTTACTGACAACATACCCACTATAGATACTGTACAATTCCAGATGTCTTGTCAAAAATGCCTAAGGGATTATAACATACCACAACTCTCATCTCGTAAGGCAGTGTTCCTTTCTGCAATGACAGAATGATGATTTAATTTTATATCTCTAAACTAAACTAAAAAAAAATTCAATCCTCTTAACATGGTGAAAATCAGTCTAGGAATTTAGAAGCAGTTCATTCTGTGGCCTCAATCTCACCAGGGACTCAGGCTAAGATTCCCTGCAGTCAACCCAGTTGTGGCCTTGTTCCACTGAACCAATCACAAACCCTGGATCCCCAGAGGTAAAACAATGAATTAGGTTAACATTTTAGCCAGCTGTATCGTTTAAGTTCCCCAGTGAATTCGTTCCTAGCTTATTTTGTTCTCTACTAAAGGCAGAAACATGGTTTTTTTTCAGATTAAAATACCGTTGAACAGATTGTGCTCAGAATCAGTCATCAGTGACACTTCTGGAAGACATTTATATGATACAAGTAATTGGGATATCATTATATGAGAAGCAACAGATAGAATTTGTTTAATATTATATTGAATGCAGCATCATAAATTGTTGTGCATAAGTACATTTTAAAGCAAACAAAATGAAAGACGCACAAACTGAAAAACTGATAGACCACAATCTGTATTTTCCCTTTGCAAATTCTCTTTCAGTTTTAACTCAGAATGCAGTTTTGTCTGGCTGCAAAAACACTAATTTCTGAATTTATGAAATGGTGGAAAGACTCATATGGAGTATTTTAATACATTCAAAGGTGATGTTTCCTTTCAAACATGATGCCAAATCATAAGCTGCATTTCCCAAATATCGAACATTATATTCACGAAGAATAAATAAAGAAATATTCTACCCAGATGCCTTCATTTTGTTTTTACGTAATAAGTGAAATGTGCTAATTCATGTAGCTGTCAACATTATGGAAAACATAAACTCTTCCATAATATGTGGCTATTATGGGTTAACTTATGATGAGCATTTGATGGCACTGGGCCTGGAGTTTAGAAGGAATTTCTTTAGCCAAAGAAGGCTGTGGAGGCCATCAATGGATATTTTTTAAAGCAGAGATAGATAGATTCTTGATTAGTATGGGTGTCAGGGGTTATGGGGAGAATGCAGGAGAATGGGGATAGGAGGGAGAGATAGATCAGCCATGATTGAATGGCGAAGTAGACTTGATGGGCCAAATGGCCTAATTCTGCTCTAATCACTTATAACCTTAAGACCTTATTACTTTAATAATTATAGATGGAATACCTCATGCTGTTCAATGTCATTCTAAAACACCAGTTAGTCTCTTCTTTAACCAAGCAGAGTTTTACATTGTTAACATAATAACAAAAACTGTAGATTTGTAAATCTGAAATAAAAACTGAAAATGGTGTAAGCACTCAATACGTCAGGCAGGATTTGTCGAGAGAGAAATAAAGCTTGGATTTTGGACCAATAACCTAACATCAATTCCTGGAAAATGTAGAAAACAGGTCTATTATAGGTTGCAGGAAAATGGCCGGGTTAGGGTGAACTTAGGGAATGCCTGTGATAAGGTAGAAACGAAGAGAAAATGAAGAAGACGCAATAGGGGAGAGAGAAACAAACAAGCAAACATATCGAAACAAAACAACAAAGAAAACCATTCTGAAACTGTGTGCTGTAGAACACAGTAGTTCAGGAAAGCTGAGAATAAAAGGAAAATACTGAGATAACCCATCCAATCAGTCAGCATCTGTGGGAAGATAAAACCAAGTTATGTCAGAACAGCCAGGGATGCCCAATAGATATAACTATTGCCTGTGATGTATAAGCAAACATTTTTCTTTGAAAAAACTACATGTGCTGAAACAAAAACGGAAGTTGCTGGAAACACTCTCATTCTGATCTTCCTATTCACAAAGTCCATGCTACAAATACAATTAACAGTGAATAGAAACAGAATAAACAGAAATCCAAATTAAAGTATAAAATAAAACATGTGAAAATGAACTTTCGATCCTTCAGTTAAAAGCTGAAAGTAAAAATATCAATTATGTAATTGAATCATTATGTTAGCACATTGCTGTGTGAATTGTGAAACATTACTTAGTTTACATGATCAGTAAAAAAGAAATGGGGTTGCCCTATATTGTTAAAGATCAGTTTTTGAGGATCTTGGCCTCCTCTAATATCTCATGAGAGGAATAGATCGAGTAAATGCCCAGAGTAAGGGAATCGAGGACCAGAGGACATGGGTTCAAGGTGAAGGAGAAAAGATTTAATAGGAATCTGAGGGGTAACTTTTTCACACAAAGGGTGGTAGGTGTATGAAACAAGCACCAGAGGAGGTAGTTGAGGCTGGGACGATCCCAACATTTAAGAAACAGTTTGGCAGGTACATGGATAGGACAGGTTTGGAGCGATATGGACCAAGCGCAAGCAGGTGGGACTAGTGTAGCTGGGACATGTTGGCCGGTGTGGGCAAGTTGGGCCGAAGGGCCGTTTCCACATTGTATCACTCTATAACTCTATGACTGTATGTGCTACCCCATGTGATACCATCCTATCCCCTACTCCCAATTCCTCCATCTACGCCGCATCTGCGCCCGGGATGAGGTGTTTCACACTAGGGCTTCAGAGATGTCCTCGTTCTTCAGGAAACGGGGCTTCCCCTCTTCCATTATAGATGAGGCTCTCACTAGGGTCTCTTCTACATCCCGCAGCTCCGCTCTTGCTCCCCCTCCCCCCACTCGCAACAAGGACAGAATCCCCCTCGTTCTCACCTTCCACCCCACCAGCCAGCGGATCCAACAAATCATCCACCAACATTTCCGTCACCTACAACGGGACCCCACCACTGGCCATATCTTCCCATCCCCTCCCCTCTCTGCATTCCGCAGAGACCGTTCCCTCCATAACTCCCTGGTCCACTCGTCCCTTCCTACTCAAACCACCCCAACCCCGGGCACTTTCCCCTGCAACCGCACGAGATGCAACACCTGCCCCTTTACCTCCCCCCTCAACTCCATCCAAGGACCCAAACAGTCTTTCCAGGTGAGACAAAGGTTCACCTGCACCTCCTCCAACCTCATCTATTGCATCCGCTGCTCTAGATGTCAACTTATTTACATTGGCGAAACCAAGCGCAAGCACGGCGATCGTTTCGCTGAACACCTGCGCTTGGTCCGCATTAACCAAACTAATCTCCCGGTGGCCGAGCACTTCAACTCCCCCTCCCATTCCCAGTCTGACCTTTCTGTCATGGGCCTCCTCCAGTGCCATAGTGAGGCTCACCGGAAATTGGAGGAACAGCACGTCATATTTCGCCTGGGCAGTTTGCAGCCCAGTGGTATGAACATCGACTTCTCCAACTTTAGATAGTTCCTCTGTCCCTCCCGTCCCCTCCTCCTTCCCAGATCTCCCTCTATCTTCCTGTCTCCACCTATATCCTTCCTTTGTCCTGCCCCCCTGACATCAGTCTGAAGAAGGGTCTCGACCCGAAACGTCACCCATTCCTTCTCTCCCGAGGTGCTGCCTGACCTGCTGAGTTACTCCAGCATTTTGTGAATAAATACCTTCGATTTGTACCAGCATCTGCAGTTATCTTCTTATTCAGCTTTAGCCCACTCCTTGAACTCTCCACCATGTCAAATTTGTCACAAATCTTGCATTCGATAAACTAAAATATTGGAATAAACAAAGCCAACTTTGCGGTGAGAATAAGAGTAAAGCTAATAGCTCAAATATATGCACAGATAGCTAATTTCAAGACGCCATAAATGCAGTTAGACACAAAAATCCAGAAATTGCAAAACAATTGATGACTTCCACCATTATCTTCGCAAAACAAAACTTGATGTGTTCCTCATCATTGAAATACATTGCATGATGAGTGTTCCTGAATTTCCTCAATATCTGAGACCCAATGTCATATGAGGTTAAATTTGATCATTTATAGTCCAAAAGGGAGAAACGTATCTGTGGTCAATGATACCAATCTGCGTTGGCCATAGGTTGCACGCAGCTCAACACATCTGGTAAAGCTGCTGCCTCACCATGCGAGAAACCCTGGGTTTGATCTTAACCCCGAGTGCTGTCTCTGTGGAATTTGCTTGTTCTCCATGTGACCACATAGGTGCTCGTTTCTGCCCACATTCCAAAGACATGTGGGTTTGTAGGTTAATTGGCCTCTGTATATTGCCCCAAATGTGTTGGGAGTGGATACGAAAGTGGAATAACATAGAATTATAGTGTTGGGAGTGGATACGAAAGTGGAATAACATAGAATTATAGTGTTGGGAGTGGATACGAAAGTGGAATAACATAGAATTATAGTGAACGGGTGATCGATGTTCAGCGTGGGCAAAATGAACAAAAGGGCCTATTTCTCTGCTGCAATTAATTAATTCAATTAATCAATATCTGTGTACACACAATTCAATATTTCTCAAATGCTAAATTTTGACTGCTGACATTAATGGAGAATGCTTCTATTAAAGATAGAGAAACAAGCAACTGCAGCTGCTGGAATCTAGAGCACAAAACAAATTGCTGGAGGAACTCAATGGGTAAAGCAGCATCTGTGGAGGCAAAGGAATGGTCGACAATTTGGGTGGACATGATCGACATGAACTTCAACAAGGCCTTTGGTAAGGTTCCACATGGTAGGCTTCTCTGGAAGCTTAGATCGCATGGGATCCAGGGAGAGTTAGCTAAAAGGAAATAGAATTGTCTTCATGGTAGCAAGCAGAGTGCGATGGTGGAAAGTTGGTTTTTGGACTGACTGTGATGAGTAGTGTGCCTCAAGGATCAGTGCAGTAATAAGGTCATAATCAATGATTTGGATGAGAGTGTACAAGGCAAGATTAGTTGGTTTGCAGATGATACTGAAATAGGTGGTATTGTAGACAATGAAGATGGTTATTATGAATTATAGTGGGACCTTGATCAACTGGGCAAGTAGGCCAAGGAATGGCTAATAGAATTTAATTCATACAAATGGGAGGTGTTCCATTTTGAGACGTCAAATCAGGACAGGACCTTCGCAGTGAATGATCGGGCCCTGAGGAGTGCTATAGAGCAAAGAGATCGAGGAATACAAGCACATATTTCCCCGAACGTTGTGTCATGGGTAGATAGGGCGGTAAAGAAGGATTTTGGCACATTGGCCTTCATTATTCAGGGAATTGAATACAGAAGTTGGAATTTAATGTCATACGTGTGCAAGATGTTGATGAGGCTGCTGTTGCAGTTTTGATCACTTTGCTATAGGAAAGATGCCATTAAGCTCAAAAGGGTGCAAAGAAGATTTGCGAGGACCTGAGGGCCTGAGTTGTAGGGAGAGATTGGACAGGCTAAAATTGTATTCCTTGGAGCACAGGAGATACGGGGTAATCTTTAGAAGCTGCATAAAATCACGAGGTTAATAGAAAGGGTGAACGTACAGAGTATTTTTAGAGGACATTTGGACATGGATAGAGAAGCTTTAAGGGGATATGGCCCAAATGCAGGTAAATGAGACGAGTTTAGATGGGGCATCTTGGTCGCCATAGACGACTTGGGGTCCTGTTTCTGTGCCGTATTACTCTGTGACACCCGTGGTTAAAAATATTGCCGAATGACAAAGAACACTGACTGTATTCCCAGTTTAACTGTTACACTGTAGTGAAAAATCACATTTTTTGAATAAAGGTTTATGAAAGCAATAGCTCAGTACTTTGCATTCAAAAATATATTCCGACATTTTCAGCACGTAGACTTTGTTCCCAAAGATAGAGGAGTCAGTGTTCCTTCTATATAAACAACATCCTTTTTACATTTTGTGCTGATTTATTATTGCTCTGGAATTAACACACAGGCATGCCATGGTACAAAAAGTAATTTGTTTAGAAAATGCTGTTTCACATTTGCAACAATAGCACCATTTAGGAGCTTCTTTATTTCACACAAATATTTGAGAGATTTTCATTATTCTGAATAACGATTCAATGCCACGAGGCTATTTGGAAGGGAAAGGGTTGAAGAATTTAGTTATGGGACTCGAAAATCATGCAGTTCATGAATAATGAAGAATTAAATTGGCTTGTTTTGAGGGATAACTAATTAGTATTTTGGGAAGTGTGAAATACCACAAATCGACTATTTATGTGTGTGGACTGCAAACTTACACATTTTGTTAAAATGAACCATTATCATATCTTATTAGGCAAAAAAATAAAATAAATTAATGACATTATACAACTAATTATTTTGTGACCAATCAATCCAGCTGGCAGTTAATGCCAAAAAAATGTGTTCTATGGCTTAACAATAAAACTTTTAAAAAATGATTCCAAGTAGCAATTTAAGCAAATTTTTAATAATGTTGCATTAAATCAATATTAATTTTTTTCCCCCCAACAATCAATCCATCAAATTCAGTTGAGACGTTTTCATCATATCGAGGTAGAATTTGATTCAAATAGTTACTCAAAGAGTGTTGTGCAACTCACAAGAGCTCATTAAGATAAAATGAGCACACCAACAGATAATCAATGCAGTTATTCAAACTAGAACATAGAACAGCACAGAATAGGAACAGGCTTTTCAGTTCACAATGTCCATGCCAAACATGATGCCAAGTTGAACTGATCTCCTCTGCCTGCACGTGATTCATATCCCTCCATTCCCGACATATCAATGTGCCTTAAAAAAACCTCTTAAATGCCACTGTTGTATCTGGCTCCATGACCACTCATGGCCATGTTTTCCAGGAATCCACCACCCTCAGTGTGTAAAAAAATATGCCACACCCTCCTTTAAACTTCCGCCCTCACACCTTAAAGCTATGACCTCTAGTCTTTGACATGTCCACCCTGGAAATGTTTTGACTGTCCACACTATCTATGTCTCTCATAATTTTATGTGCTTCTATCAGGTCTCCCTTCAGCTTCCAACACTGCAGAGAAAACAATCCAAATTTGTCCAGCCTCTCCTTAAAGCAGATTTATAACATACTGTATACCTTGATTCCTTTCCTCACTGTCCATAACTCCATCACATTTGGTGTCATGGATAAATGTCTTCATAAACATGCTCATGTGAAAGAAAAGCAATACTCTCTCTTATATATGTTGAAAAGTTCAATTTTTGATCCTTTCGCATCAAAGTGTATATGAAAACTGGAAATAAAGAGATATTAATAGAAATCTCAAGAATTATTAACTACAAGAGAAAATTAATTGCTTCATTCCATATTATCCTCCATCACCTGAAACCATTTATTTTCACCATTTTCTCTGAATACATAATTTCAATCTCTCTGAATGGTAATATTAATCCTAATTGCCTGAAACTATATGCTCTTACATCAAAACGCACACTTAAAGACAGAAGCACTCACCATTATATTCTAATCTTGGCACAACTTGCTATGAAAATATGCTATATTAAACAAGATCAGCTATTCACAAAGTCAAATATATTTGTGATTGCCTTTGTTTATTTTATCATAAAAAGTATGGAAAATTGGCCAAACAGATCATTGGTATTCATTACTGCAGTGACAAAGAATTTAGTTTAACCAAATGTAGAAACTGTTCATTTCAGGCCCAGTCTGATGAAGGATTCTGACCCAAAACGGCACATATTCCCTTTCTCCAGAGATGCTGCCTGACCCACTGAGCTACCCAGCATTTTGTGTCTACCTTCAGTCAAAAATATTAGGTTCTGAGAAGATAACTTGCTAAAAAGGGGATGCCTCCTGTCACTTGAGACAGGACAATTGAGAATAGATTCATTGTACAGTATTAACTAGATTGGATTTGTTCTGCTTTTTTGTGAACAAGATATAGCCATGAATGTTTCCACATAATTGGGTAGATGCCAGTGGTGTAACTGTACTGGAACAGTTTAGCCACAGGCCACACTGGTTGTGGGGTGCAGGACTTTGCATGGAGGTTCAGACCTTGCCTGGTTCCAAAGAGTCATAGAGTGTCAGAGAGTCATACAGCATCAGCCACCCAGCCCACCAGGTCCACACTGACCAGTGTCCATCCATCTGGATTAATCCCGTCTTGGGTGATTCAAGTGCTTGTTTAGATACTTCTTAAATGCTGTCAGCGACTCTGCTTTATCATTCCCTCTGACAGCCTTTGTTGTCCCCATTGTTCTCAGGCATTTCTTGATATCATGTGGAGTGAATCATATTAGCTGAATACTGGCTCTTGAGGTCTCAGGAGGAAGGCAAGATGGACCATCAAATTTACAATTGTGGAAGAACATAGTTGTGAATACTTCAGCCTTATCCGAAGCACTTCCATGCTGGGCCTTGCCATTGTTGAGTCTGGGGACATTCTTGGAGCCTCCGGTTCTGTAAATTGTTTCATTTCCAATGCCATGCATGACGAGATGTGGGATTGGATGTGGGAGGATTGCAGCACTTTGATCTGATCTGTTGGTTGTGAGATCATTACGCTCCATCAGTTGCAAGCTGTTTCACACACATGTCGCCCTGTTTTGTAGCTTCACCAAGTTGGCTCTTTATTCCAGAATTTTAAAAACTGAACCAAGTCCCCAGAATGACATGACTTAAATTGCACACGGCTGCTTCCAACAACAGATACCCAAACCTCGGGCTCATTGAAAATTTGCAATCAATTTTTTTTCCAAAACATCGAAAGACGTTTTATTTCTTAATTAACTGGCTGGAGGCCTTGTGAGCCAGCAGCTTCCTTCACAGGGTCAAAGTCTACAAACAGAGGGAAGAACATTAGTGAAATGAGAGAAATCACGGTGGGAAGTATTCTACTCATCACAGTGAGTTTGGATTAAGTGAAGCATTCCAGATCACTGTGATTTATGCATCGTTGAGAAGTGTGAGGTTAGACTTGTGCGGAACGGTTGGTCCAGTGAAAGTCTGAGAGGGATTCCAGTTGCCTAGGGGTGTTGTTTGAAGGCCACTGGATAGTCCTCATTGTCAGCTGTGTCCAGCGATGTTCAAGGACTCCCATCTGCAGAATGCTCCAGGGTAATCATAGATGCATATGATAGTAGAGGAGAATCAGACGGATTGTGATGCAGCGAGGCATTGAATGATTTGTTGAGCCTTGAGGAAGACGTCCTGCTTCACCTGGTTAACAAACCTGTGGTATGAAGATTCTGCCCACCTTGTCTCTCACAGGTGCAATGTTCCTTGAGAGAATAGAAACCGAAACCATCTGAGATTTAAAAAATAGAACTAAAAAAACATAAATCTTTCTTTAATGTCCACCAGCAAAATGACCAAATGTCCCTTGGTATGTCCCCAAATGACAATTAGTTTTTTGGAGTAGGTTTATCAATCTTTACAATCTGGATGATCCTTACGTTGCCCATTTTTCACCTTCTAACTTGGCATATTTATTTATGATTTATTATAAACACAAAATGTTTGAAATACTCAGCAGGTCAGGCAGCATTTGCAGAGATAGAAACAGTTCATGCTTCAATTTGACTACCCTTTGTTATCACGTTCCAGAAATCTGTAGCACAAAGTTGATCCTTTGGCCCACTGCACTTGGTGACCCAAACCACCCATTCACAGTAATCTGGCATTAACCAATCACCTTGTTTAAGGAAAGATCATCAGACTGAAACATTAAGTTTGATTTTTGTCCAGAGTCTCTGCCTGACCTGCTGAGTCTTTTCAACATTTTCTGTCTTTACTGCAGAATACTTAATTTTTTGTATATATACCTGTACATAAATGTAAATGTGGTAGATCAAACTGAGTTAGAAAGAAAGTAATTACCACAACTTTAACCGTATGGTATCATGATCCACATTTGAATCACAAGAGTACTGTGTGATTAATACTGAGCACTATCATTGAAGTCATTTTGTCATCACACCCCTGCCGTTTATTTAATCCATTGTTTCCCCTCTTCTCCTTTGAAGAGATGGATTTTCAAATTGGTTATGGTTTCACAGATGGCAGATGTACTTCATATTTCTAAACATAGTGCAAAATGATTAATATTTCTTTATAACTAACTATTTCTGCCCTTTTTAGAGATGAATATAAATTCATATTCTATCGTTTGATGACAATTTTGTAGGTAAGGCTTCAAATTGATGCAAACCAAGGCCAACCAAACTAATGCAAAGAAACTCTATTTCCACTTAGAGTTCAAATACAGATCAATTAATTCCTATTGAATGATGGAATATATTTATAGGTCTGAATGGCTTATGCACTGTTTCTATCTTCTTAAAAGATTTTCACAGCTGCAATAGAAAATCAAAGGCTCAAAAAATGTAATGATTAAAGAGCTCCATAAGAAATAAATGAATAAGATAGAGCAGTTAAACTAACAGTACAAGTCTGCAGGCCATATTAGATTCATTGTTTCCTATGGTTCAGGGGCTCCAAGTTCCAACACCCTGAATCTGGCTCATTTGCACATCTCTCTCATAGTGGTAGATTTAATAATCTATATGAATACTCAATGGACATCTCACGTTCCAATTGGATGTGACAGAACAACCCAGACTGCTCTGATTAAAGGGCTTTTCAATAACTACCTTAAAATTGTGGGAGTATTTATAAATTGTCATGAGTACATTTTGCAATGACCTGCATCATACTACATGTATCTAGAGGCAAGAAATCTAGTAGCAAATATAATCTGGTATGACTGGAAAAGCGGGAGAATTGGGAAGGGGGAGGGGATAGAGAGGGGAAGCAGGAACTACCTGAAGTTACCTGCTTCCCCTCTCTATCCCCTCCCCTTCCCAGTTCTCCCACTAGTCTTCCTGTCTTCGACTACATCCTATCTTTGTCCTGCCCCCTCCCCTGATATCAGTCTGAAGAAGGGGTTCAACCTGAAACATCACCCATTCCTTCTTTCCAGAGATGCTGCCTGACCCGCTGAGTTACTCCAGCATTTTGTCTACCTTCGATTCAAACCAGCATCTGCAGTTTTTTTTCCTACACAAGGATAATATGTGTTGTATTTAGCACAGTAGCAAATCCTGCTTGGCTAAACATGGTACCTCCTGTCTCATTTGTGGAAGGGTTTGCAATTCCCATATTGGTCTCATCAGTCACCTCCGAATCCATAGAACCAAAGCTGAAGCACCTCATCCTTGATGCCGAGTGACTGCCTAAGAAAAAAGGATTATTACGTTGAGAGTTGAGTACATATTGGATGTAATTTATGGTCTTATTCATATTTATGAAATATCTGTGTCCAAGAAACATGGCCTCCGATGTTGATCTGCACAGTAAAAGGTTGGAGTCGCAAATTGAGATTATGTTGGAAATCTCTTTGGTTCTGGACTTGTTGTTTCAAATGCAGCTCAGAGCATAGGTGAAAACTATCTGTGAAATGCTGGCCTGTGAATGCAAGAGTTAGTAACAGCAGGCAGGAGTTGGCCAGCTCTGCTGATGCTTCCTTGTGTAACTTATTGTCAAATTCTGCATGATATTGATTCCATGAATTGTATTGTGCATCCTACTTTGTAACTTAATGATTTGTTATATAAGCATACAACATAGAATATAGAACACTGCAGTACAACAGCAGGTCCATCGGCCCATGATGTCTCTACCAGGCATGTGACTGATTTAAAGTAACCCCATCTTCCTGCACATGTCTGTATCCACCCATCCCCGACCTGCTTTTGTGCCTGTCTAAATGCTTGTTAAATGATGCTGTTCTATCTGTTTCCACCTCCTCCCTGGCAACACATTGCAGGCACCTACCACTCTCTGAGTAAAAGAACTTGCCTTGCACATCTCCTATAAACTGTTCCCCTTTCACTTTAAATCTATTTCACCTTTCCATCATTCCTATCTGCCCACCATCCCTTCCTTATTTGATTTCACTATTCACGTTCCTTTCTTTTCAGGTTCTATAATCTGGAGCCCTTTGGTATTTCTCTTTACCAAATATATTATCACCTTGGTATTATCACCTCTCAGCCTCTGTCACTATCTCCATCCATCCCCCACCAGTCTCCACTCCTCACCTATATCTACCTAATGCTTGCCAACTCTTCCCTCACCGTCTCTTTTACCTTTTTATATTAGCTATCTCCCCACAACTCTTTCAATTCAGAAAGCCTTTGATAAGGTGCCACGTGGGAGGCTGCTAAGGAAGATGAGAGCCCATGGTATTAAAAGGCAGATACTAGCATGGATATGAGGTTGGCTGGATGGCAGAAGGCAAAGAGTGCCAATAAAGGGGGATTTTTCTGGTTGGCTGCAGTGACTAGTGAGGTTCTGCAGGGATCAGTGCTGGGGCTGTTGTTCTTCACGTTGTTTATTAATGATTTGGACGAGGGGATTGAAGGCTTTGTGGCCAGGTTTGCGGATGATACAAAAATAGGTGGAGGGGCAGGTAGTGAAAAGAAAGCAGGGACTCTGCAGAAGGACTTGGACAGGTTGGGAGAGTAGGCAGAGACATGGCAGATGGAACATAGTGTAGCAAAGTGTGGTGTCATGCATTTTGGTAGTTTAGTTTAGGGATACAGCGCGGAAACAGGCCCTTCGGCCCACCGGCCAGTGATCCCCGCACATTAACACGGTCCTACACACACTAGGGACAATTTTTTTGCATTTTACCAAGCCAATTAACCTACATACCTGTACGTCTTTGGAGTGTGGTAGGAAACCGAAGATCTTGGAGAAAACCCAGGCAGGTCACGGGGAGAATGTACAAACTCCGTACAGACAGCACCCATAGTCGGGATCGAACCCTGATCTCAGGTGCAGCATTCGCTGTAAGGCAGCAACTCTACTACTGCGCCAGAGAGTGGTGAATCTGTGGAATTCTTTACCACAGAAGGCTGTGGAGGCAAAGTCAGTGGATATATTTGAGGCAGTGGTAGATAGATTCTTGATTAGTATGGGTGTCTGAGGTTATGGGGAGAAGGCAGGAGAATAGGGTTAGGGGGGAAAGATAGATCAGCCATGATTGAATGTCGGAGTACACTTCATGGGCCAAATGGCCTAATTCTACTCATCACTCATGATCGTGTGATCTTATGAATAATCACGATCGAAATGTCGGTTGTCTTTTTCCCTCCACAGATATTTCCTGACCTCCTAAATTATTTTACCAGCTGATTTTTAAAATTTATTTCCACCCTGGGGTGAAGATTGTGACTGCTCTGTTTCATGCCATGCATAATTTTATAAATATCTATCAAGTTGCCCCTCAGCCTTTGATCCTAGTGAATGTCTGCAAAGCCTCCACATTCTTCCTGTAATGTGCAGAGTAGAACTGCGCACAATACTCCAAATGCGGCCTAACCAAATTTTTGTGCAGCTGCAACACGACTTCCCAACTTTTGCATGCAATGCCTCTGTGTTGGAGTTTCAGAGAGTACATCAATATTCCTAAGAGTTCTACCATTTACGTCTTCCATTCGACCTCCCAAAGTGCAACACTTACGCTTGTCCAGATTAAACTTAACGTCCATGTCACTGCTCATATTCTAACTAATCCATATTCTGCAGTATCCTTTGGCAACCTTCCTCACTATCCACAGCTCTGCCAATGTTTGTATTGTCTGTTAACATACTAATCAATCACGAAGACGTAGTTTTTACCCTGTGTGCAACTGGTGATTCTGGTGCAAATTTGCCCCAAATTGCAGCCAATTTGTTAAACAAAAACATGGCAATTTTCTCATCACTCTATCTTCAGTGTGAATGAATATCATCACAGGGACATAGAACTGGTATTTCACATCATTGTAGACTTGGTCATGCTTATGGTCATGACAAGAATTTCAATCTAAGGAAACTGTGGAAGGCAACATTTGAAAAACGGATGACTCACTCTTGCTGTTAGAAAGTTAAATGCAATGGTTTATAAAATCTCAAACTAGGATAGCTGAAATTCATCACATAAAGACGGAAGACAGAATTGGGTCCCATTAATTAGCCAGACTTGTAATGGAATATGTCTTAGGGCAGCTGGATGTCCTAATAAGAAGGTAATATGTCTTTTGCCCTGCATCGTATCAAGAATGTATTTTGTCCTGATTTTTCACACTTGCAGTTTGGTAATCTTTGCTGACCAGAGCATGATGAATGCTTGCAGAATAGCTGAACATTTTTGACACCGCTAGAGAACCTAATGCCTCACAGCAACGTGACTTCAATCCTGATCTCCAGTTCTGTCTGTGTACAGTTTGCGCATTCTTCCTCTAATGTAGGTTTCCCTCAGCTGCTCCAGTTTCAGCCCGTATTCAAAGATCGTGTGGGTTGTTGTTTAATTGGCTGCTGAAAGCTGCCCCTTGCATGCAGATGAGTAATAGAAGCTGGAGGGAGTTGAAGGGAATTAGTTTATTGTAGACTTAGTGTAAATTGGTGATTAATAGTCAATGTGGTCTGGGTGGGCAATGTCCAGATGAAACTCTATGACTAAAGCAGTGCGTGACTGAACTTTAACTGAGAGCACATTTACAGGGCAGCACAGAGCACAGTGTATGCTGAACTGTTACTTCTATATGACAAGGACTGTGCTGACTGGCAGAGATCAACTTGTCTGAAATGCAGTTGCCACCCCTTGCTCCCATCAACTCACCATTTTGGGTGGCCTGTTATTGATCTTTGTCCTTCTTCAATTATTGAACAATTATTCAAAGTTATGAATTTGAAAAGTCAAAACCATGGAACAACATCCCCGCCCTGATTTCTGCTCCCCTCCTCTCAAAGCCATTACTGCAGCAAACGTATCTTCTCCAGTCCCTCGCCATCCATCCAGGAACAGTGGGCCTTCAGGGACCACCAACTAAATTGTGCAGGCTGTGCTCTGGTTACAACAGAAGTAGTTTGGGATATTCTCAGAGATATCAGGAAACACAATTTGTTATGTTATAATTGGTTCCTGGCAGAGACAACTTGTCAAGTATTTCATTTCAGGTTTGAAAACACTTTGCCCTACTGAGACTTGCATGACCACAGAATGGTGCAAATGTTTTTTTTGCCTCTGTTTTACAATATTCCACATGTAAAACTCAAATATAAATAAGTGACAATTCACAAATTGCATTTTTTCCAGATGTCTTTTCTCTTTTAATCCACCCCAGCATGTTTTTCTAATGAAGGAAAACAGCTCAAAGGCCATAGATATCTCCTTGCAACCTGTGAATCTTCTTCCTTCGACTCCATCATTCAAATGTTACATCACTACCATCGTCCGTCCTGAAAAGGGCGCAAGCTTCCGGCGACAATCAGCGGGAGCCGTCACTTGTACAGTAGACGATGGTGGTGGCAGAATTAGCTCAGGACACTTCTAGTTTCCAGCCCCGCAATGTGGATGCTTCTGCTATGGGGCCAACCTGTGAATAAATACCTGCAACTGTTAAGCATAAAGATGTGATGTACATGACCCACCTCATCCCACTAATGATAGGAGATGGTCAAATAAAGTACCATTGATCATTGAAACATTGCACATTTGGGTTTGGCGCTTGGGGAATTGATTTCCAGAGAAGCACCATTAAAGAAATTGCGAATCTAGGTTCCAGCAGATTCAGCTAAGGATTCCAAGTTGCAAAGTTTTATATATATATATATATTAAAAAGGACAGTGTGAATGTCAAAGTTCTCATTATTTATTCTCATCATTATAAGAGATGGCTTCAGAGATTGTGGAGGCATTGACAGTGATATTTCAAGAATCACTAGAGACAGAAGTGGTCTCAGAAGATTGGAAAATTGCCAATATTACTCCGCTGCACAAAAAAGGAGCAAAGCAGAATAGTGGGAACTATAGGCCGGTTAGTCTGACTTTGGTGGTTGGTAAGATTTTCGATATATTACAAAAGGATGAGGTTACGGAGTACTTAAAAGTTCACGATAAAATAAATAGGCCGAAGTCAACATGGCTTTGTGAAGGAGAGGTCTTTCTTGAGAAACTTGTTGGAATTCTTTGAAGAAGTAAATAGCAGGACAGACAAAGGAGAGTCAGTAGATGTTGTTTACTTAGATTTTCAAAAAGATTTTGATAAGGTGACCTTTGAGGCTGCTAAGGAAGATGAGAGCCCATGGTGTCAAAGGGCAGATACCAGCATGGATAGCATGTTGGCTGGATAGCAGAAGACAAAGAGTGTTAATAAAGGGGGCTTTTGCTGGTTGACTGCCAGTGACTAGTGGAGTTCTCAAGGGTCGGTGCTGGGGCTGCTACTATTAACATTCTATATTAATGATTTGGACGAGGGGATTGAAGGCTTTGTGGCCAAGTTTGTGGACGATATGAAAATAGATGGAAAGCCATATAGTGTAGAGAAAGCAGGGACTCTGCAGAAGGACTTGGATAGGTTGGGAGAGTTGGCAGAGAAGTGGCAGATGGAATATAGTGTTGCAAAGTTTGGATTCATGCATTTTGGTAGTAGGAATAAAGGCGTAGACTATTTTCTAAATATGGAGAGAATCCAGAAATCGGAGGTGCAAAGGGACTTGGGAGTGCTGGTGCAGGATTCCCAAAAAGTTAATCTGTAAATCGAATCAGTAGTAAAGAAAGCAAATGCAATGCTAGCATTTATTTCGAGAGGGCATGTGTACAAAAATATGGATGTAATGCTGAGGCTGTATGAGGTGCTGGTCAAGCCACATTTGGAATATTGTGAGCAACTTTGGGCACCATATCTGAGGAAGCATGTGCTGGCTCTGGAGAGGGTCCAGAGGAGGTTTACAAGAATTATCCCAGGAATTAGTAGGTTAACCTATGATGATCGTTTGTCGGCACTGGGCCTGTACTCGCTGGAGTTTAGAAGAATGAGGGGGGGGGACCTCATTGAAACGTACAGAATAGTGAAAGAGTTGGATAGAGTGTATGTGGAGAGGATATTTCCACTAGTGGGAGAGTCCACTAGTGGGAGGTCATAGCCTCAGAATTAAAGGATATTCTTTTAGGAAGGAGATGAGGAGAAATTTCTTTACTCAGAGTGTGGTGAATCTGTGGAATTCTTGCCACAGAAGGCTGTGGATGCCGTCAGTGAATATTTTTAAGGCAGAGATAGATGGATTCTTGATTAGTACAGGTATCAGTTATGGAGAGAAGGCATGAGAATGGGGTCAGGTGGGAGAGATAGATCAGCCATGATTGAATGGTAGAGTAGACTTAATGAGCCAAATGACCTAATTCTACTCCTATCACTCATGACTTATTTTCAGTTCAAATATTAAAATATTTAAAGTTATTAAAATATTTTCAATTCATGAAAATTAGTCCTGAAAATTGGACTTGATTTGACACCCCTTTTCTCTCTCTCTCCCTATATATACAGAGAGAGCGAGGGAGAGAGGGAGAGAGGGAGAGAGGGAGAGAGGGAGAGAAGGAGGGAGAGAAGGAGGGAGAGGGAGAGGGAGAGGGAGAGGGAGAGGGAGAGGGAGAGGGAGAGGGAGAGGGAGAGGGAGAGGGAGAGGGAGAGGGAGAGGGAGAGGGAGAGGGAGAGGGAGAGGGAGAGGGAGAGGGAGAGGGAGAGGGAGAGGGAGAGGGAGAGGGAGAGGGAGAGGGAGAGGGAGAATGTGTGGATATACACTCATCCCCTTCACAACCATCTCCCTGAAATTCCACTCCCCAAATCACTAAATCCACCACCTTCAATCTTCAATAAAAAGTGGTTCATTTTTTCACAATTGCTATCTGGTCACTATACCATGACATTCCACAATTGGAATCAAAGAGAATCAGATGTAATGCCAAGGGAAGGTGAGTTTAAATTAAAAACAAACAATAACCTATAACAGAGTCAGTTGTTTCTCTCAATATAAGAGAGATTACTTTTTTCCTATACTAAAAATGTCAGGTGAAAAGAAACTACAAATGTTTCGACTTATTAACAGGCTCCGTTCTGAACTGCTCCCCCATCCACCCACGACAAAGTTATCTCTTGCTTTATGTTGGCCCATCTCACAAGTTCACGTTCATAAGTTATAGGAGTAGAATTAGGCCATTCGGCCCATCGTCTACTCTGCCATTCAATCATGACTGAGGTCTGCCTCCTAATCCCATTTTCCTGCCTTCTCCCCATAAGCCTTGACACCGATTCTAATCAAGAATTTGTCTGTCTCGGCCTTAAATATATCCACTGACTTGGCCTCCACTGAAGATGATCCACTGATCGTCCCTGAAGATCTCCCTTCACTCTCCAATGTTACAAAGCATTGAACAAAAAGCAAAAGTGGCTTTCAAGTTGTTTGTATTGCACCCTTTAGGTTACCTTTGATGTGGATTTGAATGAAAAATATAATAAAAATACAAGGAAAAGTATGAATATCAGTTTGCCTTTTGAAGTAGAATGAAGTAGAAGAATTGTTCATGTCAATTTCATTCTTTTGCTATTTATTTTATTCATTCAATTTATGAGTTTGTTCCTGTTGTTTCAAAACCTCTTTGATGAACTGTTTGGTGCTAAATTATTATTTTTTCCTCCTCAAGATATTGATAAAGATTCAACAATGCTTGAAGCCATAATTTCTCTCTGTTCATTGTGTGTCCGTGTCTATCCAATTCTATCTGGCGACAGCAGCCTACATCGCATAGAAGAATGGGAAAATACAATCATCAGTGCACAATCTTAAAATAAAATTGCACAAGAGTTATTCAGCCCATTGAGCTTTGAAAGAGAAATTCAATTGGTCCTGTGTCCTTGCTATGGGTGTGTCCTGCCAATTTCTCCTTTGAAGGTAAATGCAGCATTTAATACTGTTCTCAACAAAAACCTGCAAACGTTGCAAATCTGAAAATTAAAGAAAAATGCTGCAAATTGTTAGCAGCTCTGAAGAGAGAGAAAGAAAGTAAGAAATTCAAGTTGATGATCTTGAACAGGTTGAGAACAATTCTGATGAAAAATCACCAACTTGTAATGTTACCTCTGTTTTGGATACACTACTACAGAACAGCATTACTGCATCACCACACCACTAATAAGTTCACTCATGCGATTTATACAAAAATATTTATACAATGCGTGTCAAGAGTTTTATAGACAATAGACAATAGGTGCAGGAATAGGTCATTCAGCCCTTCGAGCCAGCACCGCCATTCAATGCAATCATGGCTGATCACTCTCAATCAGTACCCCGTTCCTGCCTTCTCCCCATACCCCCTCACTCCGCTATCCTTAAGAGCTCTATCCAGCTCTCTCTTGAAAGCATCCAACGAACTGGCCTCCACTGCCTTCTGAGGCAGAGAATTCCACACCTTCACCACTCTCTGACTGAAAAAGTTCTTCCTCATCTCCGTTCTAAATGGCCTACCCCTTATTCTTAAACTGTGGCCCCTTGTTCTGGACTCCCCCAACATTGGGAACATGTTTCCTGCCTCTAATGTGTCCAATCTCCTAATTATCTTATATGTTTCAATAAGATCCCCCCTCATCCTTCTAAATTCCAGTGTATACAAGCCCAATCGCTCCAGCCTTTCAACATACGACAGTCCCGCCATTCCGGGAATTAACCTAGTGAACCTACGCTGCACGCCCTCCATAGCAAGAATATCCTTCCTCAAATTTGGAGACCAAAACTGCACACAGTACTCCAGGTGCGGTCTCACCAGGGCCCGGTACAACTGTAGAAGGACCTCTTTGCTCCTATACTCAACTCCTCTTGTTATGAAGGCCAACATTCCATTGGCTTTCTTCACTGCCTGCTGTACCTGCATGCTTCCTTTCATTGACTGATGCACTAGGACACCCAGATCTCGGTGATTGACTTGGCCACTCAAGAATTGACCATTTCTTAGCTTAGAAAAATGCCTTTGTTGCTTTAACAGTATGTTTGGGGTCATTGTCCTGCTGTAGAATGAACCGCAGGCCAATGAGTTTTGAGGCATTTGTTTGAACTTGAGCAGATAGGATGTGTCTATACACTTCAGAATTGATTATGTCACTACCATCAGCCGTTGAATCATCAATGAAGATAAGTGAGCCAGTACCTTCAGCAGCCTTACATACCCAGGCCATAACACCCTCACCACTGTGTTTCACAGATGAGTTGGTATGCTTTGGATTTTGAGCAGTTCCTTCTCTCCTCCATACTTTGCTCTTCCCATCACTCTGATATAATTTAATCTTCCTCTCATCTGTCCACAAGACCTTTTTCCAGAACTGTGGTTGCTCTTTTTAGTACTTCTTGGAAAACTGTAACCTGGCCATCCTATTTTTGCGGCTAACCAGTGGTTTGCATCTTGCAGTGTAGCTTCAGTATTTCTGTTCATGAAGTCTTCTGCAGACAGTTGTCATTGACAAATCCACACCTAGCTCCTGAAGAGTGTTTCTAATCTGACAGACAGGTGTTTGGGGATTTTTCTTTATTATAGAGAGAATTCTTCTGTCATCAGCTGTGGAGGTCTTCCTTGGCCTGCCAGTGCCTTTGCGATTAGTAAGCTCACCAGTGCTCTCTTTCTTCTTAATGATGTTCCAAACAGTTGATTTTGGTAAGCCTAAGGTTTGGCTGATGTCTCTAATAGTTTTATTCTTGTTTCTCAGTCACATTAGGGCTTCTTTGACTTTCATTGGCACATCAGGTGCAGCAGGCAGTGAAGAAAGCGAATAAGGTGCAGCAGGCAGTGAAGAAAGCGAATGGTATGTTAGCATTCATAGCAAGAGGATTTGAGTATAGGAGCAGGGAGGTTCTGCTGCAGTTGTACAGGGCCTTGGTGAGACCGCATCTGGAGTATTGTGTACAGTTTTGGTCTCCTAACCTGAGGAAAGACATTCTAGCCTTAGAGGGAGTACAGAGAAGGTTCACCAGATTGATCCCTTGGATGGCAGGACTTTCATATGAAGAAAGACTGGATAGACTAGGCTTATACTCGCTGGAATTTAGAAGACTGAGGGGGGATCTTATAGAAACATATAAAATTCTTAAGGGGTTGGAGAGGCTAGATGCGGGAAGATTGTTCCCGATGTTGGGGAAGTCCAGAACCAGGGGTCACAGCTTAAGGATAAGGGGGAAGTCTTTTAGGACCGAGGTGAGAAAACATTTCTTCACACTGAGAGTGGTGAGTCTGTGGAATTCTCTGCCACAGAAGGTAGTTGAGGCCAGTTCATTGGCTATATTTAAGAGGGAGTTAGATGTGACCCTTGTGGCTAAAGGGATCAGGGGGTATGGAGAGAAGGCAGGTACAGGTTACTGAGCTGGATGATCAGCCATGATCATATTGAATGGCGGTGCAGGCTCGAAGGGCCGAATGGCCTACTCCTGCACCTATTTTCTATGTTTCTATGTTTCTATCTTTGGTCCTAATGTTGATAAACAGCAATAAAAGTTTCCAAAGGTGATGGAAAGACTGGAGGAAAGACTACGTGCTGAGAGCTCTCTTATACCTGCATTAAGGAAGCAATTAAACACACCTGAGCAATTACAAATGCCTGTGAAGCCATGTGCCCCAAACATTATGATGCCCTGAAATGGGGGGACGATGTATAAACACAGCTGTAATTTCTACATGGTGAAACCAAAATGTATA
The DNA here is from genome assembly GCF_053455715.1 of Rhinoraja longicauda. Classification (NCBI taxonomy): domain Eukaryota; kingdom Metazoa; phylum Chordata; class Chondrichthyes; order Rajiformes; family Arhynchobatidae; genus Rhinoraja; species Rhinoraja longicauda. Next base: position 19,864,596 of record NC_135967.1, read on the forward strand.
AAAAATACCCTTTAATAAAATATGACAATGTGCTCTTTAAACACATGCGATTTTTTCTATTACAAATTTCAAATTGTGGAGTACAGAGCCAAATAAATAAATGATTGGTCTTTGTCCCAAACATTATGGAGGGCACTGTAAGCATACATGATACAATGGCTGAGGGCAGGGCAGATCCTAACTTTTTCTACGCTAACATTTTCCTCTTCGTTTTCTGATAAGGCAAGTCCAGTACATGAGGATCTGGAATAGGGTAATGTGAGGGAGTGAACAAAGTAAGAAATGTGAGATTTAATTATCTGACACATGGGTTGGAGGGACTTCTTAATGAAGGGAGAAGTGAATAGGAGATGAAAGATAAGGAACAATCATTGACTGATACTGCAATTCCCAGCTTCAATGATGGCCTTTTACATCATGGCCAGTGTTGTGTACTCCATATGTGTTAAGTATGGAGGCATTCATATGCTCCTGCATTTTTCTCCGGCTATCTCTTTGCCCTACTTTCTCCTGTGAGGATGTGCAAAGTGATTCATATGCGAGCCTTGTTATACTATACTGATTAATATAGAATATTGGTAGCTGCGTGCAGTACATTGAGGAAAGTGGGGTTCAGTTGGTAGTATATGCCATTTAGACATGAGCTCTCTTACCATGACAACTCATATCAGATTGTTAAGCTTATCCTGAACTGCAGCATGTTCTTCAATTCCTCCTAGAAGTGACCTCCTCCCCCTGTATTACCTCCTCCCCCTGTCGCCCAAGCATGCGTGGTAGGTCTCCTGTCTGAGGAAGGGTCCCCACCCAAAACATCATTTATCCATGTTCTCCAGAGATGCTAACTGACCCACTGAGTTACTCTAGAACTGTGTCCCTTTTTCTGCAGTTTCTTGTGTCTGCATTCTCCTGTCTTCATTGTGTGGGAAGGAACTGCAGATGCTGGTTTATCTCCTGTCTTCATTGTTCATTCTGGCCTGCCTATAAATTCATCCACAATTTGGTGTGCTAAATATGCCAGATAGCGTGTTCTATCTGCCATCAAAATTCATTCAATTGTATTCTGGTGGAAGAGCACAAAATGCTGATGTTACTATCTAGTGTCCTTAAAGCAAACAAGTAAGGATATATTTTGAAGCTCTTTTTCACACTTGGCACTGAATGCCAGTCTATTGCCAAGATAACCTTGATGCTAGCTCTCTCCCACATACAACCACTCTTCCAAGTAGTAAATCCCAAATCCATTTTTCAAAAAAACCTTCACACCTGTTCCAACACTTCCTGGGTTGGCAAGCTGCCTTCCCATGAACACCATTAGGTCCCCTGCCAATACCTGCAGACAGTCAATGCTGCAAGAAGCACTGCCTGCATGCAGCAATCTTGTAAAACAGCAGGCAGCACTACTTTAACGCTCCTTTTCAAGGGTTATCCATTTTAACCCCTCTGGGGGTACACAGCATCCAGTGCCCCCAGTGATAACTGTTCTTGTTTATCTCTGCAAAGAGCTGAGGAGACATGTCTGTCCTCAGCTGGGTCACCTTGCTGCTGCTTTATTTAAGTTGCTGAGTTTTCATCGGAGCAAATCCCAGCTGACAATGCTCTGCAATAAACACAAACACAATGATATGAGATTCATATTGTGCGTGGTGCAGTATGCTGAGCAAATTAAGCTGATATTACTCTGTGACATGCTCTGGTAACTCACAATATATTACCAAAAAGAGAGCAAATTCTTCCAATACATTTCCAATCTTCACAGTGACAATACCAAAATCCTTGTTTTTTTAATGCAATAAACAGCCAAACTGTACAGAACAGATTCTGTTGATTCCATGCTAATCTCAGCTGGGGCATCAGTAGGGGCAATGAAATTGATCCCAGGAACTCACAGTTAACAGCGTCCAATGGATGTTATTACTTAAGCTTGATCAGAATCAGCTCTCATGTCTCTTAGAGGGAGATACTCAGGAGACACAAATGATCAATGTCATTCACAATCCCAGCACTTAAAAATGAAAACATTTTCATCAAATAGAGAGTAATGTGACATGTTATAAACAGTTTTCTTTTCCAGTAATTTGTTTTCACTTCATGAGATAAAGCAAATGGCAAAATAAATAAATGCAGAGTAAAATCTGGGAAAGAGAGTCCTGGATTTTAAATTAAGAGGAGGATAACAGTATGCGAACTGTAGCCGGTTAATGACATAGAACATATGTTATTAGTTCATTACAGCACTAATAGGCCTTTCAACCCACAATGTCTGTGCTGATCATGATGCCAATAGCACAGCTTACCTTAAGGATAGCGGAGTCAGGGGATATGGGGAGAAGGCAGGAACGGGGTACTGCACCTATTGTCTATTATCTATTGACAACCTATCTGCACATACCCATATCCCTCCATTCCCTGCATATCCATATTCCTATCCAATAGTCTTTTGAATCCCCCTAACATATCTGCTTCAAACATCATCCCCTGCAGCACATTGCAGGCATTCACCACCTTCTGTAAAAAATGGCCAGCACATCTTCTTTAAACTTTGCCACTCTCTCCTTAAAACTATGCCCTCTAGTATTTGATTTTTCCATCCTGGGCAAAAGCTTATAACCTATCTAGGTCTCTCGTAATTTTATATACTCGTAACAGGTCTCCTCGCAACTTCTGACGTTCCATAGAAAAACAATCCAAGTCTGTCCAACCTCTCTCTGTAGCTAATACCTCCTAATGCAGGCATCATTCTGGTAAACCTCCTCCATCCCCTTTCCAAAACCTCCACATCCTTCCTGTAATGGGGTGGCCAGAGCTGCACACAATACTAATGAGGCCTAATCAAAATCCGATGAAGCTGCATCATGACTATGTGATTCTTGTATTCTACACACTGACCTAGGAAACTAAACATACAATATGCTTTCTGTACCACTCTAGCTACTTGCATTGCCACTTTCAGGGAGTTGTGGAATTGGATCCCATGATCCCTCTGTACATCAATGGTGTTAAGGCTTACCGCTATAATGGGTATATTTTATACGCACTATGTTTGACTTCCCAAAGTGTAAAACCTCATACTTGATCGGATTAAACTCCATCTGCTATTATTCCACCACTTCTGTAGCTGATCATGATGTATACTTTGACAAGCTTCATCACAGTCCATGACTCCAGCAATCTTGGTGTCATCTGAAAACTTACGAACCGACCTATCTATGTTTAAGTCCAAGTCAATCATATGTATCACAAACAGCAACGGTCCCACCACAGATCCCTGCGGATCTCCTGTCTAAATATTGTCCTTCCACCTCAACCCTCTGTCTTCTATCAATAAGCCAGCTCCAAATCCAGTCAACCAAGTCATTTTTTATCCCAAGCATCTTATTTTTATGGATCAGCCTACAGTGAGGGACTTTATCAAATGCTTTCCTAAAATCCATGTAGAAAACGTCCACCATCTTACCCTCATCGATTCCCTGCATCACCTCCTCAAAAACTCAATTGTTAATAAGATAGGACCTGCCATGTACAAAGTCATGCTGACTGTCCCTATTTAAGCCATACACTTGGAGTAAATCCAATCCCGAAGAATCCTCTCCATTAGTTTCTATACCACTGACATGAGGCTCATTGGCCTATAATTCCCTAGATTCTCTCTACTTCCCTTCTTAAATAAAGGAATAACAGTAGCTACCTTCCTATCCTCCAGATTCTCACCTGTGGCTAGAGAAGATGTAAAAATGTTTGTTAAGACTCCCACAATCTCTTCTTACCTCTCGCAATGAGCTAGGATAAATCCCATTAAGTCTTGGGGATATATCCACCTTAATTTTCTTCAACACCTCCTCCTTCTTGATCCTAAACTGCTCTTGCATGTTAGTATTTTGCACACTGGTCTCATTCTCCATGGACGTTCCTTTGATGAAACCAGGTGCAAAGTATTCATTTAGACCTTGCTGACAGCCCCAGACTCCAAGCACAAATGTCCTCCTTTATCCTTTATCCTTTACCATCACCCTGGATATCATTTTGTTTTTAATATAGTTATAAAAAGCTTTGGGATTTTCTTTAATCTGACTAGAAAAGCTAAATTAATATTTGGCTCTACATTCAACCATCTCCTTCCATTGTAGTCTCATCAAATACCTTAGATCAGATATTGTATACACCATAATTCTACATTTAAACATATTCTATTGACCATTTCCTTACTTATTAATAATGTTTAGCATTGTTAATATCCTTAAAACACTAAGAATATGATGTAACACGGAATAATTTTGAGAACATCTTATGAGATTTTGAACAAGAAAGCCCAATCAATTTATTCATATTGGTATTGATTTGTTATTGGTATTTGTTTATTATTTTTACATGTACCAAGATGTAGTGTAAAAAAATTATGTCAGTTTTTCCACTAAATATAGAATCGATTTAACAATGTTGAATAATAAACATGAACTAAGTTTTTCATTGTATCTCGGTACATGTGACAATAATAAACTGATATTCATACTAACGTATTGACCTTTACATGTTTGTTAGATGAACAGCAATCGCATTTATTTGGACTTCTGAATACAGAAACAATAGCTGTAAGTGAAATCAAGTACACTTGGTAAAGAACCCAACTGCGAAATGTGGAGACAAGACGCTCGTTTTGATACATGTACATATATGACACAATCCTATGGTTGGATAAGCAAGTGATTCTTGATACTCAGTGAGCACTGTAAGCTTGTATATTCTGCTGCCGCAGCTTGGCATTTCCCAGCAAAAGAAAAAAAAGAACCGTGAGAGAAATGAAATTGCTTAAGTGTCACCATGACAGTCTGTCCAGATTTTCTGACTAGCTTTTTTTGGCGCAGGTATTACTGGAGAGGCAGTTTTCAAAAAACGGAGTTAATTGATGTACACAAAATGTCAATATAATTCTCATTCGCTTTTCAAAAGCTACTCGCTGGGAACATCTAAATGCTGATAGTCTGAAATATGGAATTATTTGATGAAAATCCATTCACACATAAATAAATGTACTGTGATATTAAAAAAATGGCTTGATTATATTATTAAAATCTGATCCTTTCTCTGCGTTGATTTTATAAATAGTCGGCAAGCAGCAGAATCATATTCGCACAGTATATATAGACAAGAGTCCATATAAGCTTCCTTAGAGGTAGCTGTGAATATTTTTTTTCACCTGAGATACAGTATGTTTTTGCTTCTGCATTAGTATTGCATTCATACTAAATGCCTCATTGCTCCATTAGAAACTTCAATGAAATGTCTGACAGGATTAAAGCTTTAATGATTTCAAATTCAAAACAGCAAAAACAGACTAGTTTCATATAACGTACATTGCTAGTAATATCTATATTTCTGGCTTGAATTCAGATTGAAGCAACAGACTCTGATGTGTTATTTACAGGATAGTAAAACAATGGACAATAGACAATAGACAATAGACAATAGGTGAAGGAGCAGGCCATTTGGCCCTTCGAGCCAGCACCGCCATTCAATGTGATCATGGCTGATCATTCTCAATCAGTACCCCGTTCCTGCCTTCTCCCCATACCCCCTGACTCCGCTATCCTTAAGAGCTCTATCTAGCTCTCTCTTGAATGCATTTCAGAGAATTGGCCTCCATTGCCTTCTGAGGCAGAGAATTCCACAGATTCACAACTCTCTGACTGAAAAAGTCTTTCCTCATCTCAGTTCTAAATGGCCTATCCCTTATTCTTAAACTGTGGCCCCTTGTTCTGGACTCCCCCAACATTGGGAACATGTTTCCTGCCTCTAACGTGTCCAACCCCTTAATAATTTTATACGTTTCGATAAGATCTCCTCTCATCCTTCTAAATTCCAGTGTATACAAGCCTAGTCGCTCCAGTCTTTCAACATATGACGGTCCCGCCATTCCGGGAATTAACCTAGTAAACCTACGCTGCACACCCTCAATAGCAAGAATATCCTTCCTCAAATTTGGAGACCAAAACTGCACACAGTACTCCAGGTGCAGTCTCACTAGGAAGAAAACACAAACAAAACAAAACACAAAGTGCTGGAGTAACTCAGCGGATTGGACAGCAGCTCTGGAGTACATGGATGGATGACGTTTCAGATCAGGACCCAAACATTTCGGGTTGGGATAAGACTGAAGAAGGGTCCAGACCCAAAATATCACTTATCTGTGTTCTCCAGAGATGATGCCTGACCTGCTGAGTTAGTCCAGCACTTTGTGTCTTTTTTTGTAAACCAGCATCTGCAGTTCCTTATACCCATACTCTGCAGGATAGTATGCATTTATGTTAGGATATTTCTTGTAATAATTTATCTCATACGGAGAAACAAGGAATTGCAGATGCTGCTTTACAAAAAATAAAAGGACACAAAGTGCTGGAGTAACTCAGTGGGTCAGGCCACATCCCTGGAGAAGATGAATAGGTGACCTTTTGGGTCCGGACCTTACTTCAGACTCTTTTTATCTTATGTAGAGACCTTTTTCTTTTGCTTAAGATGATATTTTTTTTCTTTCTATTTAACATAACCAGTACATATGTTTTTACCTAAATCAAGCTTTCAGATACTTGACATTTTCCCAGGTTCAAAGAAGAACAACATAAATAACATTGTAGAGGATATTCAACATTAAAACTGCTTCAAATATTGAAATGATCATTGTTGACCTCCTTTAAAACTAAGATAAAGGATATGCATAACCATATACATGTGATTTTTATGATGTTGTATCATCATCATTAAATCATTATTAGTATGTGCTTCAAAAATCTAATATTCTTTCACAATGTTTTGAAGCAAATGTCATTTAAGATACTCCAGCATTGAAAGATGCAATATAATTGGGAAAAGAAATAAAACATTTTTGTATTTTTATAATTTCTTCAACTTAATACCCTCGGATAGCAATTTGCAAGGTGACGCTTCTCAAACTGCTCTCTTGGTAATAATTTCAAAAAAATAATTGCAGTCATAAAATATTTAATGATGCCTTAAAAATTGACCAATAAAAACCCAGTGTTTTGGGGTCTTCTTTCCCTCAATTAAATTCTGGTCTTGCCTTTGAAAAGGAACTGGCCCAATCATTATAATTGTCCAAAATGTAAACTAGTAACACCAACTTCCTTACCGGGGAAAATACATAAGAATATGCAATTAGTTCTCAGCACTGACTAATCAAATCTTCATTCACCACATTTTTCATTTCCAGCAGATTTCAACAGAAGAATCCAACAGCACTTTATATTTCAGATATTTCCACCCAGTTTAGTTCGTAAACAAATATGAAGCAAGTACTGGTACAGGCGGCATGGTGCAGCAGTGGTAGAGTTGCTGCATTACAGAGCCAGATACCTGGGTTCAATCCTGACAATGGGTGCGGTCTTTACAGAGTTTGTATGTTCTCCGCGTGACCCCGTGGGTTTGCCCCGGGTGCTCTGATTTCCTCCCACACTCCAATACGAAAAGGTTTGTAGGTCAATTGGCTTTAATAAAATTGTACAAATTGTCCCTAGTGCGTAGGCTAGTGCTAGCGGATCGCTGGTCAGTGCGGACTCAGTGGACCAAAGAGCCTGTTTCCGCGCTGTATCTCTAAGCTAAACTAAAAATCTGAGAGACTGCCTGTTAAGGGAAGATATCGTAGCACTGTGCACAACTGTATAGTAAGTTAAGCAAACTACCTAATCAATGCCAAGGTGTCAAAACTACTACCAGATATACTGTATCGCATATGCTTAGAAATAATCTGCCATAAATATGCTGAAATCTTTTTTAAAAATGAATAATAAGTTGTAATGAAAGATCATTGACCTGTGATGTTAACTTGGTTTCTCTCGGTCTACAGATATTTCCAACATTGACATTTATTTCAGATCATTAGTGAAACTCTCCCTGATCTTATTCATGTTCTCTGGATACACCTCCTCTGGACAGTTTAGCTGCAATTAACAAGTGTTCACCGTCCTCTCCCAAGCATCACCATCACCATTTAGTTTAGTTTAGTTTAGTTTAGAGATACAGCACGAAAACAGCCCCTTCGGCCCACCGAGTCCGCACCGAGCAGCGAACCCCACACATTAACACTATCCTACACACACGAGGGACAATTTACACTTATACACCAAGCCAATTAACCTACATACCTTTGGAGTGTGGGAGGAAACCAAAGATCTTGGAGAAAACCCACATGGTCATGGGGAGAATGTACAAACTACGTACAGACAGCCCCCGTAGTCAGAATTGAACCTGGGTCTTTGGCGCTGCAAGCGATGGAAGGCAGAAACTCTACCGCTACGCCACCATGCCGCCCTCTGCAATAATCAACTCCGTTTTTCTCTCCACTGATGCTGTCAGTCCTGTTGACGTCTTCACCCTTTTCTGTTTTTATTTTTTATTTCCAACATCTGCAATATTTTGCTTTTTTTATTTATAAAATATTGGTTACCATTACTTATCAACATATCTAAAGGTAGTGCTTGCATTTTATGCACAATGCCACATATCAGTTTAATATTTAACTTAATATGGGCACTGCCCCCTTTCCAATCAATTGTGACTTTCTCTATTGCTCTGACCCAAACTATAATTTCGCTGTTCCACTCCCATTTTAATTGAAACTCCAGACCTCCCTTGTTGCTTTCCTACTGTAGCCCTGGCCTACAATCTACCTGAATTCTTCGAAGATAGACACAAAAAGCTGGAGTAACTCAGCGGGACAGGCAGCATCTCTGGAGAGAAGGAATGGGTGATATTTCGGGTCGAGACCCTTCTTCAGATCTGAATTCTTCCACCAGTTTCACATTGATGGAGTTTATGGAGGAAAGGTCTGTGCGAGGTTAATAATATTTTCCATGCATCCTGGCCTCATGCAGATTGGAATAGTAAAAAAAAGGTTACAGCACTTCAAAGAACCTGTTCAACATGCCTTTCAAGGTAAGCCCGTTAGCATGGATTGAATCCTGTGTCCATGAGTTGTGTGCTGTTGCAGTGTGGAGTTGGAACATTTTCCCTGGACCACATTGATTTCCTCCGGCAATCTAGTTTCTTCCCATGAACCAAAGAGGTGCTATGGGAGAGGTAAACTGAGACTGTAAATTGCCCTTCATGGAGATGCTTGCCTAAAGACCAGTGGGTGCTAGTCGATGGCGATGTGAGAGGAAAATTAGGTTTAGTGTAAATAGGTGCTCGATGGTAGACATGAGCGCAGTAGGCTGAAGGTCCTGTTTCCATGCTGTATTACTTCCTGATCCTTTAGCTCTTACTTCAAGAAATCAACCATATTCTTGGAAGGAAGGAAGATTAATCCTTCCAGTGCTTCCAAAAAGAAAGAATTAGTGAGTGTGCAAAGATTTTTCAAATCTATCAAAACTAAATTGGAAAATACTTTTTTTCACAAATAAATTTCCAATTGTATCTCATTATTCCTGGGCTGTGAAGGACAGGCAAATGGCAGCCCATTCATGCACTCTTAACACCGCATCCCACATTAGACATTTGTCCTTCTGAAACAATGACAAACAACAGTTGGTCACATAGCAGAATTTCAAAATGAAGACTACCACAGGGGCATAGCCTGAAACATTGAGGTAAATTGTAGGCAGAGGAACACCAGGGGAAGGACGTCTAAGCTTCCTTTCTCTGTTCAATGACAGTAAGCCTGTCCCCACCAGTAAAGTTCAAGTTCATTGTCATATGCACATGAATGGTGAAGTACAGGCACGACCACCCCGACGTGCAGCAACAGCGGCAGCGGCAGCGTGTTCGCCCGCCCCGGATCGCGGGGCTTGGGTCGGCCCGCTGCGGTCCTTCCACCATCCGGCGCGGCCTGCAACCACAACAACCTGACCGTGGGAGAAGACGGCAGGGGAAGGGAAAAGACATTGTGGCCTTCCATCACAGTGAGGAGAGGACTGGAGGAGACTCACTGTGATGGATGTTTCTTTTTTTTGTGTGTTGGTTGGGGTTGTGTAATTTGCCTATTTTAATGCTTTTATTGTGTAATTTGCCTATTTTAATGCTTTTATTGTTGGACTGTGGGTGACTGAATTTCGTCCAAAAAACTTCTTGAATCTTGAATCTTGAATTTTGAATCTTGAATGTAAATTCATGCCTGCAGCAACATCACAGGCATAAAGCCTTCGACAAACACACAAAAAACATGAATGAAACGTAAAATTCTATAAGAAAGAAGAATGTGCAAAAAACATGACATTAGTGTAAAAACATAATTAGAAAATAAAAACAAAGTCCATAGTTCTGCATGAGGTGGATGATAGTGTTCCGTCGTTGAGGTAGGGATAGGTTTGGGAAGGTTGGTTCATGAACCTGCAGGGAAGTGGTTGTTCCTGAACCTGAAGTTGTTGGACTTCAGGCTTCTGTACCTCCTGCCCGATTGTAGCAGTGAGATGAGGAGATTGCTGGACGGTGGGGATCCTCGAAGATAGATGCTGTCTTTTTGAGGCAGAGCAAAGAAGGCGCGCCAACGCCTTTACTTTCTTGGAAGATTGATGAGATTTGTTATGCTTGCGTCCTTTGAAATGACCATACCAAGCCTTTGAAATGACCATACCAGTACATCTATAATAGTTTGTTAGGGTATCTGGAAACAAAACAAATCTCTTTAATCTTCTAAGAAAGTAAAGGCACTGGCATGCCTTCTTTGTGATTGCATGTATATGCTGAGCACAGGACAAGTTATTAGAGATGTCAATGCCCAGGAATTTGGAAGTTACAAAGATTTGTATGTGTAGACATCCTCTGACAGACATTTCTCCTGCCTCCCTGTGCAACCCTATTGACATCTTTTGAAGCTGTTTTGCATTTATAAAGAGGGAAGCTACCAATCAAGGGTTTCTTTCAGCTTGCTTCAAAGACTAGGTAAAGTAAATAAGCACCAGTGAATGTCACTGAGTGGATTCAATTATTCACCTGTTTTTTCAGGTGGGTGGGCTTAATGTCGTCCTAAACATAAGTGAAACGGATATTTTTTAAAAAATCGATGGTGAATTACACCTGAGTCTTTCCAAGTTTAGGTATGACTTTAATTTGCATTTGTGTGCTTTACTAATCAGTCAAAATAACACATTTGGCCTCCAAATGTATCAGTGTAATAAAAGCTGGCTGGCATACTTGGTCACATGCAACAGTACTTATTTCAAATAAACTGGCTCACTCTGGCAGAAATTAGAAGTTTGTGGGAGGTCTGCAAGAAATTGGAAAATGCACAAAAGCTGTTCAATTTTATATCCCCGTAACTAGAAATTAATTCTTAACTGAAAATGTACGAGTATTTATTCTGAGAAAACAGTTCCATAGATCTTAATTCCATATTAACCAGACAGTTGCAGTTTATTATACGAAGGCTTTGAAATTTTGAATGTGTAAATGACCTCTTGGGACTAATTAGTTGCACCAAGATTAACATTATTGCAGATGAGGTAATGCAGCCAAACAACATTAATGAGGACAGGATCGAGCCTGGTGGGAAAATTACTGAAAGCAGATAATACAAATAAAGAATCTTGTTTTTGTCCAAGTATAACCATTAGGTTTTGAAGGACAAGCTTCAGCTCCAATTCCAATGCCCCTCCCCCCAAACCTCGAAGCTATAGAGTTGCTTGCAAAACAACATTTACTAATTACTAGACCAAGTGGACCTGTTGGGCCCAAACCTCTCCTCCCCCCTTCCCCCCTCCTCCTCCGACTCCCCTCCCTCCTCCTCCCCTCCTCCTCCTCCCCCCCTCATCCCCCCTCTCTCCCCCCCTCCTCCCCCTCCTCCCCCCTCCTCCCCCCCACCTCCCCCCGCCTCCTCCCCCTCTTCCCCCTCCTCCCCCTCCCCCTCCCCCTCCTCCCCCCTTCCCCCTCCTCCTCCGACTCCCCTCCATCCTCCTCCCCCCCCCTCATCCCCCCTCTCTGCCCCCCTCCTCCCCCTCCTCCCCCTCTCCTCCCCCCCTCATATGTATGATGTCAAGATCAAACATAAAGGCCAGAGATTTATTTATTTCAGATTGGATATTTGAATTACTAAATAAATCCCATTTCTGTCTTCCTGCTCAGACTTTGTTTTTATTTGTGGCTGAGTTCACTGACCAATAATCGAAAACAGTTGTCAATGTCTTGACTGATACAAGTTGCTATAATTAGATGCTAATCCTCTATGATAATTTCCTCTGCTCACATGGGGCGCAGCACGGAGATGAGTGAAAACTCATTTCAAAATGCATCTTAAAAAAATACCACCTTTTTCAATATATATTTGCTTTCATCAAAATAAATTCTGTCACTGCTGGGAAAAAGAAGAGTTCTGAGTGCACATTGACACTGCCATGCATTCGTAATTGAATGCATTGCAGATTGTGCTCAACTCTGGTGTGAGGATGAAAAACACTACTTTCTTTCTCAAGGGTGAGAGTACTGTGTTTTAGGCTCAGCTGACACAGTTTTGATCAGATTCAACTTAGCTGGACCAGTTGCAGCATTTGGTAAAGTTTATTAACCTGGCCTTGGGCAACTTTAACCAAATAAAGAAATTGATGTGGGTGACATTTCATCTGAAGAAGGGTCCGTCTCAAAATGTCATCCATTCCTTCTCTCTAGAGATGCTGTCTGTCCCACTGAGTTACTCCACCATTTTGTGTCTATCTTTGGTGTAAATTAGCACCTGCAGTTCCTTCTTACACATAGGAGATTGATGTGATTGGTGCAAATCTTATATATATATATATACAATCCAATTTTACGCTTCTTGTAGAGAGCAATGTGAAACCATCACAAACAAAGAAGCAAATGAATCCATAATTTCAGCGAGACTTGCTGGATTTGCCTTGGTCAAAAATACATTTGGAAGTGCTCTATTTCAACATAGGATCAATGGGATGTCCTGCAGCTCACATTAAACAAACCAAGCACCTTGCTTATCGTATAGTTACAGGTGTACTGGAGAAAGGATATTTTGTCATCGGTTTTGATTAATAAATTGGAAAGCTGTATGGTGAATGATTTCAGTAAAAATCATATCACACAGACATTACTTGGAAAAAGGGAATTCCTGTTTCTGAATAAGAATAGAAACAATGAGCCTAAACTGAAAGGCCAGAAATATAAAGTACATTCAGAAAGTAATCAGACCCCTTCATATTTTTCCACATTTTGCTACGTTACAGCCTTATTTTAAAATGGATTAAATTCATTTTTTACCATCAATCTACACACAATACCCTATAATAAAAAAGTGAAAACAGGTGTTTAGAAATTTTTGCAAAGTAATTAAAAAGAAATAACTGAAATATCACATTTTCATAAGTTTTCAGACCCTTTGCTATGACACTCAAAATTGAATTTAGGTTCGTCCTGTTTCCATTGATTATCCTTGAGATGTTTCTACAACTTGATTGGAGTCAACCAGTGGTAAATTAAATTGATTGGACATGATTTGGAAAGGCATCCACCTGTCTATATAAGGTCCCACAGTTGACAGCGCATGTCAGAGCAAAAACCAAGCCATGAAGACGAAGGAATTGTCTGTAGACCTCCGAGACAGGATTGTGTTGAGACACAGATCTGGGGAAGGGTATAAAACAATTTCTGCAGCATTGCAGGTCCCGAAGGGCACAGTGGCGTCCGTCATTCTTAAATGGAAGAACTTTGGAACCACCAGGACTCTTCATAGAGCTGGCCGCCTGGCCAAACTGAGCAATCGGGTGAGAAGGGCCTTGATCAGGGAGGTGACTAAGAACCCAATGGTCAATCTGACAGAGCTCCAGAGTTCCTCTGTGAAGATGGGAGAACCTTCTAGAAGGACAACTATATCTGCAGCACTCCACCAATCAGGCCTTTATGGTAGAGTGTCCAGACGGAAGCCACTCCTCAGTAAAAGGCACATGACAGCCCGCTTGGAGTTTGCCAAAAGGTACCTAAAGGACTCTCAGACCATGAGAAACAAGGTTCTCTGGTCTGATGAAACCAAGATTGACCTCTTTGGCCTGAATGCCAAGCAGCACCGCTCATCACCTGGCCAATACCATATCTGCGGTGAAGCATGGTGGTGGCAGCATCCTGCTGTGGGGATGTTTTTCAGCGGCAGGAACTGGGAGACTAGTCAGGATCGAGGGTATGAATGGAGCAAAGTACAAAGATATCCTTGATGAAAACCTGCTCCAGAGCGTTCTGGACCTCAGACTGGGGCAGAAGTTCACCTTTCAACAGGCCAACGACCCTAAGCACACAGCCAAGAAAAACGCAGGAGTGGCTCTGTGACAAGTCTGTGAATGTCCTTGAGTGGCCCAGCCAGAGCTTGGACTTGAACATTGAACATCTCTGGAGAGACCTGAAAGTAGCTGTGCATCGACGCTCCCCATCCAACCTGACAGCTTGAGAGGATCTGCACAGAAGAATGGGAGAAATTACCCAAATACAGGTGTGCCAAGCTTGTAGCATCATACCCAAGAAGACTGAGGCTGTAATTGCTGCCAAAGGCGCCTCAACAAAGTACTGAGTAAAGGATCTGAATACTTATGTAAATGTAATATTTCAGTTATTTCTTTTTAATTATTTTGCATAAATTTCTAAACACCTCTTTTCACTTTTTTATTATGGGGTATTGTGTGTAGATTGATGGTAAAAAAAAATTTTTTTAATCCATTTTAAAATAAGGCTGTAACGTAGCAAAAATTGGAAAAAGTGAAGGGGTCTGAATACTTTCTGAATGCACTGTACATTGCATCATCCAACACATCCTCTTAGACAAGAATTTGACACACATGGTTTAACCTATCATTTTACATCCATTTCACGGAATGAAAAATTGAGTGAGATGTGAAACATAATGGACAACTCCCATTTCCAGCCTTGCATTCAAAACTAAATATATTGACATAATCTAAAAGAAAGTAATCTGCGCAATGTACTTTATGAAAATTCTAGATTTAGGAAGTCTGTACCTTAATAGGGACTGAGGCATCAAGAACATGGAAGGATCACAGCATGATGCTGGCAGGAAAATCAAAGATTGATTTTTCAGATAAGTAGACTTGCATTGTGCAGACCCCATGTTCATTTCAACATGCAAGCATGCAGCCCAAAGTAGTATTTGAATGGTGTTAGGATACAGGAAACCTAGGCCTAATGGGGTTTGAGATCCAGTATATGGCTGATGCTGTAATAGATGGTTGGTTGCTATCAGCTAGGAACAAAGACATAACTATAAAATGGATCCAGTAATGAGAGAAAAGGAAACAGTAAGTTATTATCATGTTTACATGCAGAGAATGGACCCACTCAAAGTAGTGTGAAAGATCATTGAAGATAGATCCAGATTTGCCAACATTTCAGCCATTTCTTACCATCCTTAAAGCCAGGCACAAGAAATGGATGTGCTCAGAGAATGTGCAAAAAACTGGCAGCGTCTTGTAACATAATTTCTCATTAAAGACTAGAAAAAGTTTTAAACCAGTCACCAATGAACATATTTTGTTCATTGAAAATTTGATTCAGGTTTAATTTGATTTATAGAAGAATGTCTGTTTTTTAATTAACTTAATATGTACATGCAATTAAAATATATTTATGATCATTGTGATATTTTTCAGCATAAAGCTTGGTCTAATTTGTAAATCCAAATAAGGTCAGGTTAGTGCAATTTATTATTCTTATTCCTTTATAATGAAGGCATTTAATTTTATAAAGCCGGTTATTAATGAAAATGTGGATACACTTACATCATTAATGCTATTTCATTCCCCATCTTGCTTCTGGACTTTGCCCTGGACCAATATTTTATTGGAAAGTGAAGCATCACATTCTAAGAGGCAGAAATTCTAAAAACTGTGTATAAAGTCCTTCATTTTATTCATAACATTAAAACAATAATTGAAAGGCGAAAGACCCAAGGCTTTAATCAATATCACAACAAAGTTAAGGGTAAAATTCAACAGGACCCTGAAAATGGGCAGAGAGATCAGAATTTCTATTAACCTATCTGCTCATTGCTGTAGATGTAGCCTTTTGCCAACTGGGTGTTGCCTGCTTATTCCTATGACTGAAGCATTGCAGTCAGAATGATGGTACTACAAAGTGTTTGAATGCTTCTGGAAGAGGCTAATATTATGACCGGTGGCATCAGTTTAAGCTAACCAGTATTCTAATGGCATTCTGTGCCTCTTAAAGGGGAGATGCATGCAGCCAGAACCTGTTGCCAGAGTCAGTCTACCTACCTATCCTCCTTAGCAGCCCTCAAACTGCAGTGCAGACATTGCAGAAGTTAGCAAAAAAAAGTACTTGAGGAGGCCTGTGAATAGTAGAGGTGATTTGAATTGAACACTTTGAAAATCCAGTTGCTCGTCGTGGCTTCGTAACAAACTATGAGAGTTAAATTCTGCTGTTACTCCACCAAACTACTACTCACATCTCAACTCGTATCCAACACTCCACACCTTTGACAATTCCAGCAAAGTTGCCAAGTCATTTTCCTGGAAGCATCAAAATTTTGACAGCTGTGCAAATTGCACAGAATGATCATAGTATTTTCATAGTTTGTGCACAAACGTAGTATAATTCACTTGCATTTTACATGAAAATGAAATTGACAAGTGTATTTCTGGCCCTTGGAAATCTAAGTTTTGTTTTAAACCAGAATTAGCCAAATTTAATGTCAGAATAATGCCTGCAATGGATTGACTAGGTCCGTGTCCTCTTTATACTGAATCTTAAGAGTCGTTACCTCTGTCAGCTGCAGGATCCGGCTGAATGTGACGCCTCAAGCCTTTGGTAAAGACTACTGAATCTTTTTGCTGTGGCCAGTAGAATTTAGTTACATTTTGGAAGAGTGGAAATACTCAGGAAAAGAGGGAATAAAACATTAGGTGGAGAAAGAAATCATAAGGGCGAGGAGGCCTAGAGGTGATCAGGTAGATGTTATATAACAGGAAGGATAATCAAGCAGAAAGGAGGGCAATAGGCAAAGTGGGTCGTGGTTGTGAGAGAGGTGGTAACTGATGGAGGGGGAAGCAGAAATAAGTATTGGAAGTGAGAACTATTGGCCAAAAGATTTGTTTCTGTGTTGTTCAGTTTTTTAATTTATACTTATCATTATTATTTTAAGACTATAGGTTCCACGTTAGATCCAACTCATCCATGCCAACCAAGTTGCCCCATCTAAGCTAGTTCTATTTCCCAGTGTTTGGCCCTTATCCCTCTAACCTTTCCTATCCATGTACATGTCCAAATGTCTTTTAAACATTGTTACTGTACCTGCCTCAACTAGTTCAGCTCATTCCATATACCCACCACTCTTTATTTCAAAGGTGAAGGTGTTCTGAAAAGAGGTTTATGAGGGTTTTAGACAGGCACATGGATATGCAGGGAATGGATGGATCTGGATAAAGTGCATGCAAAAGAGATTAATATGGTACAATGTTCTGCACAGACATCGTGGGCTGAAGGGCATGTTCCAGTGCTATTCAATATTACATCATCTTTTCTAAGATTGACCTCCTTGATGAAGAGGACATTCCATCTTTTGTAAAAAATATAGTCTTCTAACTTAAGGAAATCCAACAAGTTAGCAATCCATCTGAAAGGCATATTTGTGTTTTTGACACTGGCAAAGAGCATTAATTGCATCTGTTCCGGTTGCTCAGAAAGTTGTTAGGGGAAGAGGAGGAGGTGATAGTGGGGATAGTGAAACAAAACAGAATGCTGTGGAAAAAATAGTTGCCTTGGAATACTGGAAACACAGAATGGAAGATGTGGTTGATGGCAGCATCATGTGTCAGGTGCCAAAAATGGTGAAAAATGTTCCTTTGAATATGGAGGCAGGTAGGTTGGTATGGTGGAGACCTTATTGTGGCTAAAGGAAGGAATCAGGAGAGGCAGAAATGTGGGAAACAAGACCTAACTGAAGCATTCAGTCATCTGAAATGTCAATCTCAGTTCAAGATAAAGGAGACATATTGGAAGCACAGGTACAGAAAGTGGTATTGTCAGCGGAAGACTACAGGCCCTAAGTTATAGAGTCATAAAGTCATAGAACATGGAAACAGGCCTTTTGGCCCAACTCATCTCTGCCCACCAAGATATCCTATCTAAGCTAATCCAAACTTGTCCACCTTTGGCCCATATGCCTCTAAACCTTCACTATCCATGCATTTGTCCAAGTGCCTTTTAAATGCTATTATAGTATCTGCCTCAACCACCACTACTGGCAGGTCATTCCATTTACCCTCTAAGTAAAAAGGCAGCCCCTCACGTTCCTATTAAATCTTTCCCCTCTCATATTGTGTCTTCTGTCTCGAATCTATGTCTTCTGGTTCATAATTCCCATACTGTGGGTAAAAAACTGAAATGGATGCTAAAGGCTAAATTATATACCTGTCCCATCATAGTAATGATTATTCTCTTCAAAATATAGCATGATTTCTACTTTAAAAAATACTTTTTTTTGTTTGTTTTCTTATAATTTTCACTGGAAAAATAGTTTCAATGCTATTCAAAACAAACTAGAATCAACATTCATATTTAAATCCTAAAAATGGTACGTCTGAAAGGGGGAGCGAATAAGAGATCTCATTATACATGGCCTTCTTTAAGTCATTGTCGAGGGAGTACCCAATCAGAGCATAACTCATAGAATTGTAAAAGTAACTTTAAGAATGGGAACTCCAGAGATTCTCTGCATGAAACTTTATGAATACGTACTGAATAATTCATAAATCTCAGAATATTAAAACTTAACCATGAAGCTAATAATGGTGTTGCATAAATCCTAAGATGCCTTCATAGAGGATGACCAAATCATATATAATGAAAAGATAAATTAGTAAGCCTGGGTCTTGCAATTCCGCTGTGTTAATATGTTGTCAGTAGCATATCATTAAGGAAGATTATACAGTGCTACATGCTGGGCAGGCTAAATAACTACAATTCAACCCATGACAAAGCATGGTGATAAATATAAATGTTTTTACAGGGCCCCTTATTTTATTCCTCATGCTAAATTTACAGGGTAAATGAATGGAAAGATACATGGAAAAGGGAATTACAAAGGAAAAGTACTGAAGACATTTTTTAACAATAGGGAATCTAGCTAGAGATTAAAAGTGTGAAAAGTGAATGTAAAAAAATGATGTATTAATGTCAGCTACTAAGGTTTCCTTCCAATAAAAAAATCTTGCTTTTCCTGCAAGAAGATTCTAAGCAGGTGGATGCGTTTTGACACAGAGTTGTGAAGATACACAAGACAATTCAGGAGAATGTGTGCTGTTAAAGTAAAGAAAGACAGCAGATGCAGTGATGGGGGGAGGGAGGTGGTGCAGTTTCTGAGCATGACTCATGTTGGCTTTATGTGCAAACAGAAAAATGCTTGTGACTGAAGGAAAAACGTGAATCTGGGAGGCAAAGTTGGAGCTGAAGTCTGGCGCTCACAGATCAAGGATGAAGAGTCTTACTTCAACAATGCTTCAGTGAACATTCAGTTTCTTCCTGCACTAAAGGCAGGCCCATGTCATAATGTTGCTGGTCTTGACCCAAGGGTACACTTCTTTGCACTATTCTTTGCTGATGTTCTGTAGTTATCATCAGTGGAAGGAAGATTGTCTTCCTATTTTGCACAAGGTCCTCAAGTTTATGACCTGCATGGCTCCAATGGATTTAGCTGATAAATTGTTACCTCTGACCATATTTCAGAGTTTCAGGACTTTCTTTAAATCTGGCACACACACTTGATTTCAAGTGTCCATTATCACCCATATTCTAATTAAATGTGGGTCAACCACCAAACTCAGTGGGGCATCCTGTCAATGTCATAAGATGGCTATTGGTGAGCACCATCCAATGTTTAAGACCAATGATTCAAAACTGCAAAACACATGTATATGTTTACAATAAAAACGCACATAACTTGTGTTGGTTTGTTATTTCCCAAACAACCTGTGTTGGAAGCTAACAATCCTTCAGTTGCCCATGGCATTAGTTTTAAGCATTTTGCCGCTAATCCAATATTTTGCTGAGCTGTCTGATCCATTTTTTTAGATTTCTTACCCAGCCTCTGCAGCCTGTTAAAATTATTCTGGCTGACTAACTATGGGAATGTGAATTGGCAGAAGAGCCAGCTCTCAACTGGTGAGCAGGTCCAGGGTGCAGGAGAGGGTGAAGAAAGAGGGATAGAAGGTAGTAGACAGAGATTGAAGGCTGAAAGATGTCAAGAAGGGGAGATGGAATAAGGGATGGTGGGTAGAGTTTTTGTGGATTGGACTAAGGCAACAAGAACTCCATAAGAATCATGGAGCTCTTATTGCCTCAGTTTAGTCTCACCCTGCAGGAACTGCACCCACCAGAAATAATACCCACACCTCTGGCCATGACCTATCAGTTTCACCAAGCATGCCATAGTCTGAACACAACCCAACAAGAGAATCAAAACATTGCAGTCCCAGCTATGACAAGGGGTATTAAGTGGCACAATTGACTAACATTGTAAATCCAGTCTAGAGTGTCCTTGGGTCCCATCTAAAGGAATAAAGGAATATAATGGTAGCATAAATTGAATCAGGATAAATCCATCACTAACAAACCTATTACTCTGCTTTTGCTGGGAAGAGGTAGGTGAAATTATTTCCGCTTGCATCCAACTTTTGCAATCAATCCCTGCTCTAATTTTGAGCTTATCTTTCAAATGTTGGCTTTATAGTTCCTTTGTGATTGCTATTTTATTCCCAACAGATAAGAGTTTTGTTTCTATTTGAGGGATAAATTCAGAAACCTTGAATATGGATGCACAGATCACAATACCGGTGTTGTTAAATGAAATGTGAGTAGCACACAATCTTTTGTTTTCAGGGGAAGAAATTTGCCCACAGTGAAATCTTGGAAGTGGAAGTCATACAACAGTAAAGACGTACAGGTATGTAGGTTAAAGTCTCCAAAGACGTACAGGTATGTAGGTTAATTGGCGGGTAAATGTAAAAATTGTCCCTAGTGGGTGTAGGATAGTGTTAATGTACGGGGATCACTGGGCGGCACGGACTTGGAGGGCTGAAAAAGGCCTGTTTCTGGCTGTATATATATGATATGATATGATAAACCCTTAGTTATAAGGTGTTTGCTTGACTTAACAGAAGCCTGTTAAGCAAATATACATTCGGACCCAACCCTCTCTTGGGCTGTCTGAATGCCGGACCAGTTGCTCCCATGGCACTCTCCTTCCATCAACCATTCCATCTGAAGAAGGGTCTCGACCCGAAACGTCACCCAATCCTTCTCTCCAGAAATGCTGCCTGTCACGCTGAGTTACTCCAGCATTTTGTGTCTATCTTCAATTTAAACCAGCATCTCCAGTTCTTTCCTAAACATTCCTTCTGTGCCGGTTGGTGAAGTAACACATAACTATGGTGGTCATTTATATGTCTGGAAAACCCTGTAGAGTTCTTAGAAAATGCTTAAGGTATCTCAGTAAAAAACATGTCAATGACAGGAAAGGTGGAGTCCACAATGTCCATTGTTGGCTGGGGATGAGGTCACAATGGAGGAATACAAATGGTGAAATTAGCAAGAGGACTACTGTGGGGGAGGGATGGAGAGAGAGTGAATGCAAGGGGTACTTGAAATTAGAGAAATCAATACTCATGCCGCTGGGTTGTAAGCTGATCAAGCAAAATATGCGGTGCTGTTCCGCCAATTTATGTTTGACCCCACTCTGACAATGGATGAGGCCCAGGACACCCTCTCCGTCCATCCCTCCCCCATTCTAGTATGGACCATTGTGGGCTCCACCTTTCCTGAGTCATAGATGCTGTCTGTGCTTGGCTCTGTACCTTCCCATATCTCAACTATCCCCTTCCCTGAGTCTCAGTCTGATGAAGGGTCTCGACCCGAAACATCACCTGCCCCTTTTCTCCAGAAATGCTGCCTGACCTGCTGAGCTATTCCAGCGTTTTGTGTCTATCTTTGGTGTAAACCAGCATCAGCAGTTCCTTCTTACACAATCTTAGTTTGCTGTCCAGAGACCAAAAATATTCCACCTTTTTCTTACCTAATTCTTGCCCCTAAAACAGATTATCATAATATTCATGAAAAGGCTGCGTTTTAAAACCTTTTGCTTGGAGAAGTAAAATATTGCAGATGTAACAAGTGTCTCTTTTTTTAAACTTTTACACCTAATCTCATCTTCCAGTTTGTTAATTTAGTAAATGCAGAGACCAATATAGTCTAAACTCACGAAGATGAGTCAGGCTCCAGATTGGATCCTTGCTGAAATAGCTACTGTGAGCTGTGGTGGTGTTATAATTATCCACAATCCCCACAGAAAAGGAAATGGATGTGGGGGGAGATGGCGAAAATAATCACACCATCTT
This sequence comes from Rhinoraja longicauda, assembly GCF_053455715.1. Classification (NCBI taxonomy): domain Eukaryota; kingdom Metazoa; phylum Chordata; class Chondrichthyes; order Rajiformes; family Arhynchobatidae; genus Rhinoraja; species Rhinoraja longicauda. Next base: position 19,886,948 of record NC_135967.1, read on the forward strand.
GTTACTGGTTGCACTGTCTATTTTATGATGCTATTTTCTGACACTATCCTGTTGGTCCTGTTCATGGTTTGTGATGACTGATTCTTAGTTTAAAAGATTGGATGTGTGGACACGATTTCAGTCATCTTCATACCACTGATACCAAATAGATACCAATTTCTTTGTTGTTCAAATACTGAAACAGTTAGTTAAAGAAACAGTAGAAATCAAGAGCTACTTTGACGCAATTTCCTTGGCAAGAATCATTCAAACAAGAATGATTTACCTCGAGACTTGTGTTAAAATAAATACCAGCTTCTTGATTGCCTCATTAAGTCAAGCAGAATTTTCTTTGCTTAAGATCGCACAGCACTTAACTTATCTCGATATTGTAACCCGTCAGCCGAAAAGACAAAAATTAAGAATTAATGGGCAATCGAAAGCAACTATCAGGTAATACTGAGGTTAATTGATACACCCAAAACCAAAAAGATTTTACAAAGACTTTTTTTCTCAGTGAGAAAAATAGAGACTGAATGCACCTTTCCAAGACACTCCAGATCGTTTTGGAAGAGACAAAAAAAACTTTGTTTAATGGATAAAATTTGTCCTGTACCTTTAGAAGTTCTGAATTGTGCCTCATATAGCAGGATTATGTTTGAATCAATGAGACCTGTGTTAAGACTGTTGTCATTGAAAATTGGTCACAATTCAATAACAAATCATAGCTTTTCCATTCTCTGCTAAATCACTTTCTGTCAGTCAGTTGTGCAACTGGCTGTTACCAGAAATTGTCTTTAGTTGCCATGGGACGTACTTTAAAAACCAACTCTGTGTTATCACAGCAAGTCCAGAAATTGGAACTTGCTGCCAACAAACAACGTGGGGTCTCTTACATTATCTGTTATGCACCCATCGATGCTGATAGGTGGTTTTCGAAGTTACCTTGGAAAATACATAGTACAGTTAGAGTTGAGATAATGTGATTAATCTTAAGTCAACAATGATGACATTTGGGAGCATGGTTAGTCATCCACAGCCCAAAGGTAACAAAACAATGGAGCAAGATTGTGAAGAATAGTATTTGTGAAATGTTAAAGAATTGAGAGCTGATGGCAGAAACAATTTTCTCAACCTTAAAGCAAAGCCTTGTACTTGGTCTGTCATTGGTGGCTGAGTTTATGAGCCAAAGAAATCCAAAGTCATCAGCTTTTTCATGGCTTCATTACTAAATGCCATATCTTTTATGGATGGCTAGCTATTAATGTTATATTTCCTGCCACAGTAACCAATTAGAGATATTCAGAGGATTTTATGACTTGTTACTCTGCTTTATCAAGACTTATTTTCAAAAAAGGAATATTATTGACAAAGACTGGAACAAAATCACAAAGTATGTCTACTTGCATTTTTAACTATTAATAATACTTGATTCTATTATTCTGGGTTGAATTTGAAACCAAGTTCGTCAGATAAAAGGACAGTATCCTAATTCTCTGTACTACTCTGATGCCTATTGCTGTGGGAACATATCAAACAGGCTAAGCTGTCAGGGGAGAATTAATAATATGTAACTTTCTTGACTGCATGACGAACTCAAATCCAGCATGGGAATCTAGGTGAAGCCTGATCAGATTTATGCTATAAAATCTTCTACGACCGTGTCACCATTTCAATGGTACATTTTTATCATTGTAAAATATCCCACAAGACCATAACATAAAATTAGGATTCACTTGACAAACATTTCCATCTTTAATGTTTTCCTGCATAAATCTTCATAAAAGATTCCAGTTGATTATATGTTTACTCCCTTTAAGCTAATATCAAAGCGTTTGAAGTTACAAACAGCTAAAAAAATAAAAGATCCAAGGTATCTCAGCAGCAAAAGTGAACAAGAATAAGAGATCTTACTGAGAATGATCTGCCACTCACACTCACTCCTAAGGCACAGAGAATATTTGAACTTAACATATGCATTCTCATAATATGATTTCCTGAAATCTAAGTCAGTATTCAAAATGCCAGCACCCTGGGCAGAGACAGGATTTTGTTTGATGTAATTTAGTCATTTGGATGAATTAAATAGTGAACCGGGTGGTAAAATCACATTCTTAATTCCCATCTATCAAAACATTCAAGTTTTAAAAATTCTTTTTATGTAACGCCAAAAATTCTGACTAGTTGTAAATAATTGCAATAGAACTTGGAAAAAGGAGCAGTCCTGCTACATCAAAGATGAACACAAAATGCTGGAGTAACTCAGTGGGATAGGTATTGGGAAGACCCTTCTCGACCCAAAATGTCGCCTATTCTTCTCCAGAGATGCTTCCTGTCCTGCTAAGTTACTCCAGCATTTTGTGTCTATCTTTGGTTTAGACTTCCTTCCTACACAGTCCTGCTGAACCACTCATCATGGCTGAATTTCTGCATAAATACCATTTTCCACTATGTTCCCCATTGGATTTATTCTCATCCCATAGAGAAATTTACCAATCTCAGTTCTGAAAGGACTCAATGACTGAACCTCCGTAGCCCTCTATGGTACATCATTTTAAAGATTCATCACTCTATGCATGCTGTAATTTCTCTTCACCATTATTTTAAACAGCTTACCACTTATTCAAATACTGTGGCTTTACTTCTCGATTCCGGAAACATTTGACCTGCTGCTTGGCTGCTTTCTCTCAGGCTGAGGTGAGTAGGAATATCACTATTGGAATGTAAAGTAGCAGTCATTTCTTTACCATAGTCTTGTCATTCTTGGCAGCCATATAAGATTGGAGTCTTGTGGCTCTAATGTTAGTTAATTTGCTGTTGCATATTTTCTTCTACTCAATGAACTTACAATTTCCCAGATCCTTCTCAATTTACATTTGATCACTGTTTGAAGTGCAGCCAGATGAGTTCAAAGAACCTTTAACTAATTTGATGAATTACAAGACCTATTTGCAGCATTTCTGGTGCAAGAATGCGGGTCATAATGGCTTATCTTATTTTTCTCTTTTCTCTGTATCATTCAATCCATTAAGGAATGTAAGTATGGCAAAGATGCTTGAATTTCTTCCCTTATTATTTTTAGCATGTTTTTTGTCAGAATTCTATAATTTTGAAATATTGTTTCACAATGGAAACAAGTTCAGTTCCCTACTAAAAGCTATTTTGATTTTTTTCTTCAAACTTTTAATTATGCTTTTGTCAACAAACATTTGCAGTTTCTACACGGAAGTCCTTTACAATTAGCACAAGATGTTCTGTGGCCTGAATCCAATTACACCATTTTTTTCCGCTGTAACCTTTGAGCTTAGAAGGCACCTTGTATAATAAAAACAAATTTGTGTTTGTACAGTTTTCCAGTAGCTTTTATTGATCTGTATTGATTGTTGAAGTATCTTTATAACATTGCTGTTTTCTGAATAGACATTTCATAAGATATTTTTCTTATGTTAAGTTGCAGGTATAATTTTCTAACCATTATCATCTGTAATTATGGGTTTCTTGTTTGATACAAGCGGATGTACTGTAGTCATCAAGGTTGACTCAATTGTCTCAGAAGGTATGTACTGTAGATGTATCACATTTTTCAGATGCCTTAAGAATTTGTAGGAACTATTTTGGTTTACTGGGAATGAAGTGATAATCTCAACTTTCAGATGTAATTCTACGACCAAAATAACTTATTTGAAAATAATCTGAGAAATTGTATCCGAGTGCTTCACATTTGCTGGCTGTAACTTTATAAGAGCCCCTCATGCACCTGCATCACTTTGTACCTCCGCTAGAGCTATTGCTGCAAGGAAATAACAGCTCTGTGGGAAATCATTGGATCTGTTCCAATCCTCATCTGCTTAAATGTTTTTGTTTTGTGCAAGTCTTGAAACAGTTTTGTCTTTTGGTTATCCATGAACGTGGTGATTCTGATTATGAGCAGCTAACAGAATAATGCCCCGATCTGTATCATTTAATAGTTGCTAAATGTATTCCACTTGTGACATTCGCTTAGGGCATCGAACATAGAAAATAAAGCAGTGCAACATGGAACTGGACCTCCAGCCCACCATGTCTGCATTGAACATGATACCCTCTTCTACATCCCACAGCTCCGCTCTTGCTCCCCCTCCCCCCACTCGCAACAAGGACAGGATCCCCCTCGTTCTCACCTTCCACCCCACCAGCCAGCGGATCCAACATATCATCCACCAACATTTCCGTCACCTACAACGGGACCCCACCACTGGCCATATCTTCCCATCCCCTCCCCTCTCTGCATTCCGCAGAGACCGTTCCCTCCGTAACTCCCTGGTCCACTCGTCCCTTCCTACGCAAACCACCCCAATCCCGGGCACTTTCCCTTGCAACCGCACGAGATGCAACACCTGTACCTTTACCTCCCCCCTCAACTCCATCAAAGGACCCAAACAGTCTTTCCAGGTGAGACAGAGGTTCACCTGCACCTCCTCCAACCTCATCTATTGCATCCGCTGCTCTAGATGTCAACTTATTTATATCGGCGAAACCAAGCGCAGGCTCGGCGATCGCTTCGCTGAACACCTGCGCTCGGTCCGCATTAACGCAACTGATCTCCCGGTGGCCCAGCACTTTAACTCCCCCTCCCATTCCCAGTCTGACCTCTCTGTCATGGGCCTCCTCCAGTGCCATAGTGAGGCCCGCCGGAAATTGGAGGAGCAGCACCTCATATTTCGCCTGGGCAGTTTGCAGCCCGGTGGTATGAACGTCGACTTCTCCAACTTCAGATAGCTCCTTTGTCCCTCCCTTCCCCTCCTCCTTCCCAGATCTCCCTCTATCTTCCTGTCTCCACCTATATCCTTCCTTTGTCCCACCCCCGACATCAGTCTGAAGAAGGGTCTCGACCCGAAACGTCACCCATTCCTTCTCTCCCGAGATGCTGCCTGACCTGCTGAGTTACTCCAGCATTTTGTGAATAAATCGATTTGTACCAGCATCTGCAGTTATTTTCTTATACCAACTTAACATCCTATCTGCCTACACACGGCCCAAATCCCTCTCTTCCCTGACAGTTCAACTATCTGTTTAAATGTCATTGAAGCACAGCTCTCATTTCGGTTTTCCACCACTTCCCCTGGCAGCCCCTTCCAGGCACCGACTACCATCTGCAAAAAACATGCCTCGCGCATCTCCTTTAAGCGATCCCCTTCCCACCTTACATCTATGCCCTTTCACATTTGCACCCTGGAAAAAACTCCGGCTAACTGTCCTCTCCAAGCCTCTCATCATTTTATATTTTTCTATCGAGTCATCTCTCAGCCTGCGAAACTCGTGAGAAAACAATCAAGTTTGTCCAACCTCTCCTCATACCTACTACTCTCCAAGTTAGGCAACATCCTTATGATCTCTTCTACACCCTCTCCAAACCTTCACATCCTTTCTATAGTTCAGCAACCAAAAAAACATACAATACTCCAAACGTGAACTAACCACCGTTTTATACGACTGCAACATGATGCCCCAACTTTTATACTAAATGCCCCGATGAAGGATGGCTTCCTTGCCTTCTTTGACATTCTTTCCCTTGTGTTGTCACTTTCAAGGGGCTACAGATCCCTCCGTACATCAATGTTCCAATGCTCCTGCCCATTACTGTGCACTTTCCTTTCATTTGACCTCCCAAAATACATTGCCTCTCACTTGTCTGGATTAAACTCCATGCACCACTTCTCCGCCCAAATGTTAAACTGATCTATATCTTACTGTATCCTTTGATAATCGAAAGCCTTCTATCTCTCTTTCCCCCTCATAATATTGTATAGCTCCATCAGCCAGGGAAAACAAACCCAGCTCTCCCTATAATTAATATGCACCAATCCAAGCGACATTAGAGGAATATCTACACCTTCTCCAGCCAATTCTTCCTGCAATGTAAGGACTAGAACTACACAAAGTAGTCCTGGTGTGCCCACACCAATGTTTCATCAAGTCACTGGTCTTATGTTCTATGCCAGTGCTGATTCAAACAAGTATCCCATTAGCCTTCTTCACCACCCTATTCACCTGTGCTGCCACTTTAAAGAATCCATTAACTGCTGCCCCAAAGTCCCTTTGTTCATCAACATTAGGGCCCTACAATTTATTGTGCATGTTCAACCCGTATTTGTCTTTACAAAATCAAAAATTTACAAATTACAAAATAACTTCACATTTGTCAAAATGAAATTTAATCTGCTATTGCCGTAACCAACGTTCTAGTTGATTACTGTTATACTATAGCCTATGACATTCCTCCCCATCTGCAACATCACTAATTTTCATGTCACTTGCAAATCTACACCACAGACTTTGCATTATGTGCACCAGATATTTGGTGTACGTCATGTATTGTACAATAAACAGGGGCTTGGTGGAGCAACATGCTGTCCAGTGAATTTATACATCGAATAGACTCTCAAACCCACACACATTTTTTTGTCTCAGCTGAGTTGATTAATCTCTGCTGGGTGAGAGTGAAGGTGAGACAGATGACCTCAGTGCCCCTGGGCTAATGGAAGGGATTAATGACAATAAAACAGCTGGGCTTTCAGCTCCAGATTGCATTTTCTCACTCACCCACTTTGTGAAGTGAGAGTGTGCATGGACATTTGGGTAGATTTTGACCTCAACTAAATAAAAGCACAAAGAGGAGATAAATAAGTTGCTGGCTCATCATTGTCTATTGAACATTATCTCACAAATCTGCGATTGACTTTTTAGTTTAAAAGGATAGTGGAGTCAGAAACTAGTGGAGTCCGACGCGGTCTGGAACGTGGCAACTTCAACAGCCTGACCGCGGGAGAAGACGGCAGGGGAAGAGAAAAGACATTCTGGCCTTCCATCACAGTGAGGAGGTGACTGGAGGAGACTCACTGTGATGGATGTTTCTTTTTGTTTGGTGTTGGTTTATGATTGTGTATGTTATTGCTTATTTTTATTGCTCTTATTGTTGGACTGTGGGTAATCTTTCATTTCACTGCACATTTATGTGTATGTGACAAATAAAATTGACTATTGACTATTGACACGTTAAGAAATATACCAGGATGAGCACTTGAAAAACCATAACCTGCAGGACTATGGAAAAATTGCAGCAGGAACTTAATCGATTGGTCAGGTGGGCTGAGGAATGGTTGATGGAATTTAATACAGAGAAATGTGAGGTGTTGCATTCTGGGAAGTCAAACATAGGCAGGTCATACACAGTGAATGGTAGGGCTCTGGGAAGTATTGATGACCAGAGAGCTCTAGGAGTGCAGGTGCATGGTTCCTTGATGGTGGAGTCGCAGATAGATTGGGTGGTCAAAAAGGCTTTTGGCACATTGGCCATCATCAGCCAGAATATTGAGTATAGAAGTTGAGAGGTCATGTTGCAGTGTATAAGACATTGATGAGGCCGCATTTAGAGTATTGTGTTCAGTTCTGGGCACCGTGTAAAAGAAAAGATGTCAAGCTGGAAAGGGTACTGACAAGATTTACGAGGATGTTGCCAGGAATAGAGGGCCTGAGCTATAGGGAAAGGTTGAGTAGGCTGGGACTATTCCTTGGTAAGCAGGAGGATGAGGGATGATCTTGTAGAGGTGTATAAGTTCATCAGAGGGATAGATAGGTTAGATGCACAGAGTCTCTTGGCCAGAATAGGTGAATCGAGGACTAGAAGACATAGGTTTAAGGTGAAGGGGAAAAGATTTAATAGGAATCTGAGGGGTAACTTTTTCACACAAAGGATGGTGGGTGTACGGAACAAGCTGCCAGAGGAGGTAATTGAGGCAGGGGCTATCCCAACATTTAAGAAATAGTTATACTGGTACATGGATAGGACAGGTTTGGAGCAAATGTGGGCTGGTGGTGGGACTAGTGTAGCTGGGACATGTTGGCCGGTGTGGGCAAGTTGGGTGGTGTGGGTCTGTTTCCACACTGCATCACTCTATGACTCTATGACTCGAAGTGCTGTTAAGTAGTATTAACAACATACATTTCTTTAAGTAGAAACAAGGAACTGGAGATGCTGGTTTACATAAAAGGACACTAAATGCTGGAGTATCTCAGCAGGTCAAACAGCATCTCCGGAGAATATGGATAGGTGACGTTTCGGGTCAGACTTTTTCTTAATTTCTTTGATGTCAGCACAGGTAAGATGGGTCAAACAGCCTCATTCTTCGTAGAATGAAGACACGATCAAACTATGTTATAATATGTTTCAAGCAGAATAACTTGCTGGCATTCATTATTCTGGATCAGTCATGAAAAACGTAGCCACCTGGGTAAGATATGGGAAAGTTGCCAACTCAACAGAAGCAAGGGTGTCAGTAGTTTTGAAAGCAGAAGGTGGGATTGTCAAAAGAAAAATAGAGCCAAGTTCATAGCAAAGTAGAAGCAAGCTCCACTGGACCATTACAAACATGGGACTCCGCAGTTGTAAAGGAAGGCCTAATTACTTATCAATTAGATTAGCTATAGTAATGCAGAAAAATTACTAACAGAATATTCTTGGCATGAGAAAAATAGTTTAGAATATATTTCATTTTAAATTTTAAATCATTGATTCAACTTCACCAAATTGGATTGTACCTTACATCCATTTATTCATCTGCACTGGGGATATTTCCAGTTCAAATTAGATCCACAGCCTGCAAAGGAGCTATTTGAATCAGTCATCATTTATAATTGACCAGATGTAAAAGATGATGGAGATTTAAGGGGAAAGTACACTCGCTCTGCTTCACAAAGCAAGGTCCACTGGTCCAGAAAGCTTTTGACTTTGAGCCATATCAGAGGCGGAGGAGAACAAATAGCTTTGCATTAAGTTTCCAGCGCAGAAGTGTTGATGCATTCCTTTCCTTCTAAACTAATAAAACCAATAAGAGGTTCTACACAGAGGGCAGTAAAGTATTTGGACATATGCCATAGCAGCATTTTTATGACTCTGAATCCAAGGTCAGGTTCCTCACTATAAATTGAAGTCATACAAAGCCCTCCAGTATCTTGCAGATTTCTGAACAATGTGGCTGCATTCATGATCTCGTATTGCTTTGCTCCTTGTTCCATTCCTCCTCCTACGCTTCTTGTTCAGTCGGTACTGGCAAAGGGTGTGTCCATATGCTTGTCAAGTAATGAAACATACAACATAATCTCAAATTTGGTGACCTCTTTTGATTATTGTAATGTGGCCCTACATTGATTAATGCTGAAGCATTGCTTGAACACTCCAATCATCTGCACCAATATCCCCAGAGGTAGTGTGGTTCTAAGCATCACCTTTTTTTGTGCAAGTCTTTCATGTTGGAGGGAAGAAACATTATATGGTCTGGCATTGAAATTTAAAAATGGAAGGCGCAGCAGACTGTCAGAAGCTGCAAATGCTTTGATTGCTATAACACTGTTGATTAAAGATAAGAGAGAAAGCATTAAAGAATTGTGCATCTTTGAAAACAGGTGATTCACAAGGCTGGATGACATGTAATGCAGGCACTCAAAAGAACCAAGTGAAGAAATGTGGATACAAGGAAAATACAGATGCTGATTTACAAAAAAAACCCACAAATTGCTGGAGTAACTCAATGGGTCAAAATGTGAAGCCAGAATGTCAAGGACTATAGTTGGAAGGGGACAGGGGAAGGGGAAAAGGAGAAATGGATGCTCATCCAACTGCAGCACAGGGAAGAGAGAGGGAAAAGGTAGGGGGAAGGGAAGGGGGGGAGGGTTGTTTAGGTGAGGTATTTAAAATTGCCAAATTCACTGCTCATACTGTCTATTAACTAAAACTCTCTTTGTTTGTTTGTTTGTTCCTGAACTACAGCCAAAACGGTACACGATAGCGCGACAGTTTTAGGCCCACCTTACTCACTGTCGTCCCTTTGGTGCTAATGTAAGAAGTTTCATTGAAATTGGTGTTATATTTTTAAAGTTATTCACATTTTAAGGTTTAAATCTATCTCCTAGGGAGGAAGGGGGGAGGGAGGGGGGGAGGAGGGAGGGAGGGAGGGGGAGAGGAGTGAGGATAAGAGGGGTTGAGTGGGATGGAGTGGGGGGAGGGGAAGGGGAGGGGAAGGAGAGGGGAAGGGGAGGGGAAGGGGAGGGGAAGGGGAGGGGAGGTGAGGGTGGAGAGGGGGAGGGGGAGGGGAGGGGGAGGGGGAGGGTGAGGGGGAGGGAGGGGGAGGAGGAAGGGAGGGGGGAGGGGAAGGGGGGAGGGGGAGGGGAGAGGGTGTGGAGGGGGGGAGGGTGCTGCACCAATGCAGGAGAGGTTTGGGTTGTATTATAAGCTACCCAAACGGAATATGAGGTGCTGTTCCTCCAGTTTGTGTGTGGCCTCACACTGGCAATGGAGTAGGCCAAAGACAGAAAGGTCAGTATCGGAATGGCAAGTGGAGTTAAAATGATTAACAATCGACAGATCCAGCAGACCTTGGTAGATTGAGCGCGTCTTCAGCGAACCAGTCGTCTAGTCTATACTTGGTCTCGCCTCTGTAATGGAGACCAAATTGGGAGCACCAAACGCAATAGATGAGGTTAAAGGAGGTGCACATGAACCTCTGCCATACGTGGCAGGACTGCTGTTCAATCCTTGTTTGGTCTGAGGGGAGGAGGAACAAGAGCACAACTACAGAACATGGATGAGGGATTCATCCACGACAGAGAGGGGTGAGCACACTTACTAAAGAAAGAAGACATCTCAGATATACTAAAATGGAAAGCCTTATCTTCGGAACAGTTTGGAGTCTGCGGAGAGGAGATCACCAGAGATGGTGAGATCAGCAACAGTGTGGGAGATGGTGACCTGGTGTTCATCTGTGGGGTCATGATCAAGGGGTAGGTATGAGAAGGTGTCTGAGAGCTGGTGGCTGGACTCAGCATGGTGGCGGTCAACCTGCCAGACTCCAATGGCACCTCTCTTGTCAGCAGGTTCGATAACAAAATTTTGATTGTTACTGAATAAGCAGAGGGCTGTGTCTTCGGAGGGGTTTTGTTTGGAATAGTTAAGCGAAGTGAAGAAGTCAGCATGGGCTCATGAATTTCCAATTTTCTTCAAGTACATGTGGTGCTTAAGGACTGGAAGACTGGCAACAGCATGCTGTTTTCTAATAAAGGAAGAAGATATAAACTGAGTAATTACAGGCCGGTTAGCTTAGCTTTGGTAGTCAAGTCAAGTTTATTATTATATACACAAGATCAAAAAGAACAAGGACATTCATGCAAAAATACACAATCCATGGAAGTACAAGAGGTGGTGCATAGTGTTCTGTTGCCAATGGTTCAGGAATCTGATAGTTGGAGGAAATAGCTGTTCCTGTACCTGGTGGTGTGCAACTTCAAGCTTTTCCATCTCCTCTTGATGGTAGCAACGAGACAGGGCATGACCCTGATGGTGGGGATCCTTGATGATAGATGTCGCAATCTTGAGGCAGCACCTCATTTATTGCTTTCGATGGTAGGAAGGCAGTCCGCAAATAATTGCAATTAGTTCTGTGAGGCAGTGTAAGCATTGTTCAGAAAAGATTTCTTAATGCATGTCTTAATTGACAATATTTTTTGTGGGTGAATAAATGAGAGTCAATGAGAGAAGTGCTTTGATGTAGTCAAACTAGATTTTACTCAAGCTTTAGACAAAGTCCCACATGGCAGGCTGATGAAACAATAATGGATCATGGGCAAATTGACTGAGTGACTGGAAGCAAAGGGTGATTTATGATTGCAAGACTGTTCCAAACGGGGTTGCACAGAGCTAAGTATTTAGTCCAAAAGGACACAAAGTATTGGGGTAACTCAGCGGATCAGACAGCATCTGGAGAACATGAATAGGTGACTTTTCGGTTCAGGACCCTTCTTCAGACTGAAAACTTTGTGTCATTTTGTCAAAACTAGATTCAGGAGTTCCTCATTTCTACACTTTATACTAAGTATTTGGTCCAATGCTTTTTGTAATCGTCATAAATTATTTAGATTTAAACATAGGCGGCATGATGTTTGCAGATCACACAAAAAATGTCTGTCTGGTTCCCAGTTGGGAAATAGTCTGATCAACTGAGCAGAAAAATGACAAATGGAATTCAATCACACGTAAAATAAGGTAATACATTTGGGGATGCTGCAACAAGGCAGATGAATGCGAATATCACTGTACCTTAATTGGTACACGTGACAATAAAAGACCTTGAACCTTGAATGTACAATAAATAGAAGGATACTGGGAGGTGTGGGGAAACAAAGGATCTTGGGGTGTTCATCAGTGGTACCTTCAAGGTAGAAAAAACGTCAATAAGGCAGAATATAGAACATGGATTTGGAATGTAGCACGTCACAGCTCATCACATCAAGGGGTAGGTATGAGGAGGTGCACATGAACTTCTGCATACGTGGCAGGACTGCTGTTCAATCCTTGTTTGGTCTGAGGGGAGGAGGGGCAAGAGCACCTCTCTTGGTCCTGCACCCCAACAATGTCCGTGCTGCACATGATGTCAAGTTATTATCTGAATGGTGTCAAGTTAGGAAAAGGGGAAGTATAATGAGGTTTGGGTGTCCTAGTGCATCAATCACTGAAAGGAAGCATGCAGGTACAGCAGGCAGTAAAGAAAGCCAATGGAACTTCAGATAGCTCCTCTGTCCTTCCCTTCCCCTCCTCCTTCCCAGAGCTCCCTCTATCTTCCTGTCTCCACCTATATCCTTCCTTTGTCCCACCCCCGACATCAGTCTGAAGAAGGGTCTCGACCCGAAACGTCACCCATTCCTTCTCTCCCGAGATGCTGCCTGACCTGCTGAGTTACTCCAGCATTTTGTGAATAAATCGATTTGTACCAGCATCTGCAGTTATTTTCTTATAAAGCCAATGGAATGTTGGCCTTCATAACAAAGGGAGTTGAGTATAGGAGCAAAGAGGTCCTTTTGCAGTTGTACAGGGCCCTTGTGAGACCACACCTGGAGTATTGTGTGCAGTTTTGATCTCCAAACTTGAGGAAGGACATTCTTGCTATTGAAGGAGTGCAGCGTAGGTTCATGAGGTTAATTCCCGGAATGGCTGGACTGTTGTACGTTGAAAGACTGGAGCGACTGGGCTTGTATACTCTGGAATTTAGAAGGATGAGAGGGGATTTTATTGAAACATATAAGATCATTAAGGGATTGGACACGCTAGAGGTAGGAAACATGTTCCCAATGTTGGGGGAGTCCCGAACCAGGGGCCACAGTTTAAGAATAAGGGGTAGGCCATTTAAAACGGAGTTGAGGAAGAGCTTTTTCACTCATAGAGTTGTGAAGCTGTGGAATTCTCTGCCTCAGAAGGCAGTGGAGGCCAATTCTCTGAATGTTTTCAAGAGAGAGTTAGATAGAGCTCTTAATGATAGCGGAGTCAGGGGATATGGGGAGAAGGCAGGAACGGGGTACTAATTGTGCATGATCAACCATGATCACGGTGAATGGCGGTGCTGGCTCGAAGGGCCGAATGGCCTACTCCTGCACCTATTGTCTGTTGTCTATTGTCTATAAACAAATCTCCTCTAGCTACACGTGATTCATATCCCACCATTCCCTGCACATCCATGTGCTTAGTTAAAAGCCTCTTAAACAGCACTGTAGTATCTGCCTCGACCACCACCCCTGGCAGCCTATTCCAGGCACTTACCATTTTCTGTGGAAAAAATTCCCCTCCCACCCCCCTGTATTTCCCGCTTGCAACCTGAATTCTATCTAGACTGTCTACCTGAACACCACAGTCCACCTCTTGTGCAGCCATAGACTTGCTTTTATTCTAATTATGTCTTACATTAATGTCTTGTATCTTGCATAGTCTTCTTTTAGAAATTGGATGTGTCATTTATTTGTAATTTATTAATAATTTATATCTAATTTGTTTTTTGTGTGTTTGTAAGTCTATGTGCCTGTGATGCTGCTTCGCTGTACTTGTGCATTGACAATGAACTTGACTTGACTTAAACTCAACTTGACCTGAAAGACAAAATGGAAGATGTGAAAATTGATTTCACTTAGAGGATGGTATGGAATTCAAGGCCTTAATCATTGATGGAAACAGAAACCCTCATCACATTCAACATGTTCTCAGATGTGTACTTAAAAATGTGTGCATTATGTTTGACCAAGTTCTGAAAGATAGGATTAGACTGGGTAGCTCAATAACAAAATAATGGGTTGAATGACCTTCAGTTTATTTATGACTGACTGATGATCTTTAAGGATTTATCAAAGACCAGTTACTGATTAAGATGGTGAAGTCTTTACAACTGCAGAACAGCTCCTATTCCAATGTGATGCCCACAACACGATGAGCATTCACTGAATGGAACTCTACATCACTGGATTGCTGCAATCCTAATAAGATCACAAACTTTTGCTGCCCATCATTTATTTCAAGGGAAGTTCTAAATTCTGCATTCTTAAAGTAAATGGTTAATGCTTTGTTGTGCAGCAAGTGCAAAATATAATTGTTGTCCCAACAATGAGATGGTAAAGACTGGAGCTAAAACATTGATGGTGACCGTAATTGTGTTTACAGCTTTTGTCAAACTGATTCTGGCCTTCCTTTGTGATATGATATGTCTTAGTGAAAACATCCTTAGAGAAACAAAGGTTCTAAAATCGTAACTTTAGGATCATTAGGGACATACGCCTAGCATACAACAGGATAGGCAAGGTTTGTTTTTCTTGGAGTGGTTGAGACTGAGGGAGGATTTTATTGAGGGTTATAAAATTATGAGTGGGTTGCAGCGGATAAATAATAGAAAACCTTCCCCCAAAGCAGAGGTCTAAAACTAGAAGGCAATAGGTTTAGGGTAACGGGTAAGGGGTTTAGTTGGATTCTGAGAAATAACATTTTCATCGAGAGGGTGGTTGGAGTCTGGAATGCAATGCCTCAGTGGATGATAGAAGCCGAGAACGTCACAAAAGGATACTTTAAAAGGATCTCCAAAACCACGTCACCAGCACATAAAAGGGTAGGGACCTGGTTCTGCAGAATAGTATTAGTACAGACAGGTACTTGAAGGTCAGCATGGTGGGCCGAAAAGCCTGATTCAATGTTGTATTACTCTCACTCCATGATGACTTACTGGTTCCAAAGCATTTGAAGCAAATATGAAACAATACTTCTGGTGAGTGCTGCCAGCATGTATCTGTGTTTACTTCTGATTTACAACATCGGCGGTGTTTTGATTTTCAAATAATGCTCCTCAACAATCATAACTCCTACAATCAACAAACATGGTCCCATTAAACAGTACAGGCAGCTATACTCCTTCCCATTGCTGAACTCTGTAAGTTAGCCATGGAAAATTGAGCAGCAATTTATCAGACTGTGGTGGAGCCAGTAGAGCTGCTAGCTTCCAGCTCCAGCAACTTGGGTTCATTCCTAACCTCTGGTGCTGTCTGTGTGAAGAATATGGGTTCTGCACTTTACAGAACTCAGGTCCATTTACAGGTATTTAAAACCTTCACAATGAGATTTTGACAGATATAGGTCACTGATTTTGGCCATCTCAATTTGATCTGTCTTTGAAATGAAATCAAACGTTGCTTTACTTTTCCTAACCATCCAGCCTCAAACAGAGATGCTGAAAAATCAATATGTACAATGAAAGGGGCACAAAATAAAACAGTCAGGTCAGATAGATCAGATCTCGCCCACAGAGCAGCAACTCACAGATTTTCTTTTGAGCTGCAGGTTTATTCCTCATTTTCAAGTCAAGTCAAGTCAATTTTATTTGTATAGCACATTTAAAAACAACCCATGTTGACCAAAGTGCTGTACATCTGATTAGGTACTAAGGAAAAAAAATGAAACGTACAGTAGCACGCAAACATAACAGCACATACAAAACAGTTCACAGCGCCTCCTCAATGAGCCTCAAACGCTAGGGAGTTTGTTACAGGCTGCATTTCAAGTGAAATGCTGAACCATAGAAGACTTAGGGTATACCCAAGGCTGGTGTGGCTGAATCTAGAAAAGATGGTGGAATAAAGTTAGTTTTATACAAAGGAGATAGAGGGTTCAGATCACAAGACATTCTTTGTGTTCTGAATCCTCCAAGCAAGTCATAGCAGAAAAAGTAGAATTTCATGTAAACTACAAATATTTTTTAAAAAAACATGTTCTGAGAGTTGGCGAGGGATTCAGGAAGGTTCACAGGTCATTTGATTTTGTCCAGGATACCCAAGAAATCATTGAGGAAAATTGCTAGCTTGAATATATTTCTGAAATGAGTCCTACAATTGCCAACAGATCATGGCTTTAATGAATGTACAAGATCAAAACAAGCAATAGTAATATAATTATTAAGATCAATTAATCAGTTCAAACATACATTTTAAAATGTTGTTGATTTAATATCACTCTTTCTATAAAGAAGGATGCATGCTTCTGTAATTAACTATGAGATTAGTCATGACATATCTGATCATTTATGTATGTCGTTCACAGGCTAAGAGAAAAACCTCACATAAACATGACACACCTTTTAGAGAAGGGTTTCGACCCGAAACGTCACCCATTCCTTCTCTCCAGAGATGCTGCCTGTCCTACAGAGTTACAGGCAGCATCAAGTTTTGTCATTGGCCTGGACCCCTGGTTTATTCCAATGGAGTACGATAGGATTTTTATGGCCTGATGAGAATGAAAATAAGGACTCGGTTGAACATCTCACTTGAAGTACAGTTCAGTACTGAACAGAAATATGAGCTGAGATGTCCGTGCTCAAATCTCAACACCTGCAGTTTTGTTTTTCCACTGTTTATCATTTCAAAATTCTAACATATTTTCTCTTCTCTCTGCTGTTCTCATTTATCTCCATCAAGTTACACCTCCTCCAGACAGATCATTTGCAATTAACAAGTATTCATTACATTCACTCAGCCTGTATCACAAAATGCTGGAGTAACTCAGCGGGTCAGCCTGTGATCGAGTGGAGATGAAGGGAATCTGCACAACAGACGTTCGCACCGCTTGAGTCAATCAGTCTCTCTTGGTCTCCATTCTATCTCATATATTCCCTTTTCTCTCTGCACCCTTCCCTCTGCTGCTCACAGCACTGCTTCTCTGCAATTTAAAACATGTTTGGTTTCCAAATTTTCTCAATTCCGACAAAAAGTTATCAACCTGAAATGTTAACTCTCTTTCTCTCTCAAGAGACTCGGCTTGGCCTGCTGAGTATTTCCAGCATTTTCTGGGTTTTTTTGTGGTTGTTTCTGCTGTGCATTTGATGGCTGCATTGCCTGGTACTAATTGATTCAGAATCAAACTGCCTAAGGTAGCTTTCATTTTGATTCTGGGTTTTCCAATACCACTTCATGATCTGGGTGTGTCGTGTCTCCTCTCCTTTGTTTTATCACTTTATAGTTATTTTCCATGAAATTTCATCTGCATTGATCATTTTGATACCCCGCAGAGTGGTGTTTCAAACAGTTTCTTAACCCTCCTAGAGTTTACATTTCATTTTCGCAGCCCACACCACAATTATTATCACTTTTATGAGTAATATTATCAAAAGCCTTTTTGAAGTCAAGCATGCAATTTCGTAGAACTTCCGTTAGTTCTCAAAAACCTCTTCAAGGTTGGTCAGGAAATATTTTGGTTGCTGTTCACCAGACTTATAAGCAGCAGATTTTTCATAAGCTTACTTCTGGTAATTGGTTCCATTAATTTCAATGGAATAATTGAAAAGAAAATATTTATTTCTATAGCTTTTTTGCCACTTTTTATTTCAATCTATTGGTACCTTTCCTTTGACAGTCGATTCCTGCAGTTTAATTCACAGTGCCTACACATCTTCTAAGCCCTCTGTAACAAATATCAATCATTTCTGCAGATTAATTTGTTTATATCCCTTTTTGAGCTACACTGGGGATTAAATTGGATAGCAGCAGTCGATGTACATGACCTGGACATAATGATCAATCCAGGTGCTGTAATGTATGGGCCCATAGTGCAATCAGTACTGGGCTTCTGTTTGTTTAATTAGACCAACAGGCTGCCAATAAATGTCTAAGCTGTTACCTTTGAGATACTTTTGCATCAGGAAGGTTTATTGCTCATGTCTTCTCCAATACATTAATGCTGTATTTGTTCACTTAAAATATTTTCTACTTTGTGACCATGTTGAGTTTCAAGTATATTTGCATATTTTATGCTTTTTGTCTATTAATTAACTGCTGTTTCTAATATGCAACTGAAACAATGTTATCACCACTATGCCGAGTCTTGGACATAGCTCATTTTCTGGCATGGATTGCTTCATTTACTGAGAAGTTGAAAGTGGAAATGAGCATTAAGCATTTTTTTCCCTTCAGATCACCTTTTTAATATGTTTCACCATATTTTGAGCCTCTTCAATGATTGTATGCGTTATTTTTCCTCTTCATTTCATTTTTAATTTGTGTTTGCATCTATTTCAGGTTATATGTATTTTCTTATTGGTTTGGGGAATATATAGTTTATATTGTGGAACATATATAATAATATATAATATTATAATATAATATAACCCATCCTACCTTCACCCTGGTCACACTTTTGTTTTTAATATAGGTATAAATTAGTAAAACGGATGAATTCAGAGCTTGGATCAGTGCATTAGACTCAGTTTTAAATGATTGGCCCCTTAGTCTGCAGTGATGATCCTTGTTCATGACTCTCCCACTAATGAAAACATTTCCACATTTACTCTGTGAGGACCCCTTGTGATCTTATATGTCTGAATAAGGTCCACTTTAACTCCAAGGTCCACAGTGATAACATTTTATTTATTAGTAACTAAATCCACATCAAAATAACTGTACCTGCATGTCAAGAAGTTTTCATGCAAACACTTACGAACCTCGACTCTGATTTATTTGATTTCACAAAGTTTCTATCCTGCTAATTTTTTGTTCTCGCATAGCTTTCCAATCTCTTTAATTAAATAAATTACATTCCTTCATGAAATTGTTAACTTGAACTCATCTATAACATTTGTAAATTATTATCAGGCCTGATAACCTCAGCAACAAATAACAGTGAATGATGAATAAGCGGCCATTAGCGGAATATCCTGGGGGAGTGAAAGTGTAGGCTTCATGATGAGAGCTAGTAAAAACATGGTAAGGACAAGGTCAGTGTTTAAAGCTTACTTCTCCTTTAGTCTTCTTGATTTATTGTTAAGTGTGTATTAAGGGGCAGTTATGGCAGTCAGCAATAGTGAAAGGGGACTCTTTAGACAGGGGTAGAGACAAGCGATTCTGTGGTCGCAAGTGGGAGTCGAGAGTGGTGCGTTGCCTCCATGACGCTCTAAATGGGATGTCTTCTGAGTGGGCAGAGGACATTCGGATTGGTAAGGGTGAGCAACCAGAGTCATGGTGCACCCTGTTACCAATGACATGGGTAGGAAATGGATTGTCCTACAAAGACGGTGCTAGGACCTCTGTTAAAAGTGATATATATATAAATGACTTGGATGGAAATGAACATGGGTTGATTAGTAAGCTTGTAGTCCACACAAAAATTGGAGGAGATGCGGATAGTGAAGGACATCAAAGGATACAGCACAATATCCCAGGGTACTTAAGGAGGTGGCTCTAGAAATAGTGGAAGCATTGGAGATCATTTTTCAATGTTCTATAGATTCAGGATCAGTTCCTGTGGATTGGAGGATAGCAAATGTTATCCCACTTTTTAAGAAAGGAGGGAGAGAGAAAACGGGTAATTATAGACCAGTTAGTCTGACATCAGTGGTGGAGAAGATGCTGGAGTCAATTATAAAAGACGAAATTGCTGAGCATTTGGATAGCAGTAACAGGATCATTCCGAGTCAGCATGGATTTACGAAGGGGAAATCATGCTTGACAAATCTACTGGAATTTTTTGAGGATGTAACTAGGAAAATTAACAGGGGAGAGTCAGTGGATGTGGTGTACCTCGACTTTCAGAAAGCCTTCGACAAGGTCCCACATAGGAGATTAATGGGCAAAATTAGAACACATGGTATTGGGGGTAGGGTACTGACATGGATAGAAAATTGGTTGATAGACAGAAAGCAAAGAGTGGGGATAAATGGGTCCCTTTCGGAATGGCAGGCAGTGACCAGTGGGGTACCGCAAGGTTCGGTGCTGGGACCCCAGCTATTTACGATATACATTAATGACTTAGATGAAGGGATTAAAAGTACCATTAGCAAATTTGCAGATGATACTATGCTGGGGGGTAGTGTGAATTGTGAGAAAGATGCAATAAGGCTGCAGGGTGACTTGGACAGGTTGTGTGAGTGGGCGGATACATGGCAGATGCAGTTTAATGTAGATAAGTGTGAGGTTATTCACTTTGGAAGTAAGAAAAGAAAGGCAGATTATTATCTGAATGGTGTCAAGTTAGGAAGAGGGGATGTTCAACGAGATCTGGGTGTCCTAGTGCATCAGTCACTGACAGGAAGAATGCAGGTACAGCAGGCAGTGAAGAAAGCCAATGGAATGTTGGCCTTCATAACAAGAGGAGTTGAGTATAGGAGCAAAGAGGTCCTTCTACAGTTGTACCGGGCCCTGGTGAGACTGCACCTGGAATACTGTGTGCAGTTTTGGTCTCCAAATTTGAGGAAGGATATTCTTGCTATTGAGGGCGTGCAGCGTAGGTTCACTAGGTTAATTCCCGGAATGGCGGGACTGTAGTATGTTGAAAGGCTGGAGCAATTAGGCTTGTATACACTGGAATTTAGAAGGATGAGGGGGGATCTTATTGAAACATATAAGATAATTAGGGGATTGGACACATTAGAGGCAGGAAACATGTTCCCAATGTTGGGGGAGGCCAGAACAAGGGGCCACAGTTTAAGAATAAGGGGTAGGCCATTTAGAACGGAGATGAGGAAGAACTTTTTCAGTCAGAGAGTGGTGAAGGTGTGGAATTCTCTGCCTCAGAAGGCAGTGGAGGCCAGTTCGTTGGATGCTTTCAAGAGAGAGCTGGATAGAGCTCTTAAGGATAGCGGAGTGAGGGGGTATGGGGAGAAGGCAGGAACAGGGTACTGATTGAGAGTGATCAGCCATGATCGCATTGAATGGCGGTGCTGGCTCGAAGGGCTGAATGGCCTACTCCTGCACCTATTGTCTATTGTCTATTGTCTATTGTCTAATATTGATCAGTTACAGATGAGGAGAGAGAAATGGCAGATGGAGTTTAATCCAGGGAAGGGTGGGTTGTTACACTTTGGAATGTCAGGAGAAAATATACAGGTTATGGCAGGTCCCTTAACAGATCTTGAAGTCCAAGTCCTTAACACCCTGAAAGTAGCAACACAAATAAAAAAGGCAGATGATATGCTTGCCTTCAACATATGTGCCTATGAGTATCAGAGTCAGGTGGTCATGTTGTAGTTTTAAAAATCTTTTGTTTGGCTATTTTTTTTAGTATTGTGTGCAGTTGCTCTTTACAGGAAGGGTGTAGAGACCCTTCAAAACTGTTTTGAAGAGGGCACAGTAGAGGTTTACCAGAATGCTGCCTGGATTAGAAGGTATGAGATAAAGGGAGAGCTTGAACAAACGGACTGTTTTCTCTGTGTTGGAGACTGAAGAGAGAGCTGACAGATGATTATAACATTATGAGAGACAGATGTGATAGATAGTCAGAATCTTTTTCCCAGGGCAGGTTTTTTGAAGACTTTGGTTCTGTTGGCGTGGTGGTGGATATGGCATTGGCATTTAAGTTTAGATATGCATCTGGACATTGAGGGAATTGAAGGATATTTGTAGGTAGAAGGCTTTAGTTTATAATGGCATAATGTTTGGCACAGACAGCATGGGTCGAAGGGCCTGGCCCTATGCTATGCTGTTCGATGTTCTATAATAGCGAGATCTAAATAGAATATTTAAGTTTGCCACACTGTAACCATTTTTATAACCTTTAGGCCTTTCTTTTTATAAGGGGCCTCAGCATCACCTCCTCCAATATTTTCACCAAAGTCCTTGTGTTTCACATTAAATTAACTTTTTTTTGTTCAAATGTAGATATTGAATTGTACGGCACAAGTACAGGTCCTTCAGCACACCATGTTCATGCCGACCTTTATGCCTATCCGCACTAATCCCATTTGTCCAGATCAGGTCCTTATCCTTTATGATTTTTCTATTTAAATATCTGTCATAATGCTCCTAAATGTAGTAATTGTGTCTGATTCCACTACTTACTCTGGCAGTGCATTCCAGATGTCAACCACTCTCTGTGTAAAAAAAATCCTTAGGCTCCCTATAAAATGACTTTCCCTCATTTTGAAACTCTGCCATCTTGTTTTCGATGCCCTTACCATGGGAAAAAACATTTGGGCTGTCTATCCTATCTATGCTTCTCATAATTATATATGATTCTATCGGGTCACCTCTCAGCCTTCTTTGCCCCAAGGAAGTCTAGAATCTTATTTCTGACATATCATGAATGAATGCATAACAAACTTAATTGCAAATGCATCTAATTTATCTCATTACTGTTAGGCGGGACGGTGGCACAGCGGTAGAGTTGCTAATTTATTGCGCCAGACATCCGGGTTCGATCATGACTACAGGTGTTGTCTGTAAGGAGTTTGTACATTCTCCCCATGACCTGCATGGGTTTTCTCCAGGTGCTTCGGATTCCTCCCACACTCCAAAGACGTACAGGTTTGTAGGTTAATTGGCTTTGGTAAAATTGTAAATTGTCCCTGTAGGACAGTGTGCGGGGGTGTGGACTCGGTGGGCCAAAGGGCCTGTGTCCGTGCTGTATCTCTAAACTAAACTAAACTGTTTGTGGGACCTTCTCATGAAAAAACAACCTGCTAATTTTGTCCACATTACAACAGTGACTGCAATTCATGTGTAATTAATCAGCTATGAAACTGATGGAGATACCCATTGCGTGTAAAATGTAACATTTAAATGTAAATTCTTATTGATCAAGTTAAATAATTGTAATGGTGAGTGAAATAAGATCACTTGGATAGGGGGAGACATTGGGGATTGGAAGCCAGGAAATTTGATCATGCTGGAAAACAATAAAATACTAATGCACAACAAGTGTGTTGCAAAGCAGCATGCACGAAACCTATGTACAATCCTTCGAAAAAACCGAAGTGTTTAAGCATGGAAATTATGCTTTTTGTTATTGACACAAAAAAAAATTGTCTTATTAAAAGGAGCCTAATATGTAAACTGCACGTTAATGTGGGAGATATTCACTGCCTACGTATATTGCTGGGAGTTCAATGGTGCAGCTTTGGAACACTCAATGCTGAGTAAGAATGAGCGCAGGTACCCCACTTCACACCACTGAATTGAAGTGGTCAAGGGATCCCATATGCAGGAGAAGCCATGAAGCCCTCCAGGTCAGAGGTGAAATCCCACTGGAAGCAGGTTAGCAAGGCAGTCAAAGAGAAGTGATACATCAGGACTACAGTTAAAAACCCTTGGGTGCTGGTCATCAAATCATGACAATCTGTCTACCTTTGAGGTTTTTTTTTTTCATAGCTCTTCTCTCATGATAGAGATAGTTACAAGTTCTTCCTATATTATTTCGCCCGTAGATTGCATCTGGAATTCTATCACATTGTGATCACTATTTCTTAGAAAATTCTTAATCACTAGATCTTCCACATAATCAATCTAACATGGTCAGTAGCTGAGTAGATTCTTTGAAATAACACTTTAAGAATCCATTAAGCAGTCCACGACTTTCTCTTTCACCGTCTCCTTGCCGGTTTCATTGATCCAATTAATATGCAGATTTAAATCATCTATGATAATATATTTCTTTGACATTCCCCATTTTTGCCTTGTTTTCCAATTTTTGGGATAGTTGCCAATAGTGGCCCCTTCGATAAAGCCCTTGTGGTTTGCCATTTTTCTGCTATAGCCAATTCTGTCCTTCCTAATTAGGTTTTATGTTTTGTTGCTAGCTCCCCCCAAAGAAATCCTTGTTGCCTCATCCACCACTACCTTTGCTATTTTTAAACTACATTTGCAATTTTTTCCATTACCTCCTTTATTAACCATGGATGATTCATCTTTATCAAAGAATCCCCTTTTCCAATTAGGATAAAGTTATGTTAAGTATTAAGGATCAGTTGCTTAATCATGTGCAAATCTCATCTCCTGATCTATTACTTAGCCTATTTGCCCAGTCAGTTCTAGACAACTTTAGTTATCTCATCAATTGCCCATCGACACTTGTTTTGGGCAGTGGGTGTTCACCCTTAAATTGTGTCTAGAATTCTACCATGTTGTGATCACTATTTCTTCGAGGATCTTTCACCACAAGATTCTTATTAATCCTTCAAATAATAAAATCTAGAATGGTCTGTAACCGTGTAGATTCTATAAAATAATACTTTAAGAAATTATGCATTAAACAGTCCACGATTTCCTCTTCTGCGATCTCCTTGCTGGTTTGATTGATCTAATCAATAAAGAGATTAAAATCGCCCATGATGATTGGTTTTCCCTTCTTATATTTCGTTGATATCTCTTATTTGTCTTGCCAAGAGAAAACCCTCTGAGGGCCAACAGACCACTTCCTCTCCTGTCTTCTTTCCTCTAGTTTTGTTTAGTTTATTATTGTCACATGTACTGAGGTACAGTGAAAAGCTTTTTGTTGCATGCTATCTTGTCAAAGAAAACACTGTACATAACCACAATCAAGCAGTCCACATGGTACAAATAAATAATAAAGGGTCCATTAGAGAGTCAGAGTGGACAGCTATGTGCTGAGCCGGAAGAAATGGGGGAGATATTAAACAATTTATTTTCTTCGGTATTCACCGAGGAGAAGGATATTGAATTATGTGAGGTAAGCGAAACAAGTAGAGTAGTGATGGAAATTATGAGGATTAAAGAAGAGGAGGTACGGACACTTTTGAAAAATATAAAAGTGGATAAGTCTCCAGGTCCTGATAGGATATTCCCTAGGACATTGAGGGAAGTTAGTGCAGAAATAGCAGGGGCTATGACGGAAATATTTCAAACGTCATTAGAAACGGGGATGGTGCCGGAAGATTGGCGCATTGCGCATGTTGTGCCTTTGTTTAAAAAAGGTTCTAAAAGTAAACCTAGCAATTATAGACCTATTAGTTTGACGTCTGTGGTGGGAAAATTAATGGAAAAGATACTTAGGGACAATATATATAATTATTTGGACAAACAAGGCCTGATTAGAAACAGTCAACATGGATTTGTGCCTGGAAGGTCATGTTTGACTAATCTTCTTGAATTTTTTGAAGAGGTTACCAGGGAAATTGATAAGGGCAAGGCTGTGGATGTTGTCTATATGGACTTCAGTAAGGCATTTGACAAGGTTCCACATGGAAGGTTGATTAAGAAGGTTAAATCGTTGGGTATTAATAGTGAGGTTGCAAGATGGATTCAACAATGGCTGAATGGGAGATACCAGAGGGTAATGGTTGACAATTGTATGTCAGGTTGGAGGCCAGTGTCTAGTGGAGTGCCCCAGGGATCTGTGTTGGGTCCACTGTTGTTTGTCATTTACATTAATGATCTGGATAATGGTGTGGCAAATTGGATTAGTAAATATGCAGATGATACTAAGATAGGTGGTGTAGTTAGTAATGAAGTAGAGTTTCAAAGTCTACAGAGAGACTTGGGCCTTTTGGAAGGGTGGGCTGAAAGATGGCAGATGGAGTTTAATGCTGATAAGTGTGAGGTGCTGCATTTTGGTAGGACAAATCAAAATAGGACGTACAGGGTAAATGGTAGGGAATTGAGGAATGCAGTGGAACAGAGGGATCTGGGAATAACTGTGCATTGTTCCCTGAAGGTGGAATCTCATGTGGATAGGGTGGTGAAGAAGGCATTTGGTATGCTTGCCTTTATAAATCAGAGCATCGAGTATGGAAGTTGGGATGTAATGTTAAAATTGTACAGGGCATTGGTGAGGCCGAATCTGGAGTATGGTGTGCAGTTCTGGTCGCCAAATTATAGGAAAGATGTCGACAAAATGGAGAGGGTACAGAGGAGATTTACTAGAATGTTGCCTGGGTTTCAGCACTTAAGCTACAGAGAGAGGTTGAACAGGTTGGGTCTTTATTCTTTGGAGCGTAGAAGGTTGAGGGGGGACTTGATAGAGGTTTTTAAAATTTTGAGAGGGACGGACAGAGTTGACGTGGGTAGGCTTTTCCCTTTGAGAGTGGGGAAGATTCCAACAAGGGGACATAGCTTCAGAATTGAGGGACAAAAGTTTAGGGGTAACATGAGGGGTAACTTCTTTACTCAGAGGGTGGTGGATGTATGGAATGGGCTTCCGGTGGAAGTGGTGGAGGCTGGCTCGATTTTATTATTTAAGAGTAAATTGGATAGGTATATGGATAAGAGAGGATTAGAGGGTTATGGGCTGAGTGCAGGTAGATGAGACTAGGTCAGGGAGAGTGGTCGGCGTGGACTGGAAGGGCCGAACGGGCCTGTTTCCGTGCTGTAGTTGTTATATGGTTATATGGTTATATGGTATAACATTTAGTACTGTTCATCATTTCCACACAAACCAAATCTACATCACTATCCACTACAAACCATTCACCACCGCATTGATACCTTCTTTGATTAAGAAAGCCTTCTCTTTTCCTTTCCTTTTTTACTTTGAAGCCATGAATATCCTGGAATAGTAAGTGTCCATTTCTGGTCACCCTGCAACAATATCTCTATAATAGCTACCAGATTAAACACATTTGTTAATTGCTAATACGTATTATTTGCATACTCATTCATCATTCATCATTCATCATTCATCATCAGTCTGAAGAAGGGTCTCGACCCGAAACGTCACCCATTCCTTCTCTCCCGAGATGCTGCCTGACCTGCTGAGTTACTCCAGCATTTTGTGAATAAATCCATTCATCTACCTTGTTGCAGATGTCATATGCATTCAGATAAAGAGACTTATGGTTTAATATTTTATAATTTTTACTTCCTCCTGATTTGATTTCTGCCGCACTCTTTTGTTTATATTTTCTGCCCCTTTCCTGTCATGCTTTGATTTGTCATTCTCCCGTTCACCATCCTGCACCACTGCACTAACATTTCCTTGTGATTTATTACGTCAATCATCCCAATCCCAGGACATCATAGCAGGCCTTCTTCAGGTCAGTGTGTTCAGACAAATCATCTTCAGCTACTTAGAAACATAGAATATAGAAAGGTAAATAACAGGAACAGGCTCTTTGGTCCACAATATCAGTTCGGAACATGATGCCAAGACAAACCAATACTTCAGCAATTCCTTTTGTTCTATCATTAGGCCAGAGGTGGGAAGGTTTGCTGATAATTCCATGCACAACTCCTCAAGAAATGAAGCAATCCATGCTTGAAAGCAGCAATGCCTAGCCAATATTCAGGTAAGGGCTGACAAGTGGCGAGAAACCCACAGATAGTGACCACCTCCAACAAAGACATGTCTCACTGCTTACCCTTGACACTCGATGACCTTACCATTGGCAAGTCTCTTTCCTGCTTCAGTGATCACTGTTGATCAAAATCTCAACCTGGCCAGCTATATAAATGCTGTGGGTATAAAAAGCAGCGCAGTGGCTGGTTATCGTATTGCATGTAGCTTGGCTTCATTTTCTTGTTCCAGCTACTTTGGTTGCATCTCTCAAGCCAATGGAACAACAGCAGCAGGTGCAATGGGAACACCATTATAAGCACCTTAAAAAAAAACAATGACTTGGCATCCACAGCCGTTAGTGACAATTAATTCCACAGATTCACCACCCCCTGACCAAAGGAATTCCTCCTCAACTCCCTTCTCATAGTTCCCCAGCAGCAGCTTGTGTCCTCATGGATGTGAGCACCCACACTTTACCATCCACGAGCATCAAAGTGTCCCACTGAAATGCCTCCATCTTGTGTAGGGTAAGACCCTGTAAAAGGAATAGTAGCAGAAATTTCTTTAAATAAATGCCCATTGTATTTGTCACTAGAGGCAGAAATTAAAGTAATACAATATTACATATAATATTACATATAATTTTAATTATCCTTATATTGGCACAGAAATCTGATCTTAGAGGCTGATTTAAGGGAAACATCAAACTATGACTTGATCTCTGGCATCTCCTGTGTTTAAGGAAAAGAGTGATGTTCTCTTTTTTGGTGTTTCTTTTCCTGAGATCATCTTCATCCAGTGATCAATAATGCTGCTGTTCTGCCTCTCAGTGCAAGCCTCCCTACAGCGCAATGCATGACTATATCAGGAACACATCACAGAAAAGCTCAGTGTGACTCAATGGCAATACATTCTTATTTTTGAGTTGCTCAATTGTAGACTCGTACCCATGCTTGAGACTTGACACAAATTTATACTGATGGTGCAGTGCAGCTCTTTTTGCTATTTTGTGCTGTGCAACAAATGTGTTGCATGCCTCAAAATAGTGAGATTGCAAGAAGGATTTAGGCAGAATGGATGTTGTGCTTAAGATGGACTCAAAGTGCTGGAGCAATTCATTGGATCAGGTAGCATCTAGAGAAAAGGAACAGGTGACATTTCGGGCCTGACCCAATGAGTTGTTCCAGCACTTTTAGTCTATCATTGGTGTAAACCGACATCTGCAGTTCCTTCCTACACAGGATTTTCTGCTTGCTGGGTTGGTAGGTTGATATGTCCAGCAAGTAGAGGAAACGGATACATGACAATTATCTTTGCAAGAAAATCTGCAGTCATTAGCATCAAATCAATTATATAATTCAACCATAACCCAAGATAGTTTTTATATGAACGTATGGCCTTAAAATGTAATGTGCAATTGGCCAACGATAGAACTCAAAAAAGGTAATATATAGTTAAGTATTCTAATAGATATGCCTAACTACTCTGAGCTCTCTACGCCACAATTCTTTTTGGTTCTTTAAAATATGTATGAGAAAGTGCTATTATATGATCTGCTGAAATCTCTTCACGCTATTCTTATAAAGGTAAATCTAAATGCAGCTGTTTCTTAACCTAAAATACATCACTGAGATACAGTCTAAAGTGACATAGCTTTTGAATCTGCGCTCATTTACATGATATTATATCCAATCAAAATACAACTGGAAGCATAATTCTGAAATAACATTATGCAGGAGAATTTTGATGCCTCAGTGGATGTTAATATTCATAATAAAAGCAAAAAGAAATCTCCCTCTTGATTATCTGTATTTTTTTGTTCTTGTTTTATTCATAAAATAAGGTTTCAAGCAGCTCATATTATAATCTTGGAGATAAAGTTTTAATTTTATCGTACATGCATTTAATCAGTAGTTTCTCCATGAAGCCACTGCCTTTGAATATTACAGATCAGCAGGGTATTTTTTTCCCCATAGTAATTGTGTCTGGCAATACAGACCAGTGGTTCATCAAGCAGAATACAAAAATGAAATCAGGGGCAATATTAAAATGGTTTTCCCCTGGGTGCAGTGGTTAATTGCATCATGTTGGTGGGATAATTTACTGTGCTGATAAAAAAAAAGTGAGACCCATGTTCAGCACTTATCCATGCTGGGTTAACAAATCTCGGCTGTGGAAGATATTAGCTTGAACGTTGTTATGTGATGGGGAAACAACAACCATCCCATGTTCTTGGTTGCCATACAATCACCTTCTTGGACAGTGTGTGTGTACACTGTAGCAGGGCCAGCCACATCCTCCACTCTGCACTCAGGGAAATTCCAAAACTTGTGGATTCACATCTGCCATCTTTTAGATGCCGAAATTGAATTATCCACGACACATGATTCAATAATACTATTATGTACTCTTGGAAAAAGACAATGAACACTCACTTATGCCCCTCATGATGCTGTACACCTCAGTAAGGTCACTCCTCAGTCTCCAAAGAAAAAAAAGTTTGCAGCCTATCCAAACGCTCCTTATAACTCAAGCCTGCAAGCCCAGGTAACATCTTGGTGAATCTCATCTGCCCCTTTTACAACTTAATGACATCCTTCCAAGACAAAAGACCAGAACTGCACACAACACTCCAGATGTGGTCTCACCAACAACTTGACCAGCTGCATTATGATGTGTCAATTTCTATACACAATATCCTTCTCAATGAATGCAAGCATGCTAAATGTCTTCTTCACCGATGTATCCACAGGACACCACTTTCAGGGACCTGTTCTCCCCGATCTCTGTGTCCCGCAACACTCTTTAGAGCTACCATTTACTGCGCAAGTCCTGCCCTGGTTTGACATACCCAAGTGCAAAACCTCACATTTGCCAGAATTAAATTCTATTACCTATTCCTTGGCCCACCTCTCAACTGCTCCAGATTCAGGTGTAAACTTAGATAATCGTCCTCAGTGTCCACGATACCACCAATTTTGATATCTCTGCAAATTCACTAACAAAGTTAACTAGATAGTCATCCAAATCAATATGTATATAATAAATAGCAGTGGACCGGGCACTGACCCCCATGGATCTCCACTGATCACATGGGGGTCAGTGCTCCAATCAGAAAAACTACCCTCCACTCTATCTTTTGACTACTTCCTCCAAGCCAAATTTTAATCCAATTGGCTAGCTCACCTTGGATTTCATGGAATATCACCTTCTAGATCAGCCTACCATGTGGGATCTTGTCAAAGGCCTTCCTCGCTAAAGGCTACATAAACACTGCCATGCCTACTGCCCTGTCCCCATCAATGTTTTTAGATTTAAAGAGCTCTATCAGATTTGTGAGGTACGATTTTCCACACACAAGCATGCTGACAGTCCATGCCTACCCAAATGCTGGTAGATCCTGTTCCCAAGAATCCCTTCTATCAACTTTACCACCACGTCAGGCTCATTGGCCAGTAGTTCCCTGAGTTTCTGTAAGTGCTGCGAAATGTGTGAACGTGGACTCCTTGTATGATCATCAGGCTACAGTCGCCCTGTCTCTTTGGCCTGATCACATCAATGCAGAACAAACCACAATGCTGTTGTCATGTGAGCTGACAGCACAGAAACTGAATGACAACCTTCCCCGTAATCTTAGCAATAGTGAGCACACAACTTTGTGCACCATCCAATACCCACACATGTGTGCCTCCCGCACTTTTATTCCCAAAGTCAGACCCTCAAGTCTGACAAAGTATAGTCTGAAGAAGGGTCTCCCATTCCTTTTCTCCAGAGATGCTGCCTGTCCCGTTGAGTTACTCCAGCATTTTTTTGCCTATCCTCAAAATTCTCATCTAGGAGAGTCCATCCCTTTCTCAACATCTAATCAATTTGTCTATTAGCTGTTGCTGGTCCCCCGGAGACACTGTGTGTTTCATCAGACACAGGTTCCTCTAAATGGCACTTTAGACAACAGTGTTCATGACTGAGCTGAGCTCTGGGACAGCTGGAGCACCTGATAATGCCTCCTCAATCCGAATGGCAGCAGTGTATATCAAGAACCTGGGAGAAAAGTAAAGAGAGAACCAAGAGAGAAACTGTGCAACTATGCATTGAATCTATAAACTGAGATTATTTACCTTGCCAAGTCCAAAAGCTTAGAAATTCTTGGGACACTCGTATTAAATGAAGTCACTTATGTAATGGACAAAAGTAATGAATTAAAAATATACCACAAAATGATAAAAGATTTACATGTTGTGTAACTTTAACTTTATACTGTAACTTTGCACAGCTACCAAAATTTATTTGCATAATTATGAGGAGTTTCAGAATATTTCAACACAAATGCAAAAGTTCCAAAGCTGCCTGTTCCGATGCGCTCCAATGGCGGGCTCCTCATGGGAGTACGTTGCCCCAATTCTCCACCATTTACAGTGGGGAATCCATACCGGCAACCAGTGGCACTTCTGATTTTGTGCCTTTCATGTTTAAGGGGCAGACGATCTCCAGAGAACCAAGCATTCAGTTAGATATTTTTATAATGCTTGAGTGCTTTAAAATATTTTGGGGTTTTAATTTTTAATTAATTTTTATAAATGTTAATATTTTGGGAATCTCTCTATTTTTACAGAACTTGTTTTACACATACCCTTCCCATACCCAAGTGATGGCATGATATTGTTGAGGTCCCATCTGACACGAGCAAACTTTCCACTAAAGGTTAGGCTTAGCTCTCCCCCATGGGTCTCTGCAACTCACACACCCAACCAGGTCTCACTGGCAAGATTCAAGTTAAAGAAGAGTAAACTTCCTCGGTTGACACTGTATGTTGACAAATCATCATTAATTGCGGGTAGCCTGGTGAATGCAGCACTCAGAGAGTATGAGAAAAAACTTTTTCACTCAGAGAGTTGTGAATCTGTGGAATTCTCTGCCTCAGAAGGCAGTGGAGGCCAATTCTCTGAATGCATTCAAGAGAGAGCTAAATAGAGCTCTTAAGGATAGCGGAGTCAGGGGGTATGGGGAGAAGGCGGGAATGGGGTACTGATTGAGAATGATTAGCCATGATCACATTGAATGGTGGTGCTGGCTCGAAGGGCCGAATGACCTACTCCTGCACCTATTGTCTATTGTCTATTATCCCATCCTTTTACAATATTCATGGCTGTCTGGTTTTATCCAAAAACACTTTGTCTAGCTATTGAATCTTTTGTCTGTGTCGGCTTGATCATTTCTTTGATGGAGCTATCATCTTCACTCTGTTATCCAAAGCTGGTGTGGTAACCATTTGTCTTTTAACAATCATCCTCTCATTTTCTTTCTGAAATTCTATAGAGGAAAAGTGCAACCAAGTCCCCTACTTCTCCCTACAAAATCCCAACAACATTGCAGCATTTGTCTCACAGTAAAAAATACCACAGGAGATCTACTAATAAATAGGAAAAGAGCTTCCTCTAGTGTATATTTAGCCTGCCATGTCACATTTAATATACCACAATTTTGGCACAGTGCCAATGCAAATCTCTTACCACAGTTTGAAATATTGTCTTCAAAAATCAGTGACAAATCAACATTGATAAGATAAGAATGAACATGCACAATGAGACTAACTGAGAACAGAAGAAAACACCAAGCCAACGATGCAGTGAATATAGAAGTCAAGTTAGTATAATTATATGAAATACTCATTAACATTTCTTATACTAGCTTGATTGCTACCAAAAATTAAAGCATTCAGAATATTAATCTTTCTGCTCTTAAAACATCACAAGGTGTTTCTGTGGCACTGATTATTTTTTAATATATTCTCCTTCTTGTATTGCAGGTAAATACCAAGTAGAAAAATGCAAAAAATTCTTAAATGTGAATTAGTAATTGTATGTTTAGCATATCAATTACAATACTTCCTTTTGTAGTCAATGTGAAAAGCCTTGGATATTTCCTCCTGCTGATTATACAAGGAACCAAACACAGGATCAGACCTATCACTCCTTTCCTAAAGTCTTAATGACTAACAGCAATACCTGCCAATCACAGAACATGCCAAAGATGATTGATGAGGGTAGAGCAGTGAATGTTGTTAAAATGGATTTTAATAAGGCATTTGATAAAGTCCCTCATGGAAGGCTGGTCCAGAAGATTAAGATGTATGGGTTCCATGGTGACTTTGTCATTTTGATTCAGGATTGTTTAACCATGGAAAATAGGGTTATGGTGGAACGGTATTATTCTGGATTATTCAGTGAAGTTCCACAAGTATCTTTCTGGGACCTCTGTTGTTTGCGATATAGATTAATGACTTGGACATAAACATATATGGATTGGTTAGCACATTTGTAGACGACATCAAAATTGGTGAAGTTGTGGGCAGTGAAGAAGGCTGTCAAAGTATACAGTGGGATAAAGAACAGCTGCAGAAATGGGCGGAGAAATGGTAGATGGAGTTTAATCCAAACAAAAGTGCTAGGTATTGCACTTTGGAAGGTTGAATGTAAGGGGAAAGTATACAGTTAATGGCAAGACCCTTAATGTTTCATGTATCTTGTGTATTATGACTGTTGACCGATCAATTTCCTTCCTGGGATAAATTAAGTTCTATCGTATCATATTGTAGCAGAATTGATATACGGAGGGATCTTTGGGTACAAGTCCATAGCTTTCTGAAAGTGGCATCACAGGAATAATAAAGAAAGTGTATGATATGCTTGTTTTCACTAGTTGAGGCATTGACTATAAGTCAGGAAGTCATATCACAGCTTTATAGGACTTTGGTCAGGCCTTATTTGGAATATTGGTCTGGTCACCCCATAACACGAAGGATGTGGAGGCTTTGGAGAGGGTGCAAAAGAGGTTTACCAGAATTATGTCTGGTTTATTAACCAGAGGTTATTAACTATAAGGAGAATTTGGACAAACCTGGATTATTTTCTCTGGAGTATCAGAGGTTGAGGAGACACCTGATAGATATATAACATTGTGAAAGGCTTAAATGGTGTTGACCGTTAAGATCTTTATCCCAGGGTGGAAATGCCAAAGACTAGAGGGCATAGTTTAAAGATCAGAGGGCTAAAATTTAAAAGGAGATGTGCAGGGCAAGTTTTTTTGTTTACAGAGAGTGGTGGATGCATGGGATATATTGCCAGGTGTGTGGTGGAGGCTGTTACAATATTGGGATTTAAGAGGCTTTAGGATAAGTACATGGATATGCAGTGAATGAAGGGATATAGGTCACATGAAGGAAGGGGTGATTAGCTTAACCAGACATCATGTTTGGCATGAACACTGTGGGCCAATGGTCTGTCCCTACGTAGTACTATTCTATTTTCTATGTGCCCTAAATAAGAGATTGCTGGTTCCTACCTATTTAATGAAAATGTATTGTATGAAAAGAATCATGAATGTTACTTTTATGTACATCTAAATAATGGAATGGAGAAGCTTCTCCATCTGATTTTAAAATGACTTTGAAAACAAAGATATGTATTATACATTGGTTGATCTGCTAAAATTACACTGCACCAGGTATGTAGAAAGCCATGCACAAATACAGCTGAGGACCAAACTGGAAGTGGTAAAGAAATATGAAATGAAACAACTCAGAATCTGCCTTGATAAAAGGCATCTAAATGATTACCCTGGCTCTATTTCTCCTATTTTGAATGGTCAGCTAACAGAAGCAATTGTTCATAGAAAAAAATAGCAAACTCAAGAAAAACAGCACCCTTATCCAAGTTTGTCTGATCATACTTCACTTAAGATGAACATTTAAAAAAGTATTGTTAACATTAAAAATCCATTAATACTTTGATAAACAAAAATGCAGATTTAATTCATTTCTTAATATATAATATTAATGGCACACAATAAACCTGTGCTATGCGAGTGCACACATATACTGTAATCGGTTGTGGTTAAGGAAAATACCATTTACTTTCCAAGAATTTTAATAAACTCATTTTTTAGGTCATTCGGGGAAGTTTCTTGACACACTTGTCCATGAATTAAATTAATGATTTTGGAAGTATTTAGCTGGGTCCCTTTAGTACATGGTTCTAGAATGTCAGCTCCATGCCATCAAGAATAAACTGCCTTGAAGTAAGATTAGTCTATGTAAGTAGATGCAGATCTGAAACACAAAACATCGTAACTGGTCTTTTAAACACCATGAGGGCTAAATTCAGTTGTTCCTGAAGCCATCGAAGGAGTGTATAATTAACCGATGCCTATTAATGGAGAGGTTCGCAATACCTGGAGCTGGAAGTGAAAGTGAATTGAAGAAACAATAAGAAACAGAATAAACATGCTGTAGAGGGGCTCTCGGATCTTCATCCACAGGACATCTTGGTGGTGAAGTTGAACATTTGGAATAATGCCAATGCAGAAGGCTTAGATTGGGTGTTCATTGGCTTATTTGAGAACAAGAAGATGGGGTAAAATGTGGGGTGTTGGGGAAGGGAAGTTTTAATTTCTCTCCATTCACATTCTTCTGGCATATCATTAGATATATTTAAGGTGCAGATAAATAAATGTTTGAAAGATCAATGAATTGAATGTTGTGAGGAACTAGCACAGAAGAGGAGTTAAGGACGAAGATAGACATAAAATGCTGGAGTATCTCAGTGAGACAGGCATCTTCTCTGTGGCGAGAAGGAACGGGTGACAATTTGGGTCAAGACCCTTCCGCAGACTGATGTTAGGGGAGAGGGAGATACATAGACAAGGAAGTGTAAGGTGTGAAAACAGGACAAAGGTGATGTGAATCAAGGAAAATGTAGAATAGATCAATGTTAGCTGGGAGAGGTGTTAAGGCCATGTTTCATATTTTTTTCATATTTCAGATACAGCGCGGAAACAGGCCTTTTCGGCCCACCAAGTCCGCACCGCCCAGCGATCCCCGCACACTAACACTATCCTACACACACTAGGGACAATTTTTACATTTACCCAGTCAATTAACCTACATACCTGTACGTCTTTGGAGTGTGGGAGGAAACCGAAGATCTCGGAGAAAACCCACGCAGGTCACGGGGAGAACGTACAAACTCCTTACAGTGCAGCACCCGTAGTCAGGATCGAACCCGAGTCTCCGGCGCTGCATTCGCTGTAAAGCAGCAATTCTACCGCTGCGCTACCGTGCCGCCCTATTCTGAATTATTACTCATACTGCTCTTTTCTTGTGTTCTTGTGTTGTACCCTAGTCAGCCATAGTATTTGGCTGGCAGAGTATCTATGGGATGGATAATGTGGAGGGAGAATGTTTAGACTGGGTGAAAAGTGACTTTCTGGAAAACAAGGGGATGGGGCATAATGTAGGGTGTAATCGATGGCAGATTTAATGCCACTCCTTCACATTTTTCTGGCATATCTCACATATGGTTTTTTTTGTGGCAGTGTTCCACAATGTGAGTAACTTTTATTAAGAAAAAGTTGTGCATTCTCTGATGAGAATCTTCACACATTACTGTTCAAACACTAACCCCATTATCTATCACATTCACTCCAATTGCAAAGGACAGACGGTGCAAGCATGCACCTCTCATACTCCCCCACCAACTAATTATCTTCTGCACATTCACCACAATCTTTCTTTAATATGCTTTCTATTTATAGGAAACAGAGAAGTTAAACCTTGTCGCACAATGGGCAAATAACATAAAGGATGCAGCATTGTCACACTAGGATTCATTAGCTCAAGCATGGAGGCTGGCCGTAGCTAAAAGGATGGTTTACAGGCAGGATCTGCTTGTGCTAAAACTGTAGACGTAAGAGGGCTACATTTGGAGCAAAGGACAAATACATTATTGATCACAGGAGAGCAAGATTGCAGGAAAAAATCTGCTGCATCGGACTCAGATACATCTTCAATTATGTTGGTTGCTGAAGGTATGTGCAGTAAAATTCGCGGTGGTTTGGAAGCCAGCCAGCAAGCTTTTATTTAGTGTAAAGGAGCACAAAGCAACATGTCAGTACTGTCCAACAGCCTAACACAGACCTTTTCAATATGGAACTGGTGTTTAACTCAATTATCTCACTTGTGGCAAAATGTAACATCTGAGATCATTGTCACAATTTCTGCTCCAAAACAAGTAATTTGTAGCCATAGTCTACGTGGTTTATTCATGCAAATGCTGATTGATTGCATTATGGTATGGATGCCAATGCAAAGCAGTCCAGCAAACTTAGGACATTAGTAGTAGCAGAAGTAGGACTCTAGTCTGCTCCAACATTTGATAACATCACCAGGGTTCATGCCCTACCTTATTCCTATTCCCATCCAATTCCTGTATTCCATCTTTCCCAGCATGTAAAAACAATCAATTGAATTGCATAAAATTCCCAATATTTACAAAGTTTGCATCAAGATCTTTGCTGCATTGATTCCAACACAATCACATCCAAATTCTGGTACAGAATTTTAAATGGCACACATTTCTGTAGAGTTGTAATTATATTTCATTTTATTTTTGTACATCGACTACTTTGCAATAAAAAACCATGCACATATTAATTGCTTTGTTTTAATGAATCAGTGCAATAAAAATTCTTCTGGATACTGCATTTACTGGTTTATCACCATTGAAACAAAAATTATATTTTTCTACTCCTCCTTCTTCACATTATATTCTAACTATCACCTTACGACGCATTCTCTTAACGGTCATGGTCTTAAGTGGACTCTTTGCATCTTCCACACAGTTCATCTTCTTACCAAGATTTCACTTTCCTTTCATTAAACTCAAAACTGAAGATTGAAGGTAGATGGGGAGCTTGTGGCGATCTTTCAGGTACCTAACGAGTAACAGCCTGCTAATCTAACAATCACTATTTTCTGTCAATGACTGAGTCTGAAAAAGGGTCTTGACCCAAAACGTCACCTAATCCTTTCCTCCAGTCTGAACCGTTGAGTTCCTCCAGAAGTTTGTGTCTATATTCCTTGCTCTAGGTTTGTTCATGATTCCTTTCTCACCCCTTTGTCTGGCATGTTGATGGCTGCACCTGTCAGCAAAGTTGGTATCACACCTGATCCTTGTAAAGTACTTGCGCTCAGTAGTATCTTGACTTCAAATAAAGTCCATTGCCAAGGGCAGAAATTGATGCATATAGAGATACAAGGTGCTCAAACATGCCATGGGTATTTTATACATTAGTCCTTCACAAAGTGATTCCAAAATATTCCATGCATATTGTGCAACCTTAATTGTGTACTAACCTTTAAGCAACAGTTATTGTCCCGAACCAATATTACACATAGCACAGTCTTGATCTAAGTTTCAGACACACATTATTAAGATTGTTTTTAATGTCAATGAAACCATCCCTATAAAGTATTACTTTTAGTGACAGGAGGCTAACAGTCTCCTGACTGACATTTTAATTTCAACTTCTGAGCCATAAAATGTTTCTCAGGTCCATATGGAACATTCCCAACTTTTTCTTTGCCTTCATTTTATTTATAATATGGAAGTGGACAGTTAAATTTCAGTTATTTCTGCCACAATCTTATTGAACAGCAGAGCAGGTTTAAGGGATCGTATGGTACACACAGGCCCCATGTTCATGTGTATGCACGCTTATGCCAAGATAAATGAGCAGTTTTGTCAATATCCTTGTTATCACATTATTCCCTTTGTTAAAGCCTCTGCAGGCTGATGTCCCATTTACTCTACAGCAAGGCATGTATATGAATTCTTTCATTTGCCCCCAAGACAGACACAGCTAATAACTCTCAGCATCAGCCCAAAATATGGTAAATGTTCCTGATCTTGGAAATAAGCTGGGATCAGAGAGCTAGGGAAAGGCGGGACAGTCGTCACAGTTCTAGCGAGGATTACTGCAGAAATTCAGCTATGCTATTCACTCCACAAATTATATTTTAATCTTTATCTGCCGTCAGTTTTACTTTTAATATCGTGATGTTATGCATGTTACATCAGTTTGTCTCAAAGCTATCCATTAGACAAATTGTGTCAGAATATCAACCAAGAGGACCAATGTCCATATCATTTTTGCTGGTAATAGCAGCACATCTGGGATTGTACATGTGGAAATTGTACTGATTTATAGTTATTCCTTTGTGACTGTATAAACCCTGAAGTGCTGTGTAAAATAGCAAATCAGGACAGACTATTATGCAGATGAGGTACAGCACAGCATTAACTGACAGGGAGCAGAGCATAATTTACAGAGACACCAGGAGCTGAATTATTGACTGTCACCATCTGTACTGAACTCTGGATTCTATATATAAGGCTCCGTGTCTCTTGATATGATAATAAAATCAGAATACACTTTACAGTTTAATGTTGAATATGGTATGTCTCCAGAAAAAAAGTTCTCAGCATGAAACTCTCTCAGGAAGGCATGCAAGGCTTCTATCAACCTCTGATGTGATTTCCATTTAAAAATAACACAACTTAAATTTATAAATCAGTTTTATCTATTAAAGATGTAATATGAAAAGCTCAATGCATTATACTTCATTTCTTTTCGGAAATAGAAGAAATTCATGCCAAACTTTCTTGTCTTCCAATTCTAACTACAGTTTTTTTTTAAATCAACAACTATATCTTGTATTTATTTAATTCCTTAACATTGACATTTTCGAACAATAATTACAGTTGAAGTGCTAAAATTTTCAGATAAGGTCGTGATGGGATAGGAAAGGGGAAAACAGGAGGAAGATTCAGAAAGGTGGCCTTCCATAGCTCAGTGAAGAAATAGATAGCAACAATATGGAAGAGGGGAAACAGCTGGGAGTAATTGGAAATTATTATATTTGCCAGACATATTGTGGCCTAAATTGCTCCCTTTACTGCTATAAGATTTCATGATCCTATTTATCTATCTCCACCCAGTTTTGCATCATATGATATGAAAGCATAAACTTTGTCAAGTTTTTAAGTAAAATATTGCAGCAGTTTTGATTAATCTCTTTTTAAAAATGTAAGTATCCAAGTTTCCAATTCAACAACCCATGGGTGTCTTATAATGGTCTTTCACACCAGTAAAGAATATCAATGACGTAGCATTACAGATGCAATATTTCCAACTTAAGTGTAATGGTAGTTTTGGATCCTCTGGGGTTAATTGGGACTTCCTTTCTGCATGCATCTTATTTTATTTTTTTAATCCTTTAACAGAACATTTGGCTGTTCCTTTTTTATAAAAACCTCAAAACAGAGATGAGGTCATTTATTTTGGACAGCAAACTGTTTAGATTGCAATATAAGAGTTGGTTAAATATTTAGCACCCAAACAAACAAGTTTTAAAGCAGGAAGGGTGCAAGATTATTTAGTTAATTCTTTTGAAGAATCAGTTCAAGCACAATGAATATGTTTTGCTCTCTAAAATTCTATAAATTCTATTATATTCTGCTGGGTTATTATATGTTAGTCTAATTGTGCAACATGTCGAGTATAGAAAAGCCTGCTCCCACTGCTGTCGATTAGTTTCTGACCTTGATAAGGTAGTATGAATTCTATGCAGAGTGTTCTTACAACAAAGAAATAATAAAGAACAATGGAAAAGCAGTCAATTCAGTGCAGTGTAAATGATTAACTGAAAGTTTGTTGAGGGTGCTTACTTACCAGTTTTTATCCTTACTCATGTGTGCAGCTGAGTGGAACCTGACTATCTACCATTGCAAGTCCCAAAAGTAATTCAACGCATCCTTCCCCAGACGGACTATATCACTTATTCCACACCCATCCCCTAACATTGGCCTCTGGCCATAATAGTACTCCAACACCCCTCCTCCCACAATCCATTACTGGTCTCTAATTCCCCCACCCAATCAACCATCAATCACTCAGCTCCAGGCAACACATTGTCAGAATGAAAGAAAATGTACACACTAGTTCAATTGTCCCTCGGCTCTCGGCACATTTGAAGTTGGAAGAAGTTGCCAGGGACGTTCTACAGTGACCAAAACAATCACCAGCACTCTGCTGTTTCTCCTGTCTGGCCACAGTCTCCTCTCTTAAATACAAAATGTCATATTTTTCCCATACCTTTGACTTAATTTAGACCACATGATTAAAAAAGGCAATACAATATTCTCCAAAAGAGTCAGAATGTTTTGTTGTGGAGTTAGGGAATTGGAGAATGAGCTATAGAAGTCCTGAGGGAAAACAAATCCTGGGGATTTCACAAAGGTCCAACCTTTCAACAATTCTTCAGCCATACAGACAACATGTGAACTCCCCAGTTGAAATCTATCCCATTGCTTCTAAAGAGTCCATCCAATACATAAAACTGACACTCCCATTACTTTATGTTGTCTTAGTGGGAGGAAAAGCCTTAAAATAAACCCAATACAAGTGTATTTCTCCAAAGTAGATGCTCTTCGGGGATGCTCTTCCATGCGATGAACTCACATTGCAAAAATAATCCTGCAGAGAATGAAGTACTTTCAAAACTGACCCTATTAATTGCTTAATTCAACTGCATTAAGAATTAGCAAGAATGAGGAGTAAAATGGGCCTCTGCATTCCAACATTTGACAACGGCCATTTAATGCTCTGCAAAGCTATAAAGTAACTATAGAGTTTTATGTACTCCCTTACGGGGATATAGAAGGATATACAATTTCCTGCAATCATTTGCAGATTATTTCTATGTAAACCTTCGATAATGATGTCCCAAGTGTCTTTAATACCCTTCTGTGAAGTTCATTCTTCACTGCTCTCAGCTGTCATAATAATCCACAAGGAGCAAAAATTATAGAACCTTAAAAATACAGCACTGGAAAAACAACATTACCTCTGCTATACATTTTATCACTTCACTGGAAACAAGAAGATGTTTTCTGTTCATCATCAGCAAAACTACAACACACCAAACAGGAGTGCTGCTGATGGTTGCCGAACATGCACTGCTCCCCCTTGGTTAAATCGGAACATTTTGACAAACCTAACAATGCGAAGCAAAATGTAAACAACTGCAATTTAGAAAGCAGTTATTTCTGGAAGGTAGCCAGCTTCATGGGTCAGATGTTCACAGACAACCTTATTTTGTTTTCTTAATGTTTGTTAGAATATCTGAACATTTGGATAGGATTCAGTCCTCTATTAGTCCATGTATGCCTTGTTCAATTTGATTCTGATGAATAGAAAAACAGACCTTGCATATCTATGGTTGCCACTCTCCTCAATCAGATTTTATTCATCGTGTGAATGTACAATCATTTTAGGAATTTATTATATCTGTGAGCATTTCCACTCTCGGATTCCTATTTAGTATTCATATTCTGCCTATGCACACACAGTCTCCTGGGTGTTAGTGAGGAGTGAGAACTATAGCTAATTTAAACAACACAAAGAATAGGGAAAACCAATCCACAAATTGGATATTTTGTATGCATGTTTTGGGATATGAACGTCACTAGCAACAGCTGCATTCATTTTCAATTCCTTATTGTTCCTGAAAAGATTGGCTTTTGAGGCAACATCAAGGAACATTTAACCATGTTGCTTTCACATTAAAATGCGGAAGGAGTCGTTGACAGAGATAATAAGGATTATTTAATCAACAACAATCTGCTCACCTATGGCCAGTTTGCTTTTCACCAGAACATCTAGGCTCCAGATCCAAACATAGACTAAAAATTTCCACTGGAGAGGTGTGAGTGACTATCCTTTGACATCAAGGTGGCATTTGATCAGGTGGGGCATCAAGGAACCCTGGTAAAAGTGAAGTCAATGGCATCCAGAGGAAAATACCCTGAAGCTGGGAATCATGTTACAAACAATGGAAGACGATTATGGTTATTGGAGGTGATAGAACAGAACACAGAACAGTGCAGCACAAGAATTGTCCCTTCAGCCCACAACGTGTGTCCAAACATGATGCCAAGACCAACTTTTATGGTGCTTCTTATTGTCATATTTGCAAAGTGCTAACACAGTGAAATTCTTTACCTTACAAACGGCCCAGTGGAGTATTGCCATACCCCTGATCTTTGATTGGCAAGTGTTCAGAAATACTCTACTGCGCTCAGATGCATAGACGCCATGCTTTGACACCATTTTCAAAGTACACACTCTAGTTATTGTGAGCGGTGCCTGTTCCAGGCAAATTGCAGATTGTTGAGAGCCTCCAGCCATCTCCTTCCTTTGATGCCACGTCCCTCTCTTCACCCCTCCATTGTTGTTCCCCAGGAGTGCCTCCCACACCCGACCACGAGGGTATATAGGCCAGACCCCAGTTCCCTCTCTTCTTCTACAGGCCTCACTCCTCCACCTGGTCTCT
This sequence comes from Rhinoraja longicauda, assembly GCF_053455715.1. Taxonomy (NCBI): domain Eukaryota; kingdom Metazoa; phylum Chordata; class Chondrichthyes; order Rajiformes; family Arhynchobatidae; genus Rhinoraja; species Rhinoraja longicauda. Next base: position 19,930,480 of record NC_135967.1, read on the forward strand.
GGTCTTCTGAGGACGAACAGGGACATCCGCCTTCCAGGCCGGCGGTCCGCTTGGGCAAACAAGTAGGGGATCGGCTTGGTGACTTCCTGCTGCAGGCCACGATGTGCCAAGTCTTCCATTTAGCTGTGGGGGACTGACTCAGCGGACTCCTCCTGAAGCAGCAATCCATCGGGTCTTGAGTTCAGCTGCAGGGAACCCGCTCGGTGGGCTCCATCTGAAGCCGTGGTCCACCGGGTCTTCCATTCGGCCGAGCATGGGCCTTACCTAATCCACATGCCTCCATGCCCTGCATATGCCTATTCAAAAGTCTCTAAAATGCCACTATTGCCAATCATCCTAACTCAGCACATCATGCAGATGTGCCTCAGGGTGCTTCATGGAAACACAGATATACAGGAAGTAGGAGCAGGAATAGGCTATTTGGCCTTTCAAGCCTGCTCAGATATTCAAATCCATAATGGCTGCTCTTCATCTCAAAACTATATTCCTGAACTCTTTCCCCATACCCATTCATGGTTTTGCTGAGAAATCAACTAATTCCGTCTTTAAAAAGTCAACAGTATTCTCTGCAGCCCTCTACGGGTGCCAAGTGCACTGGGTCTCTACTTCTGAAGTAATTTCTCCTCATCTCAGTCCTAAACTCAAAGTACTCTCATCCCAACTTCTCCAACGATAGGAAACTTCCCAGTCTCCAATATGTCTAACACCATCAAAATTTTGTATGAATCAGTGTGATCTCCTCTGACTTTTTAAAACTCCAGTGAACACAAAAAAAGGAGATAAAAAACCCACAGATGGTGAAAATTTGAAACAAAAACCGGAGAGGGTGGAGGTATCAGATACAGTTACTGTGTAATGGGCAAACTCTTAAATAGCCAAGGTGCAGAAGGTTACAATCTTAATGTAGGCAAATGAGATTAATGTAATGGGCATCAATTAGCATGGGCCAAAGGGCCCATTTTTGTGTTGTTTGACTTTAGACTCTGAACCTTTGCCGCGCTTCTCCTGTGGCAATTTTCTTAGGTAAGGAGACCTGAACGGCACACAATACTCCAGATGTGGCATCGCTTGTAGCAAGACATCTTGCTCCTCTACTTAAAACCTTTTGCAATGTAGGCTAATATACTATTTGCCTTCTTGGCTGCTTGCCTCACCTAGATATTTGTTCACAGTGAATGGTGCGCAGGAACATCCAGTACCCCTTTTTAGCATCAATATTTCCCAATTTCCCACCACTTAAATAATACTCTATCCTCCTTGGATAATTTCACAAGTATCCACATTATTCTGCATATGTCATATATATTTGCCCACTCACTTTTTTTTGAGGCATGCTTGTACCATTGTATACATGGACACTAATGTAATTAATAAATAAAAATAAAAATTCTAGGTAAGTTTGCCTCTTCTCCATCCAACTAACGGTCCAAATATTTATTGTCAATTTGCAAACAATAACAAGCATTTAATCTTGGTTACACTAATGCTGCATAGTACACTTTCATAGTCTTATAGCTAGACAGTGCAGAAACAGACTTTCAGCTCAATTCGGCCATGCTGCCTAATTGAGCTCATCCCACTTGCCTATGCCTGGGCCATACCCCTCCAAACCTTTCTAATGTATGTACCTCTCTAAGTGTCTTTTAAACTGTAAGCATTGTAATTGTACCCACCTCTACCATTTCCACTGGAAATGGAAATGCACGCACCACTCTGCATTAAAATGTTGCCCCTCATGTACCTTTTAAATCTGTCCTGTGTTACCTGACATTTTGTAAAAATCTTGGTAGACCTATAAGCGAGTTCGGTATTACAACTGCGCAAGCCCAGGACATGGGTCATCCAGGATAAACATTTTCGCCAGCTGAGCTACTGTGAGTGTACGGTCCAGCGTATTCATTTCAATTAGATTTATAAATAAATTTATCCGTCAAATATGTCAGCAGTAGGCCACAGCGTACTGCAGGCTGCACAAATTCTCAATTGTATCTATTTTAATTATTAACTCAATACAGCACCAGCCTTGAAAATGCAAGAATGCCTGGAACGAACCTGTCAATTATCAAATCCCTAGCATTAGCCTGAGTCACAGCCATTCAAATTCGAAATTGATTTACACGAATGACAAGCTGTGTGATCAACCAATTTGAGACAGTCCTTACATTCCTATCTAAACAACCTTCCTGGATTGAAGGAAATGTGGAGAATGTGCTGTGTAGGTTGGAAATTCAGATTGGATTCGAACAGGCTGGTTAAACTTCCAAAGTGGGTTGGCTTAAATAAAGATGCTGTTGCTTTAACCTCTGGGGTTAGTTCCAGTCTGTCAGGACACACAGTTGGGAGCCGGGTCTGGGTGACCGGGCGGCGATAGTTATGAGAATTTGCAGCCATTTGAACCGCAGCCAAACTAGAGGCTTCACTCAGGAGTGGGTCGCAGCTCCCCAGCTGACGGGACCTGTTCTCGCACTCTTTGAAGAAGGCGCCGCCCGCCCCAGCAAGTGGGCAAACGCGGAGACAACCCATAATATGAGTGGGAGCATTTTCTCAGTCAGACTTAGTTGACAGTTGGGGTGGGGGATCTGGGAGAGAGAGAGCTGGCGATGCGGCGCAGATGAAACCATTTAATAACGACCCATTAACATCCGCCCTTTGGCCACTCGGCAACCTGGCCTGATCTGATCCGACACCCCTGTCGCTAGCTCGCTACGTGCCCGATCCTAACGCAGAACCTCCACAAAACCTTTGGGCTTCGGGTACCACCTGCACAAATTCCAAGGTGGCTGCGGCGCCATGCGGCTGCGGCTCGCAGGCAGTCTGTTTGTCCTTTTTCTTTTTTTGTCTATGTGTTAGTGTTAGATGTGTGTAGTAGTTTATTTTTAGCTGTGTATATATGGGGGGTGGTGGGGGAAACTATTCTTCTTTTAAAAAATCTCTTCCTCGAGGCGCGGCTCGGCCACGGGGCTTTCCATCACCCGGCGCGGCTCGGCCGTGGGACTTTCCATTGCCCGGCGCAGCTCGTCCGCGGGACTTTCCATCGCCCGGCGCAGCGCGGCCGTGGGGCCTTCCATCGCCCGGCGAGGCTCGGCCGCGGGACCTTCCATCTCCTTGCGGGGGCTGCGCGAGTCGGTTGCCTCGGCAGAAGTCGAACTATTTGTCCGTGGGAGAAGCATGGGGGAAGAGAAAATAATTTTTTTTGCCTTCCATCACACTGAAGGGGTGTCTGGAGGAGTCACTGTGATGGATGTTTGTGTTAAAATTGTATGTCTCGTGTCTTTTACTCTGTACTGTTGTGGCTGCGTGGCAAATGAATTTCGTTCAGTTCGTTTTGAATGACAATTAAGGTAATTCAGATTCAGATTCAGAGCCACTGCTAACAAGGGCTGGTGAACTGTGCTGGTCAATGTGCACTGGGCGAGATGGCTGGGGAAACGCACCACAACCACCGCAAACTTGGAACAACACAGATCCTCCACTCAATTTATCCAATACTAAACGGCAGGCATTTCACAGTTAAGTGTCTTATATCGGATTGGAGGCTCCTTCACGGGGCCAACCCTGTACTCAGTTTTTCTCTGAGATGAATCTTTGCCTTAACGGTACATTCACACCGCCTGCAAGTAAAGCATCAGCCCACATCACACCGATACAGTCGCTGCCTGCCTCAGATTAAATATAGTTTTACACATAAATTATGAATAAAGATAAGAAAATGTTTCAAACACAAGTGATATTTGCTTATTCAGGTAGCAAACACATTAAGGATTAAATGAAAATAATAAATTCTTTAACTTTTTGAATATCTCATAATTGCAGATTAATGAACTGAACTAGAACTGGGACTGTGTAAGTGGTGTGTGAACAGCAGAACGAGAAAGGAAGCTATTGAGTTGACAGAATTCTAGATTCATTCCTTGGTAGAATAGTTAACAATTTATACACAGTTTATACAGCGCTGCGTTCGCTTTTTAAAAATCTCAAATGACCTTTGACAAATCCCACGATTTCTTGCGTTTATCGAGATACCGAACTCGCTTATTGTGACTCTCACAGGTTTAGTGAAAGATATCTGGCATGATTCTTATTATTGTTTGCTTTTTTGTGCCATTGGCAAGGTCAACATTTCTTACTGACTCCTAACTACTCATCAGTCACATTCTTGCACTACTGCAGACCTTCATAAGGTAGGTACTCCTACAATACTTGTAGAGAGGAATCCAGGATTTAGGCTCAGCAACAATATGGGGTTGTGCATTTAGCAGAGAATGTACACTGCAACCATAGTGCAACGGTACTCAGATGACAGATGGTCCACCATATTTCTGTCTTGGATAATGTTGAGCCTCTTGAATTCAAGATTCAAGATTCAAGATTCAAGATATCTTTATTTGTCAACTTGTTTTTTAGATGAAATTTAGTCACCCACAGTCCAACAATAAAAGCAATAAAATAAGCAAATTACACAACCCCAACCAACACACAAAAAAAAGAAACATCCATCACAGTGAGTCTCCTCCAGTCCTCTCCTCACTGTGATGGAAGGCCAGAATGTCTTTGCAGTTGATAAAACTGCACTTATCTAGTAATTAAAGACCATTTCATCATCCTTTTTGTAGCATGTTGACAGAAGAAAAACTTCTGGAAGAGAATAACTCATCAGAGAATACCTAACCTCTTACTTGCTCTTGCATCCACAGGATTTATATGATTGATCCAATTGAATTTCTGGTTCTCCCCGGACTACTCTGTCAGGCACTTGATATTTCGCTTGGGCAGCTTACAACCCAGTGGTATGACTTTTGATTTCTCTAACATCAAGTAACCCCGGCATTCCATCTCTCTCCATCTCTTCTCAACCCAAGTCACACCAGCTTCTCGTTTTCACCCAACATACAGCTAACAATGGCCTGTTTCCTTTATCATCATTACATTTTTACATATCTTTACATTTATTATTCTTTATCTCTATACATGTGTCACAGTCTGTCCTGTTAACTCACCTGCCAGCCACGCCCACCACGTTAAGCCAACTCCCCTCACCTGTTCACTCACCTGCTCCAGATCACCAATCAAGCCAGCATATAAACCCTTCCTGCACACACACTCTTTGCCAGATTGTTCTTAGCCCTGATTTTGACTGCCTGTGGGAGAAGACAGCAGGGAAGAGAGAAGACATTCTGGCCTTCCATCACAGTTTGGAGGTGACTGGAGGAGACTCACTGTAATGGATGTTTTTAGTTTTATGTTGGTTTTTGTGATTGTGTTTTATTGCTTTCTTTTTTATTGCCTCTCATTGTTGAAGGTGGGTAACGTAATTTCATCCAAAAACATGTTTTTGGATGACAATAAAGGTACTTTATACTTATACTTATATTATAGAGTCATTCAGAAATTAAACAAACCTGCAGAATATGGCCTTTGCTTTAGATGCACTTTGATATCAAAGGGAAAATAAAAGCTGATGTGAGCTGAAAATTAAAAAAGAAAAGATAAGAAAATCTAAAGTTTATGTTAGGTGAATACAAGGCAGAACCTGATTATTACTTTACGATCCTGCCACATTTTTCTATTTGGAAGGAATTAGGAGGAATACGTTTGCGGAATGCTTTGGATATTAATTGAGATCTATTAATTTGTTTGGGAAAAAAAGTCTGTCCAGGCATTAAAAGTAAGAAGAATCATAATGATATAAACTATGTTTAAACTATGACAATCAAAGGCATATTACTTATATTGATTGCTTTTTAGAATATCAGCTATTTCATTCTTGGCACTGTAGAAAACATTTAATGCACAAAACTAAGTCACATGTTTAGTTTCCACAAGTCACTAATTAAGGCCAATTGCAAAATTTTACGTTTTAAGATATATCATACTGAGTTAATATTCTATACATATGATTTATTAGGAATTAAGCAGTATATTGGATTGCATATACATAAGGGTGATTCTAATATTTATTCGGAAAACTCTAATAATTATTAATTTCATTTTAAGTGAAGAACATTCATTTTTCTGTCCAATTAGCATTTTAGACATTTCCAGAAAACCCACTTTGAAATTAGCTTGGTGGTCCAAAGCCAAGCTTCAGCTTCCAAAGAGCATAGAAATTTTTTTTTATTTGGGTCAATTCCACCATTCAACAGGTTATGAAATATATCATAAATCTACTTTGCCACCTTGGTTACACATTCCTTACCACACTAAGCGGACAAAACCCCATCAATCTTGTTTTTTTACTTCAGTGTTGTCCAGATCTCAAAAGTGCGCCAATGGATTGTCTTCTGCTGTTTCTGCTATCTCCAGTATATACCAAATATATCTTTCTATCCCATTTCGGCATTACAAAGAGTTCTGATTCATTCCTCAATTTGGGTAGTACAACAGCACAGCGAACAGAGGCTCAATCCTTACTCTGAGTGCTGTCTTTGAGGTTGTTTGCATGTTCTTTCTGTGACTATATGAGTTTCCTCGGGGTGCTCTAGTTTCTATCCACATTGCAAAGACATGCAGGTTTGTAAATTAATTGGTCACTGTAAATTGTTCCCGTTAGTTGGTGAACAGTAGATTTGGGATGTGGAGACTTGACGGGATGGTAGGGAGAATAAAATGGAATTTGTTTAGATTAATTAAGTAGGTGCTTGAAGGTCACATACTTTCAGTGGACTGACAGGCCTGTTTCGAGTTTGTATGATTCTTTTCTATGCCACCAAAATCCCTCCACTTTCCTTGGAATATTTACATAAATCCAAATAAGATGAATCACCCATCATTTTATTTCCTCCTTAGACATCCTCCAGCGCTCTTGTCTGTCTTTCAAATTGAAAGGAAGATTTACTTGCACTTCTTATTACTTTCAGTTATCCATATTTCTTGCTAAAGATCTGGTCTCCTTAACAGGAGAGACACAGAATGCAAAATAGGTGGCTACAATGCAAAACAAATCTGATCAGTCTGTAGATGTGACCCCCAAGCTACCTGTTGCCAATTGGTTTAATTGTTTGTCTTACTTGCATTTTATCCTCAGATTCCTTCACTGTTCCAGTGAAACTTAATGTTAGTTCTGAGAACATCACCATTTCTTTTGATTTCCAGGTCCAGCATTCAGTTCAATCACTTCAGATTATATTTTGGCATTTCTATATATAAATTTCTGTAAAAACTTATTTGTCCCATATCAAACTCCTTTTGCGTTGCACCTTGTTCTTTCTAGTTATTTAAGTTTGCTTTCTACCATCTTATCATATCTCAGTCTTTGTTTCCTTCCTTCCCAATTTATTTGCATCATAAAACATGTTTTTTGATCGCAGCATCATTAACCTGAAACATGGATGGTGTTTTATCTCAGATGCCTTCAGGAATTCCAACATTTATCTATCGTGCTGAAATCAGCATTGATCAAAAAGTACATAATTAGGCGAGGGAAAAAAGCAGCTGACAGCATTCAAATCCAATGATAACTGGTAATTATTCTGCAATTCAATGAATAAACATGACTCACATTTTACTGTGAGAAATTGTGCAATCTGAAAAAATCTATTGCATTTCTTAGGAAATCCTTCTTGTTCAACAGATTTATGTGTTGAAATTTCTCATCTTGTAATGTTTGCTGATTGAGCACCATGGAAGATTGAACCTCTGCTAAACTCGTTTGATGTATATTCCTTGCTCAATTATCATACTTGGGTAAAATATTTGATATGCGCCTTTCATGCAATTGTAACAAAACTTCTTCAGAATCTTGTTTCACTTTAACATTGTCTGATAACACAACCACACGATTGTCTTATTACAAATAAGGAAAGCGTACGTTAAATTTTAGATCGTTTAAGACTATTAGTGTACAAAAGATTTATGGACTGACTCTGAATATTGACAATTTAGGAACCAGTAATATTGTCAATGACTAGCTGAGGTTTTTAGAAATGATATCAATATTCCCTTCAATGTAATGAAGCTGATAAAGTTCAATGATATCCAATCGATAATACATCTAACATCTTACTTTAATGAACAATTGCTTGCTTAAAGTACAAAACTTTTCAATTGTCAACAAGTTAATACCTGGGTGATTGAATTGAAAGTCTTTGGCCATGAACAGAGAAAGAAGTGAAGTTAATTTGATTCACCACAAGTTTTATATTTATTGTGTGTCATCCAGTACATAACATCACAATATTATAAACTGAGTTTAAACTTTCATTTGGACAAAACTTCAAATTATTTGAAATTGAATTAATACTGATAGAATGGAGAGGAAGCTGAAACAGGGGACTTCTTGTTTTTCATTTTGCAATTTTGTTAGCTGTGTTAAATTAGTGATTCTAACAATTGCACATTTTAAACGACCTAGATATTAGCAGGGAGGCACTGTGGACATGATAGTTGATAATTATACTTTCCAGTTCCCTAAAAAAAATAAGAAACCAGTCCCACAGACCTAATTGGTTTGCAAAGGCTCATTTGAGACTCTCAAAGGCAATATTGGTAACAAATAATTTTACATCTCCTACTATATATTTTGCAGTTAAGATTTCTGAAAATGTTTACAAAAACAGAAGATACTGAAAATATTCAGCAAATCAGGCAATGTCTGCATAGATGGATAGAGACAACATTTTTAATTAATGGTGTTTCAGTAGAACACTAATAATTTAAAAATAGGACCAGATGTACGCTAATTAATTCTTTCTGATCAATCAAAATATGACCGATCCAATCTTAATCTTAAACTCACCTTCCTATGCTCTCCCATTCTCCATGTGTCCCCCACAGTTCAAATATCTGTCATTGTCCCCCTTGAATATATCAAATGACTCCCCTTCCTACCCAGTAATCTCTACCAGTCACAGTTTAGGAATAGAATGTGATTTTGGAAGTCTGTTGTTAGAAAAATTAGCGATGCGGCCTTTCCAACTCGATAAGTTTTGTTATTTGGGGATAATGGATCGTTTATAATGTAGGTTTACAAAAGTTATTCTAGAACTGAGATTACCATATTTTCTCTCAAAGAAAGATTGCAGAAATCAAAAAGTAAAGAGAAGAAACTATATTTTAATACCACAGCCAGAACACGCCGGCACGGTGGCGCAGCGGTAGAGTTGCTGCCTTACAGCGAATGCAGCGCCGGAGACTCAGGTTCGATCCTGACTACGGGCGCAGTCTGTACGGAGTTTGTACGTTCTCCCCATGACCTGCGTGGGTTTTCTCCGAGATCTTCGGTTTCCTCCCACACTCCAAAGACGTACAGGTATGTAGGTTAAATGGCTGGGCAAATGTAAAAATTGTCCCTAGTGGGTGTAGGATAGTGTTAGTGTGCGGGGATCGCTGGGCGGCGCAGACCCGGTGGGCCGAAGGGCCTGTTTCTGCGCTGTATCTCTAAATCTAAAATCTAAGTTTCAAGATTCAAGATTCAAGATAGCTTTATTTGTCATCCAAAAAAACGATTTTTTTGGACGAAATTCAGTCACCCACAGTCCAACAATAAAAACATTAAATTCGGCAGATTACACAATAAAGCATTAAAATAGGCAAATTACACAACCCCAAAAACACACAAAAAAAAGAAACATCCATCACAGTGAGCCTCCTCCAGTCCTCTCCTCACTGTGATGGAAGGCCACAATGTATTTTCCCTTCCCCTGCCGTCTTCTCCCGCAGTCAGGCTGTTGTGGTTGCAGGCCGCGCCGGACGGTGAAAGGTCCGCAGCGGGCCAACCCAAGCCCCGCGATCCGGGGCGGGCGAACATGCTGCCGCTGCTGCTGCACGTCGGGGCGGTCGTGGCTCCCGACATTGAAGCCCCCCGCCCAGCAGAGAGAAATCCCGCGGCCTATTTTAGGCCGCGCCGGACGGTGAAATGTCCGCGACCCAAGCCCCGCGACCCGGGGCGGGCGAACATGCTGCCGCTGCCGCTGCCGGAGCTCCCGATGTCGGCATCCTCGTGGCCCGAGCCTAAGGCGAGTCGCAGCCGCTCCCGCAGCCTCCGAAGACGGCCGGCTCCGCTGATGGTTAGTCCGATCCGCGGGCTCTGCGAACCAGAGCCCTGGAGGCCGCCAGCTCCAGGAGTTGGGCCGATGGTAGGCCGCAGCAGGAACGGAGACACCACCCAGAAAACAAAGGTCGGGCCTCCGTTCGGAAGGGACACATATTTACAATTTTACAGTTCCCCCCCTCCCCCCCACACCCACACATAGTACAAAAACACGACATCACATCGACAATTAAGACACAAAAAAACAACAAAACACAAAGACAAATGGACCGCAGGTAAGCCGCAGCTGCTATGGCAGCGCCGCCATTTTGGATTTCAACCGCATCTCTTAAACTGAAAGAGATTGTTTAATCCTACTAGTTCCTCTTACTAGATGCACTGTTCTATGTAGCATTTCTAAGTAGTAACAATTCTGTTGCTCATCACAATGATGAAAGTTATTCATTGTCTTTGCACAGTAAACCATCAATTACTCCAGTGCAACTTACAGCCAAAATACTTCTGCTCTGTAGGAAACTAGGCAGCCAATTTATGCAGAGCAATGTCTCACAAACTGCTGTGATAATTGACCGAATTGATTTTAATGATCATCGTCTTCTTGAAATGACACAGTCAAAATTGAGTGCATTAAATTCCTAAAACATGCATAAACTTTGTATTTTTGCTTCAGCAAATTTTCCAGATTAGGTTTTGTGGTGCAATCCTGGTGTCTACCACATCATGGCAAAGTCTTAACAATTGGCTTGCTATCGTCATTTTGCACAGAAACAGGCCCGTTGACCCACTAATCCTATTTTTCCCATTGTACTTCCATTGACTTCCTGTCACTCTGCTTTTCCTGTCACCCACCTACAGTGGAGGCAATTTACAGTAAGCAATTGATATACCAACCAACACACACCTTTGGCACAGGAGGAAACCAGAGTACCAGAGGGAAACCCACATGGGCATATGGTGAACTGAAAACTCTTCACAGACTGCACCATGTTAGTCATTATCATCTTTGAAATTAAAATGCAGTGACTGGATATGTACAATTGTGAAATTCAGGATTGTTGCTAATGTCACCACAACCCTCAGAATAGATTTATATGCTTTTAAATTATTTCATTTCCAATAGTTGATGTTCTTGATCTCACCCAGTCATGGGGATGGAAGAGATGGGGAAAGTGGTGGCTCACTGAAATGTGCATATTTAAAAAAATAATTAACAAGGTTGAAAAATTGATAAAACAAAATCATACATTACTTAAGAACTTGGATTGGATAATTCAATGGGTCTTTTTATAAAAGACAGAATATGATCTATAAATTGATATTATAATGAAATGTGAACATGTGGATTTTAGTTGGATTGAAACAGTAGGTGATATTTTAAGATATCATTAGTTTGATGTAAAATATCTCTGATGGCAAGAAGTATCTTTCAAGTAGTCTGATAATCGAATATGGAAATATAAATTGGCTTATTGCCAATTAATTGTGGGACCATTATCGGCTCAGATTTTTCATTCTCAAGACAAAGTGTACTGCTCTGATTCAAAGATTTTGTTAGAAGATTTATTTTGGCACCATTTAGAAAGGACGGGAATTTCATCCAATATCCTAAACAACATTCTGTGCTCAAATGTCCACATTTTCTACAGACCTTTGACCAATGATCCTCACTGAAATCAATGGAATCTCAGACCTTACATCAGGCCTAATCCAACAGGCTCATCAGAATTATTTTGGTTTGATTTGTGCTAATGATTATTATCACCATGTTGCAGAATACTTAATACCACTGTTGATCACTTGGGTATATCATATCATATCATATATCTACAGCCGGAAACAGGCCTTTTCGGCCCTCCAAGTCCGTGCCGCCCAGTGATCCCCGTACATTAACACTATCCTACACCCACTAGGGACAATTTTTACATTTACCCAGCCAATTAACCTACATACCTGTATCGAATAATAAAAGGTTATGTATGATTCCCTTCTCTTTTTTTCTCAACTTTTCCTCTTTGGAACATAGAAGACTGAGGGGTGATGTTATTGGAGGAATATTTAGAAGCTTGAGCGGTACAGATAAAGTGAATGCTCATAGTCTTTTTCCCAGGGTAGAGGATTCCAAAAGTCTGAAGAAGGGTCTTGACCCAAAACGTCACCTATTCCTTTTCTCCAAAGATGTGCCTGACCCACTGAGTTACTCAAGCTTTTTATGTTTATCTTCTATTCCAGAACTAGAGCCCATAGGCTTAAGGTGAGTGGAGAGGGATTTAAGTGGGACCTCAAGGGTAACCTTTTCACTCCGAGGGAAGAATGTATCTGGAACAAGCTGCCAGAGGAAAATATAGAAGCAGATACAGCTACCACTTTCAAAAGACATTTGAACAGATATATGGATAGGTGGAGTTTAGGGGGATATGGGCCAAATACAGGCAAATGGGACAATCCCCGAATGCCAACTTGGTTGGTGTGGACAAGTTGGGCTGATGGACCAATTTCTGTGCTGTATAGCTCTATGACCCCATAATTACCCATTCAGATCACTGCTAACGTGTAGGATCAAGTTGCGCTAAATGCCTGCCTAACTTACAAAGCAAATGTGAATCTTTTTATTCATTTCTGATGTGGTTGGGAAGTATACTAGCTTTCCCCCTTGCATCTTGGTGTTCTTTTTAAATGGTTGATCTCCAGGCTTGTAAAAGGCTTGAAATGACCTTCAGCAAAAGTGGGAAAGTGGATTCCTCTTGGGAACAAAATCCATTCACTGCATCAAAAATGTCATTCCAACTGAAATGCCATCATGGTATAGGAAAGTAACTGCACTGGTAATTTTTGAAACTTAACAGTAAGGGAGTTTAATTGTGAAAGTTTCACAGCATCAAGAAGGAAATGTAAATTAATCAGTAAGGAAAAATGCCATGTCTGATGCACATCATTGATTAACGGAGTCTGGGTTGGTTGTTACGGTATTTTGAACAATAATTATAACTGTTAATTCAGTTTTTTGAAATAGCATTTTGCAACAGACTGAAAATATAGAGCGCTGACAGATGGTTTTATTTAACTGATCTTTGATTGATAAGAAAAGCTTGCTGAAGAACACACAATGCTGAATCCATCATTTCCTCCACCATTCGACTTTAGTGTGAATTCTAGTAGCATAGGCCAATCTCATTGAGAATAACCAGCATTACACTGCCGAATTGCCTATCAGACTCTGTGACAGGTAAGAACAAACTTAAATCAGAATTGTGGGTCTAGGTCTATAGATTGCAAGGCAAAGGGGAAACTAAATTACTTTGACAATTTTGTTTCAATTTAATGTTGATAATTAGTTGTGTTTTAATTAACTTTTGATTTAAAAAAAATTAAGTATCTTTTTCATTTTAATAGTTTTTAATCCTATTGAATGTCAGAGATTTCAAACCTGTTAAAAATCACTTATGGACTTCACAGTGAGAACACAGTAATCTAGTTTATAGACTTTAAGATAAGTTTGATCTAAATTTATCTCAAAATTAGAGTTGTAAGGGTCTATTTCTCTGTATTATGTAGAACTATTGATTAAACAACAACACCTAAATACAGAATTCTGAACCAATTGGCCTGATCATTCAGATTTTAAAACTCAATCTGAATCAACATAGTTAAATTCAATAAATATAAAATATTCTTCTTTGAATCATTGTCGATTAAATGATCAATTATTTAATCAACATCAAACCAGATATTTTGCTGTTCAATCCTTTGATCTTTGAGAAAGGAATGGCTTTTGCTGCATGTAGTTTAAGTTCCCCCAAATGGTAATTTATTCTGGTGGTAATTGTAATAAAAGCAAAGCTCTGTTATGCTTAATTTCTGTGTTATATTTTTATTTGCCTAGAAGATAAAATGTGTTTTAAACTTGATCCTGGGTGTTGCACATCTCACATAATTCACTTATCTTTTTTGCGAAAAGTCAACACACTAATACTAGCTAAGGGATATTTACATTACTTTGGGTGGTTTTCTCTGCCAAGTAATTTACCAGAGGGAAGTTATTACATAGACTTGTGTTAATTGCATTAGAATGGCCTTATCCTTTTGAAATGCTGAATGTACACAGAATTCACATACTCCAGGGGGCTTCTTGGAACCAATCTATATGATATGCCAAAGCAATTAGGCATCTAGGATCTGATTCCTACCTGAAGGGTACATTTGTTGAATAACATACAATGCTTGTGAACATAAAAGCAATGTTGTCTTTAAAAGCAGGATTTTCTTTTGGCATTGCTGTTAATATTAGTCCTGGAACAACCCCAGCTGCACAGATTCATCCTATTAATATAGGTTGGCTCTTTCCCTGCATAATTTGCCTGCTTTAGTTGCATATGTCCTTCAGCCCTTAAATCAAAACTCTTTCTACTCTCTCAGGTAAGTGTAATACATTTCAAGACACTATTTGAAGATGAGTGGAAGGTTGATTTATTGGTGACAAGGAAGATAAATTCACCGTTGTCCTGATTATCATTTTTCTTTCAATCAACATAGTTTGATCAAGTTGACTGGTTTATATTGCATTACTGTTTGGAAAATTGGCCGTGTCATTCCTACACTATAACAGTGAATAGAATTTTTAAGTAGATTGGCGTTTATTCTGAACTCCTAATTGCTCTGGACAAGGTGGCATGAGCCACCTTCTTCAGATATTCTGGTGGTTTTAGCAAAAACATTTTGGGATTGGACTTTCCGGTAACACGCCAACCAATTTTTTTCCGTACTATTTCCTGTGCGCACCCCACCTTCATGGCGCCTACCCATTTATCCGATTATCCTGGCCCTTTTTTCTCTTCTTGGCGAATACATTTTGAGATTAGAAATTCCAGAATTTAGGTCCAATGGCGATGAAGGAACAAGTCCAAATGTTGCATGACATTGAGGGGAATTTCCAGCGGGTGATGTTTTCCCATGGCTACTGTTCAGGTTTTGTGCCGATGACAGACACTGGTTTGAAAATGCTGTTAAAGAAATCTTGGCAAGAAATGGCAGTGCAAGTGGGGCTGCAGCCAAAATCTGGCTGCATTAGAACGTGTTTAAAGTGTTCAACTGGGTTCCAATCAATCTGGCTTCTTTATCCTTGATGATTTTGACCTTGAGAGTTATGAGCAACATTTGAGCATTCATCCAGGTAACTGGTGAATATTCCACCACTGTGGTGGCATAGTTCACAATTAGTGGAAAGGTTTCATGGATTCTGCAGAGATAACTATTCCATGGCGTTTATCAATGTATGAGTTGGAGTTAATTGTATATTTGACCTGTACTCTGAATCTGGCTTTCACGGGACAGCACACAAATGCATTCTCATAGAGCAGTGTTGAATTTCTCAAACAAGTAATTTTATTCAAGGCCTCAACCATTGTGGTGTCAGGAACAACATTGGGTTCAGGGGTGACCATAAGGACACTCGCAGCAGAGTGATATCACTCGCATGATATATTTTATTCACAGTTGTAAGAAAAGGCCAGACTGCAAGTGCAGAGTGTTGTCCCTCACCCTCAGGGTGCATGTGCAGTCATGCTGGTGATCTTGGGTTTGCCCTGGCTGCTCAGTCCTGGTTTTCAAAGGAGGAGGCATCTGCAGTTCACCCTTGCCCCTTTAGATCTCAGCGTTATCCTGGCAGCACAGCTTTGAGCTTGAAGAGGCAACACTAGCATTCTCTGGGTTATCCTGGCAGCTGAATCTTTGCCTGTGCTTGGGCGCAGTCCCTCATTGACCATGAGCAGGAAGAAGCACTGGCATCTCAGGCTTGCCCCAGCCACACACTCTTAGCCTCAGTAGAGGTGCTGGCTATCTGGGACTTCTTCCCATCAGCTCAGTGTTAATCACACAGTGACACTTGTGTCTTGGGTTTGTCCCAGTGGTTCAGTCCTCCTCAAACCTGCGACAGGGGAACAAAGCTAGCAGGGAGGCACCCCACCTTATTACCCTTCTCTCTCTTCTTTCTTCCTCCCTATTTACCTTACTGGAGACCCTCAGACTATCATTAATCAGACTTTACTGGACTATATCTTGCACTAAACATTATTCCTTTTATCATGTGGCTGTAGACTGTGGATGGCTTGATTGTAATCATGGATAGTCTTTCCGCCAACTGGTTAGCACTCAACAAAAGCTTTTAATTGTAGCTTGGTATACATGACAATAACTAAACTAAATACAGCACAGAAACAAACACTTCATTTCACTAATCCATGCCAGCCATCAAGCCCACATGGGGACAGTTTACACTGGACAATGAACTAACCCACCTGCACATCTTTGGGGAATGGGAGAACATGCAAGTTTCACACAGACAGGACCGAAGATCAGGATTAATCTCAGAACACTGGAACTGTGAGGAAACTGTTCTACCAGCTACACCACTGTATCCCTTGTTTCAGATGTGACCGCCGCAAAGTTTCTATTTAATTCCTAAGCAATTCAACTATCCCAAGAACCTTTGATGCCACTTTCAACCAAATACCACTTGATACCAAGGGGTAGTTACTTCCGCCATCTCTGAAACACAGTGTTTTGTTCACTTTTTGACCATGCCTGACATCGGCTGGAGAACCAAGTAGCCCGAATGAAACCCAAGTAGAACATCAGTAAACAAGCTGTCGGAGGCTATCAAAGCCTTTGGGATAATCTGAAAGGAACTTGAAAGAGACTATATTAATGCATCTTTTTAAATAATACTGTCAAACTCTGATACCTTAGGGACCATTAGGACTTTAGTGATGTGAGTCTGACAGATTTTCTAAGCAACTCTCTATTACTCCTATTAATACACAAAACACTATTATTTCACATCCTTTAATGTTGCACAGTAGAATAAAAGAAACTCCAGTGCAGCAGGTAAGTTTAAAAGGAACACAGGGCTCCTTTGCATTTAAAGCAAATGCAGGAAACTAGGCCCTGGTAACTTTATTGGGAATATGAGAAACGGGGTCCAAATGTGTATAAACCAAGTGTAGGAAATGGGGTCCCGATTAGTTTAAAAGGAGTTTTTGAAACAAAACCCAGTGAGTTTAAAGGATACTTGGGAAATTGTAGTGACTGCATTCCTTCTTTCTTTTTAAAGTTGCGAAGGACGGATGGTCCTCTCTCAGAAAGTGTAAAGAAAGTCCTGTGTTTCCTCTGCAATTGTTGTTAATGCACTTGAGTTCAATACATCACATCAAATATGCTGAAATTAAGTTCCATGTAAACAACTTAGAAACATATTATGAGATTTCCACCAGTTTTCTCTGAAATCAAAAAATTGATCATCTTGCATCCCCCATAGACAATATTTTGTGCTAAGATCGGTAAGTTTGTATGCAATTACACGTTAATTTTAGTCATGATCCCAATCAAATAAAAGGTTGACTCCTTCCTCACCAGTTGCAGATTAAATTCATTGCACATCAGCAACTTTTGAAGCGTGCTGTGAACAGTGATTAAGGCTAATTTTTGTTCATGAGAAATTCTTCCAAATAGACACCAAATATTGTGCTTTCAACAGAAATTATATTTCAGACTGGTGTGCTAATTAGCTGTTAAACAGTGGAAGATTCCACAGTGAAAAATGAAGAAGCCAGCTGCAATTTACAAGAATCGCATCACTCCAGCCTGCTGCTCATTACCTGGATTTTGGAAACAATAGAATGTTCTTGCACTCAAGGCCAACTCCTCAACAAGTAGACAAAACATAACACCCTTTCGACATAATGTTCAGCCTTTCTAATATTTGCAGGATTTGGCTGTGATGAGAACAAACTACAGTGCAAATTCTAAATAACATTTTAAAATGATAGAGAAATTCAAATGCTTCGAGACAAATGACTAAGTATTTAATTGCATCTAAATACATGCACTAATCGCATGTATTTGCACTTAATGCCCGTGTAGGGTGTGCCCTATATTTGATTGTGATCACAGCAGAAATATCCACACGCTTTGTTTTCCTTAGTAATTTGCAGTTCAGGATGACTTGTGGTTCAGTACTTTGCACCTGCGAACCCACTCAATTGACGTCAGCTCTTAATGGAAACCACTTCACTAAATCCCTGCTGGAAGCATATTTGCTCTCTGAGTTGAAATGATTGCTGGAGATGTAGGTCAGTACAATTCTCCATCCCACTCTCCCTCTGACCTGTCTGTGGTCTCTTGCACTATTATAACAAGGCTCAATGTAAACTTGAGGAACAATACCTTATCTTCCACCTGGGCACTTTGCATGCTTCTGAACCTAATACTGAATTATCTAATTTTAGGTAACTCACTTTTTCTTTCTGTCTGTATCAAAAACAATCATTTCTATCTGTCATCATCAAGGCTTGTTTTTTCTTTTTCCATTGGTATAACCTGGCATGCAGAGAACTTCCCATAGCATTGCAATTAACAAATAATGACACATGCAAAGACACATAATGTGCTTGTACTGCTATTACTTTAACTCATTTGGTCTCACCATATCTGAGATATTCCCAATATTCTCACCATCACTTCCCTACCTTCTCCGATACTGAAAAATAACACGTTTTCTTTATTTTACGGCTCTGGCAAAAAATCTGGCACCTGAAATTTTAAATGTTTCTCTTTCCACCAATACTGTCTGAGCATTTATACCATTTTCTGTTCTCATTTCAGATTTTTGCATCATCTGCTCTTGTATAATTTCCAAGAGAGATTCTCCTCGATTCACAGTAACAAGCCCCAGTATGTTTAGTTCATTGTCAGCATCAGAGAGATGTCAACAAGCATTGAGGACTCCATCCACAAGTTTTATAAAAATAAATGTGGAGCCTTTCTGGTATGTTAATGGACCACTGTAAATTGACCCAGGTATCTTGGTAAGTGGTAGATTCTGGCAGTGGTTGATGGGAAGCTGGGAAGAATAAAATAGGATTAGTGTAAATTGGCACTGCTGCTCAATGTAAACGGTGCATTGAAAGACCTGTTTCCTTGTTCTTTACATTTCTATGATCTTAATAATAAAGATGTAGATGTATGAGCTTTTTTCTGCTTCCACTGAGGCTGAAACAGAAGCATTCAATCAGTCACGACAGATCGACATGGTGGATGATGATAAATTCTCTGGATATGAAAGGTTGGGCTTAATTGGAGAGGGTGCAGTCTAGAATAGCTAGTGGTAAGGCATTTACAAGCCCATTGCCAGAGAATCGGTGGTGGGTGAAAAGATGCCTTCTGGCACGCAGGAACAGACTGCTTACTTTAAAGAGCAGAAAGATAATAAGCAGGAACACACTATTGCCAACAGGGAGAAGGTTGCTGCCTTCGAGCAATTAATCATCCATGTTGTATTGCTCAGGAAGCATTGACAGCAGTTATATGACCTGGGTCATACCAGATACACAGCCTATTGGATGCCTGGGAAAGTGCCAATATAATTACAGAGATGGGAAGTCCTGTCAGCCCCCAAGATGTCACCATTTCTTGTCCCACCACTGGTTCTTTGGCAATGCCCACAGCTAGCTACCCAAGAGTCAGCTCCTCAGCCAGAGATGGTGGCAATTGCCTGCCATCCTTTCATGTCTAGAGTTGCTTTGACCCATCCATTAAGGCCATCGACACCCACTGCAACTCTAAGGGAGCAGCATTCTATCAGCCTGGCTGAAGTCTGAAGAGTGTCGTGACAGAGACTCTGTAGATGAAGTAAGGTCTGCAACACGATTTACCACTTAAAGATAAATACAAGGGTGATTAGTTAGTATCAGATACAGTTAATGTTTCCCTTTGCATTAATGATCTGAAAATTATATAGTGGAATTTTTTTTGCACTATAGAGTGGAAACATATACTGCCAGGTCTTTCCCCTAACTTCATCTCTTGATAATGTAAACAACAATGGCAAGGAGTTTTTAAGATGAATCTGCAATCAGCCACAATCATTACAGGGTTGAAGCTATTGAATGGTTAGGTCAGTGTTCCCACTCACACACATTTGTATTTGCTTTTCTCAATGAAAGGTCAACAATTTATTTGCAATGTGTGGGTTAAATCATTGTAAGAGATCCCACAAAAAAAAGCTGAAATACTTTCATGGAATAGAAAGTCTTTTCTATTGATTAACCTTCAAATTTTTAACGTAAGTGATCTGACCAGATAAATTCCAGGAATCATACATTTGGAGAGAATGTTTCAATGTTGCAAGGGGGTGTCCAATGGTTTTCAGTCATCATTATCACCATTCCTTGAAGGAAACATTTTCAATTGACTGCTTGGTATTGCGCTAACTTTGTGCCGCTATTGTTCAACATGGTAATATTGACTTGCCAAGGATTGTAGATGTGTCAGGTAGTTGGAAACAGCATAGTTGCGGTGCTACAAAGACATGACAGTCTGCGATGACCAAGAATAAATTTAAAGGCGACTAAAGTTCACTTGTAAATACCCAAAGAAGCATTATGCAGAGGATATCATCACTCCTAGTGCATCCAACAGACAAATGTGGTGTGTAGGATGGAACTGCAGATACTGGATTAAACCAAAGTACCATGCATGGGAGAGCCAGATTCACAATCTCTGCAATTCATAAAGAATTACCACATTTCCATGTGTAGGAAGGAACTGCAGATGCTGGTTTAAACCGAAGATAGACACAAAAAGCTGGAGTAACTCAGCGGGACAGGCAGCATCTCTGGAGAGATAGAATGGGTGATGTTTCGGGTCGAGATCCTTCTTCAGACTGAAAGTCAAGGGAAAGGGAAACAAGAGATTTAGACGATGACTAGACCAAGTGGACCCATTGGACCCAAACCTCTCCTGCATTGGTGCAGCCCCCTCCCCCACCTTTCCCCTTTCCCCCCACCCCCTTTCCCCCCTCCCCCTTTCCCCCCTCACCCTTTCCCCCCTCCCTTCCCCTCCCCCCTCCCCGTCCTTCCGCACCCCCTCCCCCCTCCTTCCCTTCCCCCCTTCCCCTCCCCACTCCTTCCCCTCAACTCCCCTTATCCTCCCTCCCTCCTCCCCTCCCTCCTCCCCTCCCTCCACCCCCTCTCTCCTTCCCTCCCTCCCCATCCCTCCCTAGGAGATAGATTTAAACTTTAAAATGTGAATAACTTAAAAAATATAACACCAATTTCAATTAAACTTCTTCCATTAGCACCAAAGGGATGACGGTGAGTAAGGTGGGCCTAAAATTGTCACGCTATCGTGTACTGTTTTGGCTGTAGTTCAGGAACAAACAAACAAACAAACAAGAGTTTTAGTATATAGATGTCGAGAGATATTGAACAATGAATGAAAGATATGCAAAAAGGTAACAATGATAAAGGCAACAGGCCATTGTTAGCTGTTTGTTGGGTGAGAAAGAGAAGCTGGTTTGACTTAGGTGGGGGAGGGATGAAGAGAGAGGGAATGCAGGGGTTAATTGAAGTTAGAGAAATCAATATTCATGTGACTGGGCTGTAAGCTGCCCAAGCGAAATATAAGATGCTGTTCCTCCAATTTGCGTTTGGCCTCACTCTGACAATGGAGGAGGCCTCGGACAGAAAGGTCTGTGTGGGAATGGGAAGGAGAATTAAAGTGTTTAGCAACATGGAGATCAGGTAGGCCCAGGCGGACTGAGCGAAGGTGTTCAGCGATAAGATTGCCCAGTCTATGTTTGGTCTCGCCAATGTATGAGTCCACATCTTGAACAACGGATACAGTAGATGAGATTGGAGGAGGTGCAAGTGAACCTCTGCAGCTTTTTGTATCTGACACATTTCCATGATTCATGACTGAAATTATTGAAGCCCACTTGTACAGTACTGAATACACAGCACAGCAGGGCCCAGTTTCCAGGCTAACATAACCTTTTCCCTTTCTGGGGATCGGAATCTTCAAACTAGAAATGTATCCTTCAGGTTTCAAAACAGGAAGCACATTTTCACAAAGAGCCAGTACATATCTGGCATTGTCTCCAACGAAAGGCGAGGAGAGAGAGCAGAGAAAGAAAGGTGGGCGTGTACCTAAAAATGAAGAATTCAAATGTTCATACTGTTGGGTTGGAAGCTATCCAAGCGGAATACAAGGTGCTGTTCTTCCAGTTTACCTGTGACCTCACTCTGGCAATTGAGGAGGCCCAGGACAGAAAGATCAGTATGAGAATAGGAAGGGGAGTTAAAAAGGTTAGCAACCAAGAGATCCAACAGGCCGAGGCAGACCAAGAGCATGTGTGAACATTTGTCCCGCCTGGAAGGGCTGCTGGGGTCCCTGGATGAATGCGAGGGAAGTGTATGGAAAAGGTGATACATCTGCAATTGCTGGGGGAAATACAAGGGAAGGGGATAGTTTGGGTGGGAGGTGGTGACTGAGCCAGGGAGAAGCAGAGGTAGCTGTCTCTACAGAAAGCAGTGAGGATAGGAAAATGTGACTGGTGGTGGGATCACGTTGAAGGTGGTGGAAAAGTCGGAGAATGATGTGTTGGATGTAGAGGCCGGTGGGGTGTAGGGAAAATATTCTTAGTCTGTCCGGGAGAGGGAGAGTGAGAGCAGAGCTGTGGGACACAGAGGAGACATGGGAGAGGGATCCACCTAAAACAGCAGAGAAGAAATCACTTTTTTTTTTTAAAGAAAGAGGATATTTCAGATGTCCTAAGATGGAAAGGCTTTTCTTGGGAGCAGATGCGGCAGAGACCGATAAATTGAGAGAAGGGGATAGCTCTTTTGAAAGAGGCAGAATGGGAGGAGGTGCAGTCCAAATGCAATCATCGATGTAGCAGAGAAAGAATTGGAGAATGGTGCCAGAGTACATTTGAAACAAGGACTGTCACATTGGAACCAAGTGGTTACGAGTGTAGTCCCATAATTCCTGCAGAGACCAGCTCTGGGCAAGGGATACATGGTGTTTTGCCAGCATCACTCGCATTATGCAAACAAAAATAATGTTAATTCTCAGTAAAATCACATTTGTTGTTGTGGAAAATAATAAAAAATCATTGGAGTCAACATTGACATGTCCCACTTTCTGCACAAAACTAATTACAAGCCAGTTTTCGATGGGATGTGGTGATGAGTGACATATAGTTACAGAATGTGAGAAAGCTGCATTTGCTGGTGGAAGGGCATGGACTGAAGAGCTAAAAACCAATATAACTGCATTGCTCTGCCCATGCCCTTCATTATACAAATTTGCCAGCAATAAATGGCAGTGAACTTTCAGGCTGCCAATAAATAATTAGCAGCCTGACAGCTCGCTGCCATTTAATTGGAAACTTCCTGCTGAAGCCATTGCAGCCCATTACTTATTGGCAACATTTCCTCAGATAACTAATTGGCCTTAATCACTGTCCACAGCGTGTAACCAAGGTTGCCCATATGAAGTGAGCTGCATCTGCTTTGTGCAGTGAGCTGGGAAGTTAGCCTTCTGAGGGAAAGAAGAAAAGAATATATGATGAGGAGTTCAGTAACTCAAGGCTGCATGATTTCACTCCACTTTTAATCTTATGTTTATATCCAGACTTCAGCCCAGTTGGCGGTAGAACATTTTGATAAGTATTTAAATAGGTCACAAAGTATAAAGAAGTGGCTTGGGTCTCAGGTGGAGGTAAAATGATCACTTTTAAACTACCCTGGACACCAGGGCCCTAGTGAGACCACATCTGGAGTATTGTGTGCAGTTTTGGTTTCCTAATTTGAGGGAGGACGTCCTTGTTATTGAGGCAGTGCAGCGTAGGTTCACGAGGTTAATCCCTGGGATGGGGGGACTGTCATATGAGGAAAGATTGGAAAGACTGGGCTTGTGTTCACTGGAGTTTAGAAGGATGAGAGGGGATCTTATAGAGACGTATAAAATTATAAAAGGACTGGACAAGCTAGATGCAGGAAAAATGTTCCCAATGTTGGGGGAGTCCAGAACCAGGGGCCACAGTCTAAGAATAAAGGGGAGCCCATTTAAAAATGAGGTAAGAAGAAACATTTTCACCCAGAGAGTTGTGAATTTTTGGAATTCTCTGTCACAGAAGGCAGTGGAGGCCAATTCACTGGATGAATTTAAAAGAGTGTTAGATTGAGCTCTCGGGGCCAGTGGAATCAAGGGATATGGGGAGAAGGCAGGCACAGGTTACTGATTGTGGATGATCAGCCATGATCACAATGAATGGCGGTGCTGGCTCGAAGGGCCTAATGGCCTCCTCCTGCACCTATGTTTCTATGTTTCAAAGGTCTTCAAATCCTCAAGGTTAATATGGATGACAACCATTTCAGATATTCAATATGGAGAAAGATTGACTGAAGTTTCTCGAGATCGTGAGGGTAAATTGAAAGCCTAGAAATTTATCAGTGCTGATTAATCAGAATTGCAGAGGTTAAATCACATTGCTACAGTATTAATCCACTTTGTACACATTTCTCAGGACAGCTAATGTCAATCCTTAATGGCATGTGGAATTTTGGCGTAAGATTTGCATTTCCCCCTGAGCTGTTTGTGACTGGTGAGTAGTGTGCAACTCTCTGTCAGACTAACCCAAACTGGGATCCCAATCACCAAACCCCCAAGGTGGTTTCAGCAAGATGCCCTTCAAAATTTGCTAGGAGAAATGCCAGAAGAAATACTGCAAATGGGAATGTGCACGTTCGTCCAATGGGTAATAAGAATACAAAACAAAATACATTCTTCCAGATAGGTTTCACAGGGAGACACCCTTGAATCAACATTTCCTGTAGAATCCATGAGGGGTACACTTCCACACAATAGCCCTCACTACATGTTTTCAGAAGTCACAGATGCAAGTACAAGCTCACAAGAGGAGCTACTCCACCTTTCAAAGTCAAAGTCAGGTTCAACCTCACCTCTGGAAACCTTGCCTCAGGATCTTTGCAGGCTGCTACAGCTGAGACTTTGTTGCATGGCCAAAGGAAATAAATCTCTTAACTTTCATGGCAGGCACCTTCCATTTGGGGTCAATGCAACTTCTAGAAGGGAATTTAGTTGCATGGTAGAGCACCAAAATGTGCAGGCAAACATAGAAGACACACTGATCCTTATGACTTCCCTGTGGCAACTTTTTGCTAGGAACGTGCATTGCATAAGGATGATTCTACTGTGTTCACTGTTCTTCAAAAGTCTGTTCAGGTTGCTCTGCTTCCCATCTGCACCTCAACCTCCCACATCATTGTACAGTTGCATTATGCTGTGACCTTCTACGGACTGCGTCTTTGATTGCCCTACAGGCTTTGGTATTGCACAATTATGGTTACCTAGTAATACAGTTATTAATTTATTGTACTATTGATTATTATTTAGTTAATAGTTTGTTATTGCATTAACAGGTCTGTTTAGCTGCAACAAGTAAGAATTTCATTGTTCAATTGCTTGTATATAACAATAAACCACTCTTGACACTTGACTCTTGACATAACTTTTAATAACTATCTCACAAGGCCAGAACTGTGAGGAAAGCTGCTGCAAACATAATAAATTCGTCCCCAAGCTCACCATTCTTCAAATAAAACAGCATTACTTGAGGAAACCCACTTCTACTGTGGGTGAATTTCGCAGTTTTATTTAGAACTTTCTAAAACACCATTGAAGTGATTGCTAAAGCTATTTTAATACTAGAATAACGGCACAAACTAATTTCCAGCCTGATATATTTTATCTTCACTTCAACAAAATAACATCACACCAGTAATCACATTAGGACTTTCTACATAGTCAATTACAAGAAGCACACACTCACTTCTCGACCAATTATCCACCAAGGATTCGGTGAAAGTGATAGCCTTCAACACCACCCTCACGATATCACAGGGACATCATTTTAATTTGGCGCAGTATGATTATGCCTTCAAAAAGATTACATCTAACGTCACACAGGTGCAGAGAGAACACTTTGTCCATTGTCACCTCTGGTGTAACATGCTTTTAAACATCAATTGAACAAATTCAGAGCAAGGGAGTATTCACAATTACATTTACAATTGTAACTTCAAAGCCTTCAGATTTAATGGCAAAGGAGGTAGATGGCAGAGGAGTTTGATCTTTGAACTGTGGAGGACTAGCTCACAACAAGCAAGCATCTGGGGTTTTGCTTGCTTGTTGTGAGCTAGTCCTCCACAGTTCAAAGATCAAAACTCCTCTGCTCCCTACCTCCTTCTCCACAGACTTTCTGCTGCATGAGATGAATCAAACATTCACTCAGTCTCACAATACTGGGAAGGATCTATGTCAAATTGTTCCAGTCATACTAATATACTGGACCTTTTGTGCTGCCAATTAATCCACATAAGTACCCAATTAAGAGATGGTGGGTTACAATTACAGCTGAAAAATAAAAGATGCAGCAGCTTTTGATAAATGAAGCATAAGCAAGATGACAGACGTGTTCCACTCAACTCATTATCACTGCAACAGTAATATACAGGAATATGGAAAGATTTGTGGTACATGATATTCAAAGATTATTGCCATTGTTTATGGAAGTGAAGGGGCGGCTGCTGGAGGCGAGAGACGGTGCGGTTCCAGTCATTACAAGTTGTGCTGTTGGTGGAGAAAGCCTCGGGAGGCCCTACAGCAGAAGGGAGAGTGAGCAGATCGAGTGCAGCCTTCACCAGCTGAAAGGACCAGTGGTGAAAGGAACCAAAGGCATTGCACTTGCCCAAGCCAACTGCTACAACATCGATCCAGTGCCACCAGGACATAAAATAAGGTGAGAAAATAAAAAATTACATATCTCTTTAGGCTAAGAACAGACTGTTCAAAGATTTGAGTTTTAAGAGTTGAAAGGTGACAATGGAACATGGGGACTCTGCACTCTGTCACAGAAGTGGATCTACTTACAATTGCTTTACTGTTTTACTCCATTAGCTCCATTGCAGGACCGAACCACCAAGCTGGTTGTTGGTGATTTTAACCACACACATGTTTGGGGTCAAAATGACAATGGAGTGCATAAATATTTTCAGGATTCCTTCCTCAGATTGTATGTCAGTAGACCTCCAAAGGCAGATTTGCTTTTTGTTAATGAAATGCAGCGTGGAAATGAAATGAACAGGGAAAGCAATATGATAGAGTTCCAAGATTCAACAACAAAGGGAAAACAAAAAGTCTAAACTTAAATTGGATTTTGTGCCAGATTTTTGCAGATGATGAATGAGCTACCTGAAATGAGAAGAGGTGGATGGAGAAATTGACACAAAGGTCCATGAGAACCCTGTGGGCATTAAAGAGTGAGGGAACACAATGGCATGAAAAAGTACACATCATGCATAGAAACAGGATAAAAGCTAATTAAGATTGGTTGAGAATAATAATTGTGAAAACAGAAGGAAATAGGTTGACTCGGATCTGGAAAAGTGAGGAGGACAATCCTTACACAAAATCATAACAAAGCCCACAAATTAACAGTAAAAAGAGGGTAGTTATAATCCTAGAACTTTCCACCAAATAGACTGTGGGAGTATTGTCATCAGAGAGTCTGCAGCTACTCAGTCTGGCAGCTTAATGTTACTGTCCCTGGAGTAACTGCATAGTAAATGCAAGCCTTCCTAGCCTAATCTAGATTTGTTAAGAGGCAAGGCAGCACTTACTAAGAGGATTCAGTTTGTTGATAGCATTAAATCTGTACTCAGTGCTCTGAACAATACAGTAGCTCTGTTTCTGAAATTAAGTTCTACTGAAGTTAATAAGTTAGACTGAGGGGAAACAATGCTCATCCACTGTCAAAATTTGCACATGTAATATAACAATCTTTATTCTAGATAAATACATTCAAATTAAAGCACACAAATAAGACAGTCATTCATGTTTTTGTTGTCCATTCATCTTGTTAGCTTTCAGAGGAAGTAGTTGAGGCAGGCCATTTGTATGCTGCATGACTGACTATGACTAGCAATCACGCAATGCCAGAAAGGCTAGCATTTATTGTCCATCCCTGAGTTTCATTGAGAAGATAATAGTGAGCCACATTTTTAAAATGCTGCCCTTATTCTGGGGAAGGGACTTTTTCAGTTCTATTGAGGAGGGAGCGCCAGGATTTAGAACCGGATGCTGAAGGAATGATGATATATATCCACATATGGATGTTCTTTCTTCATGGCCGAGTTGCAGGTGTGGGAACAGCTGCAGATTTGTTGCATAATATCATTATTATATTTAGGCAATTCCTTGGGATGGAGGATAACTTGCTTTCAGTCTGGATTTGTGAGTTCCGAGGTGGCATTAAGGTCCAGGTGAGAACCATAGACTTCTTAACCTTTCAGTGAATTGAGAATGTTGTGGAGATAGACCTTGAAGATGTTGGAGATGCCTGCTGTAGGTAGTAGTCTAGGTGTCAGAAGCACAAAGTGGCAGTAGGGATCACTATGCTTCAGTAGACAAAGAATCTGATAAAGAAGCTGAGTAATGAATGAATGAATGATACTTTATTAGTAAGTACAGAAGGAAGGAAGGAATAAAAGGATTAAGACCTAGGGTTAGGTGAAGTCATTTGAGATGAAGCCCCAATGTCCCGTCTTGTACTTCCCCTTAAATGTATCTCTGCTGTTCATCCCAATGGCTGCATATGTTAGCAGCACCACATTCTGCCGACTATCTGATAACGCCAATTCTCCGAATCATTAATTTGAATTTACTAATGACCATCATTTATGATCCCTTATTTTGTATTTCTCCCATAGAACAAATATTTTCCCTTTGTGTAGCGATGCCATTCAATATTTGAGGATGTCTTTTAGTTCGCTAATGCACCTTTCCTTTTCCACAGAAATTACTTCCATTCGTTTTAGTCTTTCCTGATGAGACACCATTATCATTATTTTCCTGTGAGATTCTTTATATCATTGATGTATTTAGAAGTTACACAGAAACATAGAAAATAGGTGCAGGAGGAGGCTATTTGGCCCTTCGAGCTAGCACCGCCATTCATTGTGATTATGGCTGATCATCTACAATCAGTAACCTGTGCCTGCCTTCTCCCTGTATCCCTTGATTCCACTAGCCCCTAGAGCTCTATCTAACTCTCTTTTAAATTCATCCAGTGAATTGGTCTCCACTGCCTTCTGTGGCAGAGAATTCCATAAATTCACACCTCACTGGGTGAAAAAAATTCTTCTCACCTCAGTTTTACATGGCCTCCCCTTTATTCTTAGATAGTCCCCTGGTTCTTGATTCCCCTAGCACTGGGAACATCTTTCCTGCATCTAGCTTGTCCAGTCCTTTTATAATTTTATACGTCTCTATAAGATCCCCTCTCATCCTTCTAAACTCCAGTGAATACAAGCCTAGTTTTACCAATCTTTCCTCATATGACAGTCCCTCCATCCCAGGGATTAACCTGGTGAACCTACGCTGCACTGCCTCAGTACCAAGGACATCCTTCCTCAAATTAGGAGACCAAAACTGCACACAATACTCCAGATGTGGTCTCACCAGGGCCCTATACAACTGCAGAAGGACTTCTTTGCTCCTGTACACAAATCCTCTCGTTATGAAGGCCAACATGCCATTTGCTTTCTTCACTGCCTGCTGTATCTGCACGCTTACTTTCAGTGACTGGTGTACAAGGACACCAAGGTCTCGTTGCACTTCCCCTTTACCTAATCTTACACCATTGAGATAATAATCTGCCTTCTTATTTCTGCCACTAAAGTGATTAACCTCACATTTATCTACATTATACAGCATCTGCCATGCATCTGCCCACTCACTCAACCTGTACAAGTCACCCTGCAACCTGCTAACATCTTTGCAGTTCACACTGCCATCCAGCTTTGTGTCATCCGCAAACTTGCTTGTGTTACTTCTTATTCCATCATCCAAATCATTAATATGTATTGTAAATAGTTGCAGCCCCAGCACCGAGCCTTGCAGCACTTCATTCTCCACTGCTTGCCATTCTGAAAAGGACCGGTTTATTCCTACTCTTTGCTTCCTGTCTGTCAACCAATTCTCTATCCATGTCAATACCCTACCCCCAATACCATGTGCTCTAATTTTGCTCACCAACCTCCCGTGGTAACCCATCAAAGGCTTTCTGAAAATCTAGATACACTACATCCACTGGCTCTCCTTCATCCATTGTACTTGTCACATTGTCAAAATATTCCAGAAGATTAGTCAAGCAGGATTTCCCCTTCATAAATCCTTCCTGTATTGGACCAATCCTTTTACTGCTATCCAAATGTGCCATTATTACCTCTTAAATAATTGACTCCAGCATCTTCCCCACCACCGATGTCAGGCTAACTGGTCTATAATTCCCCATTTTCTCTCTCGCTCCTTTCTTGAAAAGTGGGATAATAATAGCTACCCTCCAATCCACAGGAACTGATCCTGAATCTATTGAACATTGGAAAATGATCACCAATGCATTCACGATTTCTTGAGCCACCTCCTTGAGTACCCTGGGATGCAGACCATCAGGCCCTGGGGATTTATCAGCCTTCAGCCATCAGTCTCCCCAATACTATTTCTCGCCTAATGCAAATTTCTTTCAGTTCCTCTGACTCCCTTGATGCTCTGTCCACTAGTACATCTGGGAGATTGTTTGTGTCTTCCTTAGTGAAGACAGATCCGAAGTACCTGTTCAACTTTCCCGCCATTTCCTTGTTACCCATAATAATTTCACCCGTTTCTGCCTTCAAGCGACCCACATTTATCTTTACTAATCATTTTCTCTTAACATACCTAAAGAAGCTTTTACTGTCCTTCTTTATATTCTTGGCCAGCTTCGCTTTGTACCTCATCTTTTCAGCCCATATTGCCCTTTTTGCTACCTTCTGTTGTTCTTTGAAAGTTGCCCACTCCTTTAGCTTCCCCCTACTCTTTGCTATCTTATACATCTTTTCTTTTAGTTTTATTCAATCTCTAACTTCCCTTGTCAGCCACTGTTGCCTCTTACTCCCCTTAGAATCTTTCTTCCTCTTTGGAATGAAATGATTCTGCATCTTCTGGATTATTCCCAGAAATTCCTGCCATTGCTTTCCACCATCATTCCTGCGAGGATCCCTTTCCATTCGACCTTGGCCAGCTCCTCTCTCATTCCTTCCCCTTTGTTCAACTGCAACACTGACATTCCTGGTTTAACCTTCTCACTCTCAAATTGCAGATGAAAACTAATCATATTATGGTCACTACCTCCAAGTGGTTCCTTTATCTTGAGTTCCCTTATTAAATCTGGTTCACAACACTAAATCCAGAATTGCCTTCTGCCTGGTTGGCTCCAGTACAAGCTGCTCCAAGAATCCATCTCGGAGGCACGCCACAAACTCGCTTTCTTGGGGTCCAGAACCAACCTGATTTTCCCAGTCTACCTGCATATTGAAATCCCCCATAACTACAGTAAGTTTATGGTGAAGAGATTCTAGACATTGAACCTTCGGGTCAACACTGCAACTCCCTCCATATTTGCAAATCCCATAACCCGGTGTGAGTGGAGCAGCAACAGATGTATCTATTAACATTGTTACTACGGCAACGGTTGACTGCAGGCAGGTTGTGACTGCCATTACACTTAATGGGTAACAACAATTATAATTGCAATTTGAAGTTCCAATATAGCGTGTTTGTGAAATCTTGTGGGCAATTAATATCTTAAGGGCTGAATTTCTTCATGAAAAGGTGACAGATTCTACTCAAAAACATTCTCTTGGAGATATATTAGAAAATAAAACCAAAACTGATCTGCACAGCAGATTCAACAGCATCGATGGAAGAAAATAGTATCTTTTTTTAATGAGGAATCTGCATATTTACAGTTTCTATTTTCCGAAGGTGCTTTTGCCATGGACAAACCTTGTATAGGATGAGAGAAAAAAACCCACAGAATGCTGGAGTAACAGGCAGCATCTCTGGAGCTATATGGATAGGTGACATTCTGGGTCAGAATACATCTTTACTGATTGTGGGAGGGATGGGGGGATGGGTCAGGGGGGGGAGCTAGAAGAAAGGAGGGGCAGGACAAAGAATGGCAAGTAATAGGTCGATACAGGTGAGGTGGGGTTTTTTGATAGACAGATGTGAGACAAAAGGATTGAGAAGTTATGAATTGTGAATCTAGAAGAGGGAATAGATGTGCAAAGGAAGGGGGGGGGGGAGAAATAGGTTCATGTCCAGGTGGGGCATTTGGGTGAGAGGGAGAGTAGAGAATGGGAGGGATGGGAAGAGAAGTGGGAGGAGGGAGTTGTAGTTATCTACAATTGGGGAATTCAATGATCATACTGTTGGGTTGAAAGCTACCAAAGCAGAATATGAGACGCTGTTCCTCCAGTTTGCTGATGGCCTCACTATGGCAATGGAGGAGACCAAGGACAGAAAATGGAAGTGGAGTTAAAATGGTTAGCAACTAAGAGATCAGTAGGCCTTCGCATACTTGGTTTCGCAGATGTGTAGGAGACCACATCGGGAGTACTGAATGCGGTAGATTAGGTTGAAGGAGGTGCACGAGAACCTTGTCTCACCTAAAAGGACTGCTGCGGTCCCTGGATGGAGGTGAGGGTGCAGTTATAGGGACAGGTGTTACATCTCTTGCCATTGAAGGTGAATGTACCTGGGGAAGGGATGGTTTTTGTGGGAAGGGATGAGTGAACTAAAAAGTTACAGAGGGAGTGGTCACTGCAGAAGACCGAAAGGAATGGGGATGGTAAGACATGCGTGGTGATGGGAATACGTTGGATGTGATGGAAATGTTGGAGAATGATGTATTGGATGCTGAGGCTGGTGGGGTTGAAATGCGAGGACCATGGAACTCTATCCTTGTTCCGTCTGAGGGGAGGGGGAGTGAAAGCTCATAGAAGAGAAGCTCGTGAGGGATCTATCTACAACAGCAGGGGAGAAACTACATTTACAAAAGAGCAGTCTCAGATGTCCGAGAATGGGAAGCCACATCTTGGGACAGATGCGGCAGAGACAGAGGAATTGCAAGTAGGGAATAGCGTCTTTGCAAGAGGCAGGATGTAAGGAAGTGTGGTCGAGATAACTGTGGGAGTCAATAGGTTTGTAGTAGACATCAGTTAATAGTCTGTCCCCTGTGTCTGAGACACAATGATCAAGTGAGTGATTAAGAAAGGGAGAGAGGTGTCAGAGTTAGTCCAAGTGAATTTGAGGACAGGATGGATGTTATTGATAAAGTTACCACAATCAACAAGTTCTGCATGGGTGCAGGAGGCAGCCCCGATGCAGTTGTTGATGTAGCGGAGAAAAAGTTGAGGGGAGGTGCCAGTGTACGCTTTGTGCAAGAACTATTCAAAGTAACTGACAAAAGTAATCAACAAAACCAACCAAAGTTGCCCTGGTCTTCACCTTTCACCCCACAAGCGACCACATCCAACACATCACCTCCATCCAGGGACCCAGCAGTCTTTTCAAGTGGGACAGAGGTTCACATGCACCTTCGTCTAACCTCATGTACTGCATCCAGTGTGGCCTCCTGTACATTGGCAAGACCAAGAGTAGACTCGGCAACCGTTTTGCCGAACACTTACACTCGGTCCGCCAAGGCCAACTGGTTCTCTCTGATGCTAACCATTATAATATCTCTTCCCATTCCCTGCTGACCATTCTGTCCTTCATCTCCTCCATTACCAGAGTGAGGCCACACTCAAACTGGAGGAACTGCACTATGTTCCACTTGAGTAACTTACAACCCAATGGTATGAGCATTCAAATCTCCAATTTTAGGTAACTACAAACCCCCCCTATCCTCTTCATTCCCCACCCTCTCTTTCTCCCACCCCACCTCCAATCTCCCCCCCCCCCATCTGTGCCCCACCTGGGGTCCCACCTGCATTCCTTCCTTGAGATTCACAATTCACAACTCTTCAATCCTTTTGTGCCACACCTTCTGTCTTTTCATGTCTGTCCTTTGTCCAACCATCAGCCTATTAAAAGCCCAACCCACCTGTACCCACCTATTACCTACCAGACTTTGCCCCACCTCTCCTCACTTCCAGCTTTCTTACCCCTCCACCCCCATTCAGTCTGAAGAAGAGTCCCAACCCAAAACATCACCTATCCATTTTCTCCAGAGATAGTGCCTGGCCTTTTGAGTTACTCCAGCACTTTGTGTCTTGCTTTGTAAACCCGCACCTGTAGTTCCTTGTGTCACTCTTATCTATGAAGAATATAGTTGTCAGTTGTCTGGTTTAGAATTGGATTAAATTTTGATCTTTTTTTAATTTTAACCTTGTTTGAGAAATTAAACATGCAGCCCAGGTTGTACCTAGTTACAAATGCCTGACTTATACATATGAATGAGCTCCTCTGATGTCTGTGATGATTATATATGATTTGGACTTGTATGTGGATGAGTTGGTTAGTTAGCTTGCAGGCTACACCAAAATTGCTGGCGTTGCACACAGTGAGGAAGGCTGTCAAAGTATACAGTGCGATATAGATCAACTATGTCAATGGGTTAGAAATGGCTGATGGAGTTTAATCCAAGCAAGTGCGAGGTGTTGTACTTTGGGAGAATAAATGTAAAGAAAGCATTGTTAATAGCAAGCCACTTAATAGCATTAATGTTTAGAGTGATCTTGAGGTCCAAGCACATAGCTCTGTGAAAGTGACAACACAAGTAAATAGAGTGCTGAGAAGGCCTATGGTATGCTTTCCTTCATTGGTCAAGGCATTGAGTAGCAGAGCCAAGAATGTATGATGCAGCTTTATAGCACTTTGGTCAGGTTACATTTGGAGTTTTGTGTGCGTTTCTGAGTCACCCCATTGTAGTAAGAATGTGGAGGATTTGGAGAGGGTGCAAAAGAGGTTTACCACAATGTTGCCTCGATTAGACAGCATTAGCTACAAGGAAGAAAGGAACAACTTGGACAGGTATCTACTTAATCCTCCCCCTCCCTTCTTACACTTATAACCCCCCTCCCCCCTCCTTTCTTTACCACCCTCCTTGTCTCAACTGTGACCCACCCTGGACTAGATTTCTCTCCCTCTCCCCTTCCACCTACATTCCTTCCTCTAGTTTCAGAATTTGTAACTCTGCAATCCCTTTATCTCATAGGCCTTTTCCATGCCTCCCCCTCCCATACTGTCTGGAGAAGGGTCCCAACCTGAAAGGTTGCCTATCCATGTGTAGGAAAGAAATCTGATTTAAATCAAAGATAGACACAAAACACTGGAGTAACTCAATGGGTCAGGCAGCATCTATGGAGAAAAGGAATAGGTGTCGTTTCAGGTCGAGACTGAAGAAGGATCTCGACCCGAAACGTCTGACCCTCGGGTTGCCTGTCCATGTTTTCTTTTGTTAATCAGCACATGCTGTTTCTACAAGAAAATTTTAAAAAACATACAGCTGATGCTGGATGAAGACCCTAGCCTTGAAACCAGCATTTCCTCTTTGCAGCTGCTGACGGATATGTTTCCCAACTCTTTCTCTGTTTGTAGGTCATCATGCCTCTTCATGAAAATAACACAATGACATTTTCCAACTCAAGCTGAAAGAACAGGCCCTGACATGGGGTACTGCAGATATGCCACCGGCCTCACAACCATAACCAGCATCAACCACTGCCGAACGAATAGGAATAAAATGTGAGATACGAACAACACCAACCTATGTCATGGATGCTTTCTGGAATGAATGTGTACTATCGAGTAAGGGCGGCAGGCAGATTAAGGTCATCTTGTTACCTCATAATTTATATTTTCCATTTGTGGTGTAATTATTTCACGTCTTTATCTACCTTCAATTAATAACCATTATTATGGTCACATTTTCTCCTTCTCAGATGAAATGAAACCGTCATTAACAGAACTGAACTTTAAACAGAATAACAGATTGGCAGATACGTGATGAATTGAGCCACTTGTTCTTTTAAATCCAGCCCTCATATTCCAAGATCCCGCATTTGCTATTAATTCAATCCAACCCATCTGTTATTTTCTATCAAGCATATTTCATTAAACTGGTTATTTTGGTGTGAAAAAGCTAGTACTTTTTCATGGTCAGTTGAGTCAATAAGGGAATACTCAGCTTGTGATGAATACTGTTTTGACATCCATCAAACATAAACAAATACTGCTGTTCATAAAATATGAAGAAATCTTAAAAAGAGAATTCCAGCAAACTCAAAATGATTTATATACGCCACTGGTAAAAAAATGAATTTCTTATTATGGGCTGATGCAGCCTCATGTGGATTTAGAAATCTCTGATGCTGTTGAGAAAAAAATAGGGTCGGTTTCTTCTAAGGACTTGAGATAGCCCAGTTTATTCTAAAGGAACAACTTGCAGTTACTTTGATTTCCCACCAGTACGTTTCATTTTTGTAAAAATGTCATTCATCTCTTGAAGTCGCGAGGTATATCGAACGTACAAGACTTTGCAATATTTACATACAGGTGAGCATCTGTTCCAGAGCAACATGATGCAACATCACCCCATCCCAACACTCGCATTCTCTCTCAGATTTATGTGCTGGTTCAAAAGACCGCACAACTGGGGAATCAGCTTTCCGGCACGGCAGGTTTCCTGTGATGATGCCGTGAAGTAAAATGCAAGGAGAAACAATCCTGTGGAAAACAGCACTCTTGCTATAAATCATAAATAACAAGCAAAATGCAATATAAAGTACCACTTTATTAAATGTCTTTTAGCATTTATAGCATCATTTTTCTGGTAACCCGTCCAGGGGGAGAACAGTGTAATGGTTGCTGTGATCTAAATGTGCAAACACACAGTAAAAGGTGAAAGATAAAAGGACAAGGGGAAACAATTTTGACCATGGGATAGCATCAGAGAAGAATTGCCCCCCTACGCCCACCCAAACAAAAAACTGCCTATTTTACTGCAAATGAGGGAAAACTTAATCGTTTCACAGCATGAGTTAGAGATGAAGAAATAGAGGGGCTGTGATATTTCCTAACAATGTAGAAAAGGTTGTAATTTCCAATGGCTTTTCACGGTATGTGAATTGAAGGTTTTGTTGAATTCATGTTATATCCCTCATCCTCTGATCTGACATTACACAGACTCGCATTGTCAGAAGTCAATCGAAGCAGAGATTACTACTATCTTACACTTGATGTCAACATAAACCTCCTAATCCATTCTATATTAAAGATGCTGCATGGGTCATAACATTGCAACTCAAGATTTATCATATGGCTCTCTGATGCTATTTAAAGTAAAATACATTTTAAACATGACATCAACCTCCTGTATTTGTTAATGTAATGCCAGTTGGTGATCGTTTAGCTTAGTTTAGAGATACAGCGCGGAAACAGACCCGTCGGCCCACCAAGTCCGCACCGACCAGTGATCCCTGCACATTAACACTATCCTACACACACTAGGGACAATTTACACATAAAACAGGCCAATTAACCTACATACCTGTACGTCTTTGGAGTGTGGGAGAAAACCGAAGATCCCGGAGAAAACCCACGCGGTCACGGGGAGAATGTACAAACTCCGCACAGACAGCACCCCTAGTCGGGATTGAACACAGGTCTCCGACGCTGCAAGCACTGTAAGGCAGCAACTCTACCACTGCATCACCACCTGCCCACTATATATTATGACAGATATCCTGGGGAGAATTTTTACTTCCTATTCCCAGGCCCCTAAAGCTCACAGCCTTCTTTAAGCAGCGTTTTTGATGGATCAGGTTTAACTCAACTGGTGCAAGTTTCTTAACATTTGGGACATGTGGGCACAATGTTACCATGCATGAATCAATTTTATATAATGAATTTAATGTGCATACTGGACTTTAGACTTTGGAAATGGTGCCAAAACATGGCAGCACTTGAATGGGTAAATGTGCAGTTACACATCTAAAAATTAAAGCACCGGTGAACCATTGAACCATTAATGGGATAGAAAACCATAAGTTTTCATGTCCTCAGTAGTAGTGAGTCAAGGGATATGGGTCGTTAAACACTTCTGGAGTGTGAGCGTGTCAAGACTACCCCTGGTACTTTAGTGTCTCAGTGAATGTCAAGCTGGGATCAGTGTGGGCTTGCAGATGGATTATCTTCCCTGGTGACGGATGGAGACGTTTTCAGCCAACACCAAGCACACGTGTTGGAAGGTGCCTGCAGAGGTCAGTAGCAAATGTGCATGTTCAACTACTTACTAATTTGCGAATACTCCAACCCCCTCACTATAATCTCGTCACCACTCCACCACACCCCCTTTCTGTTTGCAGCCATGTCCACTTCTATCAAAGCAGGTCAGCTCATCCGCTTCTGTGCACCTACCAATGACATCCTTAGACTTGCCTTTATACATTATCACACCTTGCATTCAAAATCTAATCCATCCAATTTTGACATTGTTTACCCTCATTGGTCTCCTCCTGTCATCAGGGCAGGAGAGGAGAATACAGCAGCAAGGGAGTGGCAGAGAATTGTGAAGCACTGACCACCTTGGTGGTGTCTAGAGAGGAAATGACCCTGGACATAAGTAACAGAACAGGATGCATATCCATTGAAGATGGGGAAATGGGAAAGTCTCAAAAATATCAAAATACTTTGCATACAACACTTGTCTGGTCCAAATGTCTGCAGCAAGCCCGTATACTTCTCAACCTTCTCAGGTACTATCTCACTGATGTACTTGTCCAAATGTCTTTCACATGTTGTTACTGCCTCAACAAATTCCTCTGGCAATTTGTTCCATACGCCCATCACCCTTTGTGTGGAAAAAGTTGCCATCAGGTTCCCATTAAATCTTTCCTTTCTCAATTTATACCAATGCCCCCTGGTTCTTAAATGTTCTAACCTAGGAAGACGACTCTATGCATTTGCTCTATCTATACACCTTATGATTTTATACACCTCTATCATATCACCCTCAGCCTCCTGCACTCCAGAAATAAAGCCATGGTCTGCCCAACCTTTCCATACAGCTTAGGCCCTTGAGTCCCAGCAACATTCTTGTAATTCTCTCTGCACTCTTTCCAGCTTAATTGCATCTGTTCTACAACCAAAATTGAACACAATGCTTCAAGTGTAGATTCATCAATGTCTTATAGAACTCCTCCCGACTTCTATACTCAGTTAGACACAAAGTGGTGGAGTAACTCAACGAGTCAGGCAGAATCTCTGGAGAAAAAGGATGGGCGACGTTTCATGTCGGGACCCTTCCTCAGACTATGCTCAGTTCCATGACTGATGAAGACAACGTGCCAAAAGCCTTCTTCACTACCCTATCTACATGTGAAGCCAGGGAACAATGTACTTGTATTCAAACTGCCAGTGCAACATTAACCCTCTTGACTTCTCCTCTTCCCTTACCCGTTCCAATCTCATTCCATCTGAATGCACAGCCCTCTGCTCACTCAGCAATACTCCAAATATTGGTATCAAATCTGCTGATGGAGGTGCCATTGTAGTCTGGCAGGCTGACCTCTATGTGCTGAGGCCAGGCACCAGTTCTCAGACACCTCCTCATATCTACCCCTTGACCATGACCCCACAGGTGAACACCAGGAAAACAATCCCCAGATTGTTACCAATCTCATCACCTCTGATGATCTCTCCATCACAGCCTCCAACCATTTAGTTCCCCAGGCCTTCACTGCCCACTCTATCTCCTTCTGAAAATCCACAAACAGGACTGCCCTGGCAGACCCATTGTTTCTGCCTGCTCCTGCCCCACTGAACTCATCTCCAAATACCTAGATTCCATCTTTCCCTCCCCTTGTCCAGTCCCTTCCGACCTACATCCGAAACACCTCACATGCTCTTTAGCTCTTCAGTAACTTTCAATTCCTAGGACCCCATTGCCTTGCCTTTACCATGGACGTCCAATCCCTTTACACCTCCATTTCCCACCAGGAAAGTCTCAAGGCTGTCTTTTCCTTGAAACAACGACCCCTCCACAAACACTCTCCTCTGCTTGGCAGAACATATCCTCGCCTTCAACAACTTCTCCTTTGACTCCTCTCACTTTCTTCTAGTTACAGATGTAGCCTTGGGCACTTGCATAAGCCAAAGCTATGCCTGCCATTTTGTTGGTTACGTCAGGCAGTCCTTGTTCCAAAATACTTAGCACCATCCCCCAATCTTTCTCCACTACATCAATGACTGCATCAGGGCTGCCTCCTGCACCCTTGCAGAACTTGTCAATTTCATTAACTTTACCACTACCACCCTGCCCTCAAATTAACTTGGATTATCTCTGACACCTCTCTCCCCTTTCTTGATCTCAGTCTCCATCACAGGAGACAGAAAATTGACCGACATCTACTATAAACCCACTGACTCGAGATTTCAAGATTTCAAGACCAAGATTTCAAGATCAATTTATTGTCACATGTACCAATTAAGGTACAGTGAAATTTGAGTTACCATACAGCCAAACTAAGTAAAAAGCAACAAGACACGTAGCCACATAAAATAAAATTTAACATAAACATCCACTACAGCGGATTCCACATTCCTCACTGCGATGGAAGGTAATAAAGTTCAATCATCTTACTCTTTGTTCTTCCGCGGTCGGGCTATTGAACCATCCGCAGTCTGGGCACTCAGAGCCCCTGCAGCCGACGGTACAAAGCCCCTGTCGGGATGATCGAAATTCCCACATCAGGACGGTTGAAACTCTCTCCGCGGCATGTAGCTCCCGAGTTGGCCTCTTCTTACCAGAGACCGCAGGCTTCACGATGTTAAAGGCCCCGTGGTTGGAGCTCTCCACAGTCGATCCCCAGCAAGGGGATCACAGCTCCGCGATGTTAAAGTTCCACATTTCTCTGGACTGCAACACCTCCCACCTTGTTTCTTGAAAATTTGTCATTCCCTACTCTGACTTTCTCCACCGCATCTGTTCCCAGGATGAGGCTTTCCACTCTGGGACATCCAAGATGCCTCTTTCTTTAATAAATGGCTTTCTCCCCCAACTGAAGTAGATGGACCTCTTACCTATACCTCCTTATGTCCCTTA
This sequence comes from Rhinoraja longicauda, assembly GCF_053455715.1. Taxonomy (NCBI): domain Eukaryota; kingdom Metazoa; phylum Chordata; class Chondrichthyes; order Rajiformes; family Arhynchobatidae; genus Rhinoraja; species Rhinoraja longicauda. Next base: position 19,971,315 of record NC_135967.1, read on the forward strand.
TTTCTGCTTGTCTTATCCTTTCCCCCCGACAGAACAAGGATGGAGTCCCCTGGGCAGTTACCTTTGATGGCATTGCTGAGTTGGGCTGAAGGGCCAGTTTTCATGTTGTATGTCTGTAACTCTGTGACTATTAAAATGTTAATATTCTTACCTTAAATAGTCTTGTTTATTGCTGCAGTATTTCACAGAACTGCCCCCTCCCCCTTCCCCCCAACCATTCATTAATATGGATACTCTCACTTCAGTGAAGCAGGTAGATTAGGTGGATGTACTTGATTTCTGACACATTCCAATTAAATATAATCACATGGAAGAGAGAGGCATGGCAAAGCAGATTCTACACTGAAGCACACAGGAACTACTTTGCACAGCTGTACTTTGGGGATTATCAAACAATGCATTCTTTTGAAACAGCCATGAAGAATGCATGTTGTACCAGCAGGCATCCTAGCAATGAAGTACACTCTCTCAGGAAGACTGAGGGATGCAAGTTACAGGCTCTTTGCAATGTATTAATGTCAAAGATCAGCCACTATTATAGGAACTCCCCAGCTGCTCGGAGGTCAGCACCATCGAACTGGGACCGCCAACACCACTGCAGACCCTTACCTACACTCTGAGCCCCTGCAGGCTGGAGTCACTCACTCTGTCGAGAACCTCCATAATAGTACCACTGGTTCCTGCTGCCCTTCCCCCTACATAACAATGCTATTTCTCCTAACCCCACTCTTACACCCCCTCTCCTCCAGACCCTCACCCACCGACAGTACTTTCACCCCCTCGCTGAGCCCAGCCCTCACCACCGCCACGTTTTCACCACCCCCCTGACCTCCCTCTTTCCAATGCTGGATGGTCAGTCTTAAACAGAGGCCTTACCTTTGTAGCCCTACACCCTCACTTCAACTGTTTCCTTGCCTGCCACGATGTTGAGCTCTTCTTCCGTCTGCTATCATTGCATGTGGTTGACTGAGAAGTACTGTCTGTGCCCTTGGCTCAGCCATGGAATGATCCTGAAGTCCAAACAGGTATCTTCTCCATGACAGTCAGCAATAATCAATGTCTGAAGAAGGGTCTTGACCCAAAACGTCACCCATTCCATCTCTCCAGAGATGCTGCCTGTCCTGTTGAATTACTACAGAATTTTGTGTCTATCTTTGGTGTAAACCGGCGTCTAATAATCATGTTCATCAGGTCCAGCAGGCAGCAAGTCTTGCTGAAGATTTGACGATGTGATAGTCCCATTTCTTGAGAAGCGCCTATTTAGTCTCCAGATCACATGCTCAGGATACAGCTGCATGAGAGCAGCATCTCTATCCTGAGCTCCTTTTTCTCTTGTTCAGACCAGAATTACTGAGGGTCCAATGTTCAGAGCCCAGTCCTCCTCTGGATTGCACAGCATTACTTAGTGAGTGCACAAGAGACTGCAGATGCTGTCATCTGAATTTAAAAAACAGACTGCTGGAGGAAATCAGCAGATAAGACAGCATCTGTGGAGGCAAAGAGCTGATTGATATTTCTGTTCGGGACCCTGCATGATCCATCACATAACACTGCCTGACCCGCTGAGTTCTCCCAGCAGTTTGCTTTTTAGTACTGAATAAATCTTGGTGGACACTTGCTAACACTGGTAAGCAACCGATTGATGCAGAAGTTCAAGAGTCAAGAGGCAAGAGTCAAGAGTGCTTTATTGTCATATGTCCCAGATAGAACAATGAAATTCTTACATGCTGCAGCACAACAGAATATGTAAACATAGTACACTGTAAACAATATAATAAACGAGAGATAAAAAAGGTTCAGTGTGTATATATACACACTCTCACAAGTACACACACACACATATATATATATATATATATATAGTGTATACACATAAATACACACACGCACACGTACTTACACACAAAGAACAAACAATACTAGTGCAATAATAACAATAGACAATAGACAATAGGTGCAGGAGTAGGCCATTCGGCCCTTCGAGCCAGCACCGTCATTCAATGTGATCATGGCTGATCATTCTCAATCAGTACCCCGTTCCTGCCTTCTCCCCATACCCCCTGACTCCGCCATCCTTAAGAGCTCGATCTAGCTCTCTCTTGAATGCATTCAGAGAATTGGCCTCCACTGCCCTCTGAGGCAGAGAATTCCACAGATTCACAACTCTCTGACTGAAAAAGCTTTTCCTCATCTCCGATCTAAATGGCCTACCCCTTATTCTTAAACTGTGGCCCCTTGTTCTGGACTCCCCCAACATTGGGAACATGTTTCCTGCCTCTAACGTGTCCAACCCCTTAATAATCTTATACGTTTCGATAAGATCCCCTCTCATCCTTCTAAATTCCAGTGTATACAAGCCTGGTCGCTCCAGTCTTTCAACACACGACAGTCCCTACAATAGACAATAGACAATAGACAATAGGTGCAGGCGGAGGCCATTCAGCCCTTCGAGCCAGCACCGCCATTCAATGTGATCATGGCTGATCATTCTCAATACTACAATAATAGTCTATTGTAGGTCAGTGCTTATTGATGTTGCAGTGTTTAATAGCGTGATGGCTGTAGGGAAGAAGCTATTCCTGAACCAGGACGTTACAGTTTTCAGGCTCCTGTAACCTCTTCCCGGTGGCTGGAGTGAAATGAGTGTGTGGCCATGGTGGTGCAGGTCTCTGAGGATGCTGAGAAGATTAAGTTTAAGCTCAAGTTTAGAAATTGAACGATTTTGTAACAATTCCTCTCGAAACTTTCTTCAAAGTTTGCTCGGAAATGAACACCACACCTTTGAAGAAGACTTTCACAGTTACTTAAGAGAGCAGTTGCAAATCTGCAGCATTTAGTGTGAGATTATATTATCAATTCCTTTGCTTCCTTCCAAAGGCACTACCCTCCCACTAGGCTTCACCGGATAACTCACTCAGTATTAAAAGCCTTCCCCTAGTGATTGAAGATCCATTTACATCACAACAGCTGAGTGATTAAACTCTATCTCCATTATAAAGCCATTGAACTGAAATATCAGGATTTTGTTTCCCCTTGCCACGGACTGTAAGCCGTAATTGACTCTTCCAAAATCACAAAAAATCTAACTTTCTGCTCAAGTAGCAGACTGAATATCCAACAAGAGCCTTGCATAGAAGTATCCAAAAGTTATTTATGAACCTGACCCTGTACTGACTAATGATCTCAAGCCAAAGCAAGCTTCATGCCCCTTCAATCCTCCTCCATCATTCCATTAATTGGGTGTCACCCCTTCTACAATACTGGTTTGAGAATTTAATATAATTATTTAACAGACAAAGCCAGACCTCCCGCTGAAAAGGATAGCAGTAACAGTGGGGGCTCCTAAATGAGATCCCAGAGAGCGCAACCAAATGTACAGCCCCTCCCCCCACCATTAGCCAAAGGTATTAGATTCCTGAAGAACAACTTGTTATTCAAAATCCTGTAAGGCAGGAAGTACAGTAAACTCCCAGTAGACAAAGAAGCTTAATCTAATTTTAATGAACAAAGTGTAGTGGAACTCAGCAGACCAGAGAGCCTCTATCAAGGGAAATAAATAGATGAAAAGGGCAAGGTCCTCAATGATTATTTCTTCTGTTTTTACCGTGGGGAAAGACATGAAGACTGGGGAACTTGGGGCAATCAATGGAAGTGCTTTGAGGGCAGTCAGCACTACGGTCAATGAGGTGTTGAACGACCTAAAGCATATGAATGTAGATAAAACTCCTGGACCTGATCAGATATATCAAAGGACACTGTTGGAAGCTAAACAGGAAATTGCAGGTGCCCTGGCTGAGATATATGAGTCATGGGTGAGGTGCCGGAAGACTGGAGATTGGCAAATGTTGTGCCTCTATTTAAGAAAGACTGCAAGGTAAAGCTTTGGAACTATAGACCAATGAGCTTAACATCCGTGGTCTGAAAATTACTAGAGAGTATTCTGAGGGATGGGATATATATATACATTTAGATAGATAAGGGCTGATTATGGACAGTCAGCACAGTTTTGAAATTGGGAGATCGCGGCTCATGAATCTATTTGAATTATTTGAGGATGTAACCAAAAAGGTTGATGAGGGCAGAAGATGTGTCATTATGGATTCACCAAGATATTTGACAAGGTTCCACATGATAAGCTGTTCTGGAAGGTTAGATTGCGTGGGATCCAGGGAGACCTAACTGACTGGATAGAAAATGGGTGATGGTGGAAGGTTGTTTTTTTGGAATGGAGGCATGTGACTAGTGGTGTGCCTCAAGGATTGGTGCTGGATCCATTGCTGTTTGTGATTTATATCAACAATTTGGATGGCCATGTACAAGGCAGGATTAGTAAGTTTGCAGATGACATTAAAGTGGGTGGTACTGTAGGTAGCGAAGCGGGTTATCAAAGGTTACAGCAGGATCTTGATAAGTTGGGCAAGTGGGCAGAAGAATGGTTAATCCACTGCCCTACCCTCTTCATTCACCTTTGTCACCACCAAAGTCTCAACCAGATTTGTTTTAAATGATGTCCAGAGATTGCTTTGGCTCATCTCATGTATTTTAACATAACATGAGAAGTATCTTAACTGGCTAAATATAAAAAAGTGTGATTTTTCCATTGGGAAGAAAATGGCAAGCAAGTGTAGAAAAATTGACTTCTATGTTCTATCTTAACTAAATGAAAAAAAATTGTCCTTCCCTATCATTATAATGATCGCAGCATTATACAGTACTATATATTCAATGTATCTTTTTAATGGAGTGCCATCTGAGAACTATGCAAAGAAGGGAGATTTGAGTGTATAGGAAACAAAAATGAAGTGTCAGTGATGAAAGTTTAGCTAACAAGCTATTCGACATGGTGAGTTTCTGCATGGGCTGGGTCTGAAATATCATTAACTACTCAGTTCAAATTTTTGTGATATCTGTTAAGAATGTGAACGTTTAGAATGGAAACTTCACATGGATAGCTGGCACTGGGGACTGGAATAGATAATTGATTTCATTGTAAATTTAGTGCTGAATGAATTATTAGGGCTAAGGAGCTTGTGGCATTAGATGATAAGTAATGGTGGATGTTGAGGGTTTTTTTTCTACCTAAAGTTATTCCGTGGTTCCTTGACTAACTGTGAAGAGTTTTGCTTGATTATCTGTGTATTAAGTATTTTCAGTAAATTAAAACTCAGGAGATTTATTAGATGGATAGACTCTATCACAGTGTAAAAATGCATTGCCAGTGAAAAGAGAAAGAAGGAGGAAAATTGTTATTTCTCACTTTGTATTCCTCATCTCCAAAGGTATGGAGCCAGGGCAGAACACAGCTTCACATCATCTGAAAGTCTTTTATTACCACAGATATTTGGCTATTTTGCAGGAGTTTGTACTTTGATGATAGGCTGAATTCAATCCATAAAATCCACCTGAGTCATCCACGACAGTGCCTAACAATTACATCTGCCCGCATTCTGGGAAGTTCTTATCCCCCCTCAATTCAAAAATATTTAAACTATTGATACAGTACTGAAATAATCTCTTTCATCGAATACAACACAGACATCGCAATGAAGCTGCATTGTTCCTGGTTAATCTGACTAAAATAGATGGGGAATACACTGAACCACCAGACAAGGCATTTCTCCATATTTACATGTGTGAGGTTGGAACTTGAAGTGAAGTTCCAATTAATGCCAGGCATGAAGCAGATATAAGAGAGATCATTACCACTTTGAGGGCAAATATAATGCAGAGCTGGTTTGGTCAGGTAATTTTACAAAGACGTCTGTCATAAAATCACACAGAAAGGAAGCAGACCCTTAGGTCCACCAAGTCCTTGCAGATCATCAACTAAAACATTTTCCATGAAATGTTGAAAAGTGTTGCACATGGAGACGTTGCTCCATAAAACTTATCCAAGCAACCCCCACATTAGAATACATGGTCTCTATTGCGATTTTCCGTAATATGAAACCATATTATCTATGTGTGCACCAAGAAATGTGTTTTAAAAATGAATACATTTCCTGTTATTTATTGTTGATTTATTGATTTTTTTCACACAAATTCCATGAGAACCAATTTCATTTCATATCTCAAATGTTGATTTGGAAATTTTGTAAAGTTTAATTTCCTTAACCCGAACTTAACCGGAGCCTGCATTGATTACTCTCCATGAAAGTAATTTACCACCATTGACAGAGTAAATAAACAAAATGGAAGACTTACCTAAACAGATTAAACAGAACCAGCTCAGTAACAAATCTTTCTAATATGATGCACAGTCTCAGTGAGTAAATATGTAAAGTATATAATAAATTGAGAAGTTTATGATTTATGGTGTTAAGTTGCTCACAACTTGAATGAATTGCCCATTCTGATCAATTTTATTTGGAAACATTAAATCCAAATATCTCTTGTTTGCAAATCCTGAGGACGCAATGAGTATATTTAGCTACTGAGTGCAACATTCCTGTGAAGAAACAACTTGGTTGAAAATATCAATGATATTTAATAACATTATGCTAACCTCATCTAACTGTACGATGCACAGAGTGACAGAGAGACATCTAACAAGCCAGGGGGCTATGGATGGGTAACTGTTGATACTACTCAGTATCATGTTGCCTCTTTTTCAATTTACAAAATCAAATATTCCATTTTAAGTTTAAGATTCAAACCAAAATGGCACATGCAATCATTCTTGCAGTCTTGCAGTCAATCTGGAGTATTTGTCTCGAGTACTTTCCAATGTACCACAACAACCCTCTTAATGGCGGCATCCATCTTCACATACATTCATGTAAAGTCTATAGTACCAAACAGAAATAGTTATATGTGGCCTCACTTCCTTCACAAAGAACTGTTTCCAGCCATCTGTGCTGCTTTGCAGATAACACAGATTATTGATATTGTGAGAACCTTAGAAACATAGAAACATAGAAAGTAGGTGCAGGAGTAGGCCATTCGGCCCTTCGAGCCTGCACCGCTTTTCAATATGATCATGGCTGATCATCCGACTCAGTATCCTGTACCTGCCTTCTCTCCATACCCCCTGATGTGGAAAACATGATTACAATTGACTGGATGAATTGATAAATATCTCATTGATATAATGTAGATAAACATAACTTTATGTGATAGTGATGATTGAATTTAAGGCAGCTGTGCAAAAAAAGAATGGCTTTTAAACATTCATATTCATTGCAATGAAACTATGTATGATCCAACATAAATATTTTAAAAAACATGGTTCTTTGTACAAATCTTTGATAACACAGCATCTGGAATTTGTGCCTGGTTCTGATTCACACAGATGTGAATAGTGCTGGAAAGGAGGCAGAAAAGAACCACTTTGTTAATCCCTTATCTATCATGATTGCCTCCACAAGATGAATCATTTTGTTCTGGAAATGTGCAAGTTCAGGTCATTTAATTGATGTTTTCATTTTCAGAAAGAGAACAGCAAAGTATTCCCATAGAATTGTTATTTTAAATAGATAGTTTGGGGAGAACGGAAAAAATGGACATATATGTTAGAAAGGATGGGAGAGAGTGTCAAGTCTTTTGAAAAAATGGTCTTTAAAAAGAGACTGGACACAATTTTGGAGAAAACAGGAGAAGGAAGATACTATGGGACATATTAGGCACCACCTGGAACAAACTACGATGGAAAGGATATTTTGGACAATAAATAGCATGGACATTAATAAATACTTATCTATTAGCCTAATATCAACATTATGGATATATGCAAGGGTGTAAGCATGTTTATTAATCTATTAGAGTTTTTTGAGAGTACCTAAGGCAAAACCAATCAATGTAGCCTATTTAGATTTTCCGAAACTTTCTGTATAGGTAGTTGGTCAACAAGGTTAGGGCACATGAAGTTGGGGGTAATATATTGGCACGAATGGACAATTGGCTCACAAAGAACGGCAATAAACTGTTTTCTATGGTTTCTATGTGAAGTTTTGATTTTACTAATTTAGCAACATGTCACATTACTGATGACATAAAACTAGGTGGGATTCTGAGTGGAGAGAAGACGCAAGGGGTTATAGACAAGCAGAATGAATGTGCAAAAACATGGCGGATGGAATATAAAATGGAACAATGTGACACCACCTGAGTGCAAAAAATGGGAAAACAGAGTTTTTAAATAGTGACATTGCTCAAAGAGACCTGGGTAACCTTGTACCTAAGTCACTGAAACCCAGCATGCAGGCAGAGAAAGCAATTAGGAAGGCAAAAATACTATGTTCATCTTTATTATAACAAAAGATTCACCAGACTAGTTCACGTATTAAAAGTCTGAAGAAGGGTTCTAACTCAAAACATCTTCAGTCCATGTCCTCCACAGATGCTGCCTGGCCCACTGAATACCTCCCGCACTTTGTGCTTTGCTCATTTAATAAAAGGTTTATTGCACGAGGAGAGATTGAATAGACTAGACTAGATTTGCTTTGTGATGCCTAAGACCCGATGCAGGGTCTTGACCCATTATGTTCGAAAATTCCTTTCCCCACATTGATGCTGCTAAACCTGTTGAGTTCTTCCCACAGTGTGTTTCTTTTTTGCTTCGGATTTCAGCATCTGCAGTATCGTATGTCTTTAATGTCTCCAATAATTTAATTGAATGGAGTCACACATCACAGAAACAGATCCCACATTCCACTGAATCTCCACCAACCATCAAGGACCATTTACATCAATCCTACACTCAATTCATTTCATTCTCCCTGCATTCTCATCAACTTCCTTCAGATTCTACCACTCACCAATTAATCTACCAACCCATACATCTTTGAGATGTGGAAAGAAACAGGAGCACCCTGGGAAAATCCACACTGTCACATGGAGAATGTGTAAATTTCACTGAGACAGGACTGGAGATTAAGATTGAACCTTGATTGTATGGAGACGTAAGGCAGTAGCTCTATAAATTGTGGGCCAAAGGACCTATTCCTGTTCTGTACTGTTCTATTAACTGGCCACTGTGGTTTTGTGTAGCATGCGATGAAAATGTTGACATAGATCTTTTTCTATATGATCTTTTATGAATAAATTATATTTTTCATGTTCACAAGTCATGGGAGCAAAATTAGGCCATTTGGTCCATCAAGTCTGCACTGTAATTCAATCATGGCTGATCTATCTTTCCCCCTCAACCCCATTCTCCTGCCTTATCCCCATAACATCTGACCCCCTACTTATCAAGAATCTATCAATCTCCACCTTAAAAATATCCTTCAACTTGGCCTCCACCGCCTTCTGTGGCACAATTCCACAGAATCACCACCCTCTGACTAAAGAAATTCCCCCTCTTCTCCTTTCTAAATGTCCATAATTTTATTCTGAGACTAAGACCTCTGGTCCGAGATTCTCCCACTAGTGGAAACATCCTTTCCACATCCACTCTATCCAGGCCTTTCACTATTCGGTAAGTTTCAATGAGGTCCCGCCTCATCCTACTAAACTCCAGCAAGTACAGGCCCAGTGCCATCAAACGCTCGTCGTATGTTTACCCAATCACCCTGGGATCATTCTCGTAAACCTCTTTTGGACCGTCTCCAAACCCAGCACATACTTCCTCAGATATGGGGCACAAAACTGCTCACAATTAATTTTGGACTGGGAAATTAAACAATCATCCTTTTTTATGAGAAACCTCACATTGAACTGTGACAAAGAGACCACAACAGGCTGAATGTTTGATGCAGAAAGGAATCTGTTAAATTTATGACTCTTTGCACTCAAAGTAAATTCATGCAGCCGTGCCTAAGTTTGGAAATTTCTGCTTGAAACTTCCTGCTCCTCCTTCCTCTAGGCAGCCCCTTGACACTCCTTGAAATGCTTTGTCGCATTAAAATTTCTGTTGAAGGTTAATTGACTCATTACATATATTTTTAACCATTAGTGCATAATGATTATTGGTTCATTGCTGTTCATTTGCATACAGATTTCTGGTCTACACCTGAAGTAATTTGCCAGTGTTGTGCTAGCTCTTAATTTGTAACAATTGTTTGTGCTCTGTAAAGAAAAATTAAGTGCCATTTCTGGATTTAGAGATAAAGGTGGATTTAATGGAATTTCTGCAACCCATTTGAGACAACATGATTCTAGAAACTCCAATGAATGAAATCTTTTGCTTCTGACGCATCTGTTTACATCCACATTTCTCTATGTGCTTCCCTGTATGTGGACCCATCATAGACAGTCAACTGCTACACTATTCAATATCATGTCTTGTACCACTCGACCCCCACCTACCACCCAGGACAAAAGTAAATTGCAGCTATCACACAAGTGTGAATTATGCTTTTCTTGTCCTATCTTGAGGTGAAGTGGCCAAAAGGGAGATGCAGAGACAATACGATACGATACAACACGATAGAACTTTTTTCATCCCAGGAGAGAAATTGATCTGCCAACAGTCATAAAACACAAGATACATGAAACATTGGCTTTTTACCAATTCCTCTGAGAATGTCATTCATTCTATCAAAGAATGTCATTCTTTTGTGGCTAAAGGGGTCAAGGGGTATGGAGAGAAGGCAGGTACAAATTACTGAGCTGGATGATCAGCCATGATCATATTGAATGGCGGTGCAGGCTCAAAGGGCCGAATGGCCTACTCCTGCACCTATTTTCTATGTTTTTATGTTTCTATTATCGAGGATGTGCCATCACAAGAATCAGATCTTCTTTCCAACAGCTCAGTTACTCATCTTCCTGAGGGGCTGAAAGGACAGCTTGATTTGCACATGATGTCTCACACATCCCAATTCAGGAATAGAGATAGAACTGAAAAGCTTCTCCATGATCGATTCAGCTCATGTGGGGGAAGTAATGTAATCCTAGAGCACTAACAAATAACGCAGGCGGTGATGGCATGTGCCGGTTACACTGTGCATTTTTACCAAGATTGGCGTTTACCTTGAGCATGCTTGGGCCGTTGTCATGAGGCTTTGCAAGAACATTGCCATCTGTGGAAACACTGATCACCATCAAGAACATCAAATTAACTGGCAGAAAAATATTCCTCAATCGATTGCTGGACTGCAAGTGTAGGATGGAATTGAAAGGGGTAAGAGGAAAGGAGGCTTGGATATGGGAATTCAAATCAGAATGCTCCATTCTTGCCCATTGTCTACAATTTTGATGGGAGTCATCAACCTTCACTGTTTGTAAAGTCCTAACAAAAGCTATGTCAGAGTCAGCAGCCCCCTCTCTTGTGTAGTTGCAAGTGTGTCAGTAGCCATTGCTTACTATGGCCCCATGGCTGTGTAGTCCAATCTTCCTCTGAGTCATATTGTATTTCTTCATGAACAATACCAATCTTTGTGCAGTAAACAGAGGTGGAAATGTGTAGATACTGAACAAACAGGTTAGCGTTCACCTGCTCAAAACATTGTCCAGAATTTGCAGGAAGATTCAACACAAGGACCATTGAAGGTTTAATAGCGATGATACTCCACTGTCAGCTCAGCGCACATCTCGTGCTGGGCTGCTCTTGCCAGCGTTTCATTGCCAAGCTTCGAAGGGACTGTGAAACCTGAGAACTCCGGATTAATCCCAAGACTGCAGTTAAATTTGTTTGTGGTGAGCAATTAACCAAGTTATATCTCCATTCCCATCAGGATTTCCCGACTGCTGCATGATGCACACAAGTCATGGTGCTGCATTAATCCCCTTTGACAGAAAATGACAGCATCTCGCTCGGGTTAGAATCCAAATTTGCACCTTTCCAACCATTGTTTCAACATTAAATATCCTCACTTCACCATAACACACGTTTTCCAACTATCCCATCTTCACACCATCAGTGTTAGACTTTCCATAAGTGATAGGAGCACAATTAGGCCATTCGGCCCACCAAGACTACTCGGCCATTCAATCATGGCTGACCTATCTCTCCCTCCTAACCCCATTCTCTGCCTTCTCCCCATAACCCTTGTCCCTTGTTCTCAGCTACTATTCTGCAGCATCTTTAAGTGCCTGATCTTTTTGTTATCTCAGACCTATTGCGGACAGAGGACAATGATTTTTCCCACCAGTATGGCTGGAGTGTATTCAAGTTCTACAGGATGAAAAGGCATTTTAAACCTATGTACTCTTAGTCTTTGGCAAAGATGTGTTAATAGCCATTCCAGAGGAAGAGTTTTGACTGGAGACCGTTACTGTCCATTTCCCTCCACACTGATCCACTGAGTTCCTCTACCAGTTTGTTTTTTTTGCCCCAGATTCTACCAGCTGTAGCCTGTTGTGTCTCTGTGTTAATGTTTTATATCAGGAATGTAGCCAATTGAAAATTTGCATTATAGATTTTAATATCTGTTTTAACTGCCTTGTTGTGTAAAAACAATGCCTTTCATTATGCTTCTACTGACACAGGAATTGGAATATATTCACCTCTGAGTGGGAGTGTAGCTGGCATGAGGGATGCCTTGCAGTCAAAGCTGTTGGCTGAGCAGACACTTTGAATGTCATCTACACGATTCTCAACCAAGCTGATGAAAATCTGGATGTTTTATGAAATCCTCTATTATCTGATTTGGAATCTATTAGACAAGATAAGTGCCCCTGGTCAAAACTGTGCCCATGGCCCTTTCAAATCCAAACAGTACATCTTTAGAAGTGACAACAAAAGTCATTTTGTTTGCCGGTGTGTTAGTAGAAATGCTTAGCATCCCCAAAGCCGAGACATGTGTGAGAATCGCTGCTTCACCTCTCTGTCTGACTCAGAGATGTTGACATGTGTCTTGCAGCAGTGTCCTTTCTCACGTCAGGCGTAGCAAATTTGTAGTAATGAGGCTGGACACAATGATGTGCTTGCAAAGTTCACAGGCAGTTACTTGAATTATTATACACAGCGTCTTTAGTTTTCTTTTATTAAAATGAAATTAAAACAAATTTATTGTGAGAAATGCATATGTAGCAAAGATTTCATTTGGTTTTCCACGATAACTTACATTTGGTAAGGTGTTTAATGCGACAGAAATAATTTTTCAGATGATCCAGTTGATAGGACAATGTTAATACAAACATTATTTGTTAACACAAATTATGTAAGATCGATGCTGAATGCTTTGGTCTGGTGGGGGTACTTTACTTTCAAACTCTGCCCTTACCACTGCTAGCCTGCTGCCTTTCTCCCTCACACCTTATTATTTTCCACATTCATTCTTTAAACTCATGGCCTAATTGTGTATTTTAATATCAACCACATTAACTAGCTAATTACCGACCACACTTATATTCTTCTTTCTCAATATGCAATGCTGCCTGCACCACTGAGTAACTCCAGCATTTTGTGTCTATCTTCGGAGGAAACCAGCAGCTGCAGCTCCTTCCTGTCTATACTTCTGTCCAACACCACTTTGCTCAACCAGTTTAAAACAAAATGTCAAACGCTAGGGAGTAGAAATAGGTTTTGTGCATGGACTTAAAGGAGTGGATGGAGGGGGCAGTTCTGATGGGGAGAGGGATGCTGTTCCACAGTCTAGGAGCTGCAACCGCAAAAGCTCGGTCACCCCTGAGCTTAAGACCGTAAGCTTAGTGACCGGAAATTTTGTGAAAAGACACTGAGAGTGTGTCTGGGGGAGAGAGAATGGGGAGGGTCTGAGAATGGGGACTGGGGAGGGGGACAACAGGGGTCGTTGCGGAGGGGGCTTGGTGATGGGGGGGAAAGAGGGGTACTGGGAAAAGGGGAGGTCACCCTTCCCCCCTCAACCCATTCCTCCCCCCTCCTTCCCACCTCCATCCCCACTCCCTCCTAAAACTCCTCCCCCTCCCTCCCCAACTCCCTCACCCCTAATTCCCCCCGTCCCCTCCATCCCTCCCTCTCCCCTACCCCTCTCCCTCCCTTCCCTCCCCTCCCCCTCCACACCTCCCTCCCTCCCCTTACCCCCCCCCCCCCCACTCCCCTCCCGGTTACAATGGAAACCCTACGAGGACGGGCCCAACGGGGAAAGAGGGGTACTGGGAAAAGGGGAGGTCCCCCTCCCTCCCCACTTCCCCCCTCCCCTCCCCCTCCCTCCCCCCCACCCCCCTCCCTCCCCTCTCCCTCCCCCCTCCCCTACCCTCCCCCCTCCCCTACCCCTCCCTCCCCTCTCCCTCCCCCCTCCCCCTTCCCCCCTCCCCTCCCCCCCATCCCTCCCCTCCCCTCCTCCCTCCCTCCCCCTTCCCTACCCCCCACTCCCCTCCCGGTTACAATGGAAACCCTACGAGGACGGGCCCAACGGGCACACTTGTGCTGGGAATGGGACAACAGGGGTAGTGCGGAGGGGAATTGGTGGTGGGGGAAAGAGGGGTACTGGGAAAAGGGGAGGTCCATATCCCTCCCCTCTCCCCCATCCCTCCCTCCCCCCTCTCTCCCCCCCCCTCCCTCCCTCCACAAATACCACCCCATCTCACATCACCCTCCCCCCCTCCCTCCATCCTCAACACATCCCTCCCTCCACCACTCCCTCGCTGGGGGGGAGAAAATGGGGGGTGTGGGGACGGGCCCAACGGGCCCGCTTTGAACGGGCACACTTGTTCTAGTATACTACTAAAACTCAGATCTTGTATGTATATATATTTCACTGATGTCGGCTGAATACGGCAATGGCGGCAAAACGGTGAACCGTAGCGACACGGTTTTTGTACCGCCTTAATCACCATGCGGTTCGCTGCTGGAAAATGATGTTTTTATTTTAATTCGGTCGCATATTTTTTAAGTTACAGAGGTTTAAAAGCGCTGCCCCCCCCTCATTTATCGAAGTTTTGACAGAAGGGGGGCGCTGCGGTGCGGCTGTGCTCAGTACGCATGCGCGGAATCTCCTCACTCTGTACTCAGCACGCATGCGCGGCATCTCCTCACTCGCACCAAAACAATGGGCGCCGTTAGCGGCGCAAGCCCGCGATCACCGGCTCACCTCTCCTCTCTCCCCTTGCTTCTCTCCTCTCTCCCACACCCGGGAGAACATCTCCCCGCTATCCCCCCCCCCCCCCCCCCCGGGCCTTTGAATGATGCGATCTCCAGCACACCCCCCCCCCCCCCCCCCCGGACCTTTCACTGTTCAGATCCCCCGCACCCCCCCCCCCCCCCCCCGGGCCTTTAACTGATGCTAAGAGTGTGTCTGGGGGGGGGGGGGGGGTCTGAGAATGGGGACTGGGGAGTGGGACAACAGGGGTCGTGCGGAGGGGACTTGGTGGTGGGGGAAAGAGGGGTACTGGGAAAAGGGGAGGTCCATATCCCTCCCCTCTCCCCCATCCCTCCCTCCTCCCCTCTCTCCCCCCCCTCCCTCCCTCCACCAATACCACCCCATCTCTCATCACCCTCCCCCCTCCCTCCCCCCTCCATCCTCAACACATCCCTCCCTCCACCACTCCCTCCCCCTCGATCACTCCACACCTCCCTCCCACAAACCTCCCTCTCCCTCCCTCCCCCCTTCACTCCCCCCCCCTCCCGGATACAATGGAAACCCTAAGAGGACGGGCCAAAGGGGAGAGTGTGGGAGAGTAAGAGTGGGGATGGGGGAGGAGAGAATGGGGGAGTGGGGAATGGGCCCAACGGGCCCACTTTGTCTAGTATATAGATATATATAGATATATATATATATATATTCACCATATATATTAATGATTTGGAGGAAGGAATTAGAAGTAACACTAGCAAGTTTGCAAATGCCACAAACGCTGGGTGGCAGTGTGAACTGCGAAGAGGATGTCAGGAGGTTGCAGGGTGACCTGGACAGGTTGAGTGAGTGGGCAGATGCATGGCAGATGCAGATAAATGTGAGGTTATCCACTGGCGGCAAAAACAAGGAGGCAGATTATCATCTCAATGGTGTCAGGTTAGGTAAGGGGGAAGTGCAGCGAGACCTGGGTGTCCTTGTACACCAGTCACTGAAAGTCGGCGTGCAGGTAGAGCAGGCAGTGAAGAAAGCTAATGGCATGTTGGCCTTCATAACGAGAGGATTTCAGTATAGGAGTAAAGAGGTTCTTCTGCAGTTGTATAGGGTCCTGGTAAGACCACATCTGGAGTATTGTGTACAGTTTTGGTCTCCTAATTTGAGGAAGGACATCCTTGTGATTGAGGCAGTGCAACGTAGGTTCACGAGATTGATCTCTGGGATGGCGGGACTGTCATATGAGGAAAGATTGAAAAGACTAGGCTTGTATTCACTGGAGTTTAGAAGGATGGGAGGGGATCTTATAGAGACATATAAAATTATAAAAGGACTGGACAAGCTAGATGCAGGAAAAATGTTCCCAATGTTGGGCAAGTCCAGAACCAGGGGCCACAGTCTTAGAATAAAAGGGAAGCCATTTAAAACTGTGGTGAGAAGAAACTTTTTCACCCAGAGAGTTGTGAATTTGTGGAATTCTCTGCCACAGAGGGCAGTGGAGGCCAAATCACTGGATGGATTTAAGAGAGAGTTAGATAGAGCTCTAGAGGCTAATGGAATCAAGGGATATGGGGAGAAGGCAGGCACGGGTTACTGATTGTGGATGATCAGCCATGATCACAATGAATGGCGGTGCTGGCTCGAAGGGCCGAATGGCCTCCTCCTGCACCTATTTTCTATGTTTCTATGTTTCTATGTTACCTATCGCCAACATCCATTCAAGCAGTGTGTACCATATTCCAACCACCACCTCCACCTTATCTATTTAATAATTGCTTTTCTCATATCCGGTCCTGACTTACCCATGTCCACTCCAAGGAAAACATCATAGTCAGTACAATTTCTCCCCGTAAATGAAACATTCCATTCTAGGCAACCTCGCTGTGAATCTCCTCTGCACCCTCTGCAGTGTGAGTATACCTCAATGGTTCTCCAGCTTCAGCTGTATCCTGGTTCCCAGAGAGAGTTAGTTGTAGAGTCAATAGAGTCATACAGTGTGGAAATAGGCCCTTCAGCATAACTTGCCTGCACCAACTAACATGTCCCATATGCACGAGTCCCACCTGCCTGCATTTGGCACATATCCCTCAAAACGTGTCCTATCCATATACCTGTCAAATTGTTTCTTGAGCAATGCGATAGTCCCTGCCTCAACTAACTCCCCTTGTAGCTCGTTTCATATGCCCACCACCCTTTGTGTGAAAAACTTACCCCTCAAGTTCCTATTAAATCAGATCTGCTGAGATCACGCCTTTTCCCCAAATGAAGCCTCCCAACCTGATCACCCATCCACCACTTTGCTGTCTCATCTAATTTTGTGACTCTTAATGATTTGACTATCATTGAGTGCAAGAAAATAACTGCAGATGCTGGTACAAATCGAAGGTATTTATTCACAAAATGCTGGAGTAAATCAGCCGGTCAAGCAGCATCTCAGGAGAGAAGGAATGGGTGACATTTTGGGTCAAGACCCTTCTTCAGACTGAGTAAGAGTCTGAAGAAGGGTCTCAACTCGAAACGTCACCCATTCCTTCTCTCCTGAGATGCTGCCTGACCGGCTGAGTTACTCCAGCATTTTGTGAATAAATACCTTCGATTATCATTGAGGATGTCTTTCTCCTTCTACCCTCCACAAACTAAATGCTATGCAAATCACTACAACCTGTGTACTAAAATGCAACATTCCATTCTACCAGCACTCTAAACTCACCAATCCCTGTTTAAACAACAATTAAAAATCTTCATCCTTTCTTTTTATGCATCATTCGCCCCAACTCTTCCTATCACAGTGATCCCCTCAAATGCAGTAACTTGATCCACTCCAATTTTGGCTTCTCAAGAATCTTCAGTTTGCATGGTTCAGTAACAGGCTGCTATCATTTCAGCTTCCAGAACCTTAAGCTCTGAATTTCTTTCTCCGCATTTGTCTTTTCTTCTAAGGCACTCTGTAAGCCTATCTAATCTGGTGCTGCATTAATGCAAATTGTTAGTGCTATTTTAGCCGGGGATCAGACTCCCTCCTGCGTACAACGGATCCGCGGGAATGGGAAAGCCAGGAACAGCATCATAAATGAAATGGAAATTTCTTTGTACTGTGAGACTTCACCTGCTCCAAGCTATTTTGCTGTGTTTGATTAAAAGATCTAATAATACATGGGAGCAGCTGGATAGACAAAAATTAAGAGATACTGCAAAAGCAATCCATAACCAAATTAAATCTTCATGGGAGCAATATATCTGCCAACTACCAGTGGAAAACGGGGAACTATTTGTTAAGTTTCTGTACCTAAACGTCACTGGCGCTATCCCTGGTTCACCTATTCAAGTATTTGATGAGTAAAAATTGAGCTTGTCCTCTGTGTGAAAAGGATGACTACAACGCCATAGAGTCATACTGCAGAGAATCAGGCTCATCAGTTATGACAGTCATCACATATTTTCATGTCATCCTCTGATATGCATCTAAGCTTGCTGCATTTGTCCTTGCCAGGCCCATAGTCATCTAAACCTTTCCAATAGATGTACTTGTGCAAATGTTTTCTAAATGTTGAATCTAGCAAACCTGGTAGTGTGGTCAGATCCTTTGAATGTTTGCAAAAATCTTAGTCCATGAACAAAAGTTGTTAAAAATATTTTTTCCCTGTATTCATGTGTCAAAATAGCACTACCATGCACTAAAAAATAATGAAAGTTGTTAGGACTAACACAAACACATAATAAGATCCTTATAATTTCTTCGCTTTCGCCCGAGTGCCAATGGCTCCCATCCTTTCCATTGGGAACTGCTGTGCTTGGGCTGGATTGAATCCAGCACCAGACAATAGACAATAGACAATAGACAATAGGTGCAGGAGTAGGCCATTCAGCCCTTCGAGCCAGCACCGCCATTCAATGCGATCATGGCTGATCACTCTCAATCAGTACCCCGTTCCTGCCTTCTCCCCGTACCCCCTCACTCCGCTATCCTTAAAAGCTCTATCCAGCTCTCTCTTGAAAGCATCCAACGAACTGGCCTCCACTGCCTTCTGAGGCAGAGAATTCCACACCTTCACCACTCTCTGACTGAAAATGTTCTTCCTCATCTCCGTTCTAAATGGCCTACCCCTTATTCTTAAACTGTGGCCCCTTGTTCTGGACCCCCCAACATTGGGAACATGTTTCCTGCCTCTAATGTGTCCAATCCCCTAATTATCTTATATGTTTCAATAAGATCCCCCCTCATCCTTCTAAATTCCAGTGTATACAAGCCCAATCGCTCCAGCCTTTCAACATACGACAGTCCCGCCATTCCGGGAATTAACCTAGTGAACCTACGCTGCACGCCCTCCATAGCAAGAATATCCTTCCTCAAATTTGGAGACCAAAACTGCACACAGTACTCCAGGTGCGGTCTCACCAGGGCCCGGTACAACTGTAGAAGGACCTCTTTGCTCCTATACTCAACTCCTCTTGTTACGAAGGCCAACATTCCATTGACTTTCTTCACTGCCTGCTGTACCTGCATGCTTCCTTTCATTGACTGATGCACTAGGACACCCAGATCTCGTTGAACTCCCCCTCCTCCTAACTTGACACCATTCAGATAATAATCTTATTGAAACATATAAGTAGACTGCCAGAGGAAGCGAAGACTCACCAGCCCGAGTACCAGAAGAAATACCAGAAGGAGGAACGGGGCAGCCAGCGGCAGGAGCAACAAGACAGAAGATGCCACTGACAATTTATCCCAGTGACAAAGCTGAAAAATTGGATTTCTGTGAGAATATACAGAGAGCCTCTTCATTAGTAGTGGCTTTGGAGCAACAGATTGGCACAATTATTTATTTTTAGCTTGCTTTACTTTCATTTTTCAATGATGTTAAATCTGTACTTCATTTTTCTTTTTTTTTTAAGATCTGTGAATGTCAGATTACTTCTGCATTTCCCTTCTAAAGGTCTGAGTGATTTTCTTTCCACCACCCTTATGGCAATCCATTCCAGTTCATGACTACTCATAATAACGTACTCCAAAGACGTACAGGTATGTAGGTTAATTGGCTGGGTAAATGTAAAAATTGTCCCTCGTGGGTGTAGGATAGTGTTAGTGTGCGGGGATCGCTGGGCGGTACGGACTTGGTGGGCCAAAAAGGCCTGTTTCCGCGCTGTATATATATGATATGATATGATAATAATGCGTTTTCTTCACATTTCCTGGAATTGTTTATCTAACACGTTAACTCTAGGTACCTGAATTGATCCCATCGATTCATGGAAGCAGCCCCTCTCTATTTATTCTTTATAAACTTGTCATGCACTGGCACTTTCATTCCGGGACTTGCTTTATTGGTGGACTCTTCTTTAGCAGGGTAGCGAGATGGCATTCTACCTTACCTTGGAGTAGACCTTTATCTCCTGGTGCAAGCCTGCTCTTGTATTCAAGATCCATTAGTACTGGCATTGGTTTATTTTTGTCACTGAATAACAGGGAAAACCTTAGTTTTGCGTCCTAAACAGGTAAATCATACCATGCATGAGTACATCAGACGAAGCAAAAGAACACGTAAACAGAGTACAGAATATGGTGCTACTGTGACAGAAAAAGTGCAAAGTAAAAAAACAGGTATGGGCGACAAGATCGGGATTTAATTTTTAGCATGCGAGAGGTCCATTCATAAATCTAATAACAGAGAAATAGAAACTGATCTTGAATCTGTTGGTATGTGCTTTCAAGCTTTTGTAGCTTCTTCGAGATGGGTGGGGAGAAAGTAAGAATGACCAGGGTGTAAGTGGTCCTTGATATGTTGACGGCTTTCCCAAGGCAGCATAAGTGTAGATGGAGTCATTGGTGTTAGTTGGGGGGAGGAGATATGTTTTGTGTGATAGACTGGGCTGTATGCACAACTCTGCAATTTCTCGGCATCTTGGACAGAGCAGTTACCATACCGTTGGATTTCTGCAGCGTATATTAATGCTGCAAAATTGTATCAGTGGCATCAAATAACATCATTTGTCAGCTCAGCAGCCTCTGCATGAGATGTCCCATCGAGTCATCAAGCATGGAAACAAACCCTTCAACCCAACTTATCCATGTCGACTACAATGTCCCAGCCATGCTAGACCCACCTGGCCATGTTTGGCGCGTATCCCTCTAAATCATACTTGTCCATGTACCTGTCCAAATGTCTTTTAAATATTGTTATAGTACCTGCCTTAATTACCTTCTCTGGCAGCTCATTCCATATACCCACCACTGTACGTGACAAACACACACACACACACAGCACAGTAGAAGGTATCCTGGTACACATGGTAGATCCCTTATATTTAAAAAAATATCGTGCACTACATAAAATCGTTGTACAACATAATATCATTTCTATCTATATCCCAAGCTTCAGTTCTAATAAAATTATAATCTGCCAAATTGTCTATTTTCATTCAAAATCATTGAAGATCACCTTAAAAAGGTTTTTTTAAATTATTTTCCAGTGCATCCTTGTTATCAGACGTCAATTCATTTACCTGATATCTAAAACCTTAATTGTGTGTTGTTACTCTTCATCCTCTCTCTACCCCATGATGGTTCATTACTCTATGTGACAATCTTTACAATAACCATTTTAACTATCCAACTATGGTCACCATTACACCCAAATCCTCACCCCAAAACAGTGGAAAGGCATAGATACACTGATCATGTTTTCCTACCCTGACCCAGAACGTCCTTCAGTAAACTAACTGCCGATTCTGCTAATTCAGTTCAGGCTGGGAATTAAATGTGAATCTGTTCCAACACAGATGTATTCTACTATTCCCAGTTGCGATGTTTCTTCTAGTTTCCAACAATAACAACTATTTCTTTTCTTCAAGGTTTTAAGAAAGTTTCCATTTCAGGCTGTTTAGTTTTGCCATTGTAAGTGATATGTATATTTACTAATTCTGTCCATGTACTTCTCATCAAGTCATCTCCTGATGGCTGTTCTATTCTTAGTCATAACATCACACAGCATTGAATACGCCTTTCATCCCATTGCATACACGTCAACATACAAGTGTCCATCGTCATGACTCACACTTTTTCCTTAACTCCCCACCCCTACCAATTCTCCTGACACACATCTGCACACTAGATGCAATCTACTGTTGCCAATAAATCTATACGCCCACACATCTTTGGCAGGAATCTGAAGGACTCAGCAGAAACTCACAACAGCTCCACAAAGACAGGCCAGATCATTGGACCTGTAATTCAACAGCTGTAACTATTGGGTCTTGTTTCTCTAATATTAATTATGACCAGTGGTTTTATTACACAGGATACAGTGAATATTTATTCTTTTCATTTTGTGGGCTTCACGTCAGTAAAAACCTCTGTTTTTGTCTTTGATGAGAATCAGGTGAACAGCTCTCATTTTTAAAATCTAAACAATAGCAGATTTCTAAGAGCTGGAGAAATTGCACAAAACTGACCATTGAAATAATTTATTTCCAAGTAGGCTCCAGGAACCTGTCATCCACTTACTGGAAGCTTGGGGTATATCCATAGTCAGTGTTATATTTAAAACGACACAAAGTGCCAGAGTAACACAGCAGGTCAGGCAGCATGTCTGGAGAACATGGATAGGTGACGTTTCAGGTCGAGACCCTTTTTCGGACTCCAGCATTTTATGTCCTTTTGTGTATTAATCAGCATCTGCAGTTACTTGTTTCTACACAGTGCTATATTTACCTGTAGCTGCATGTAACATATAACTGGACTGACATCTAATCTAGCATCAAGGCGTCTACTTTGGCTGCAATCTGTAAATGTTAAAGTAATATAAGTGCCAATTGCATTGATTGTGATCAGACACTCCAGAGACTCGGCTAATAATATAAAATCAAGAGATGAGCCAATACGTGACCCAAGAGCCCAAGATTGCTCTTCTTATGGTGTATGGATGCACAGCATAGCCTGATCAATCCAGCAATGTTGAGTACATATAATTAATTCTCTTTAACACAGGAATGGACATGTATTTCTCCAATGAGCTGGACTGTGATACCTCACAGGTGCTGGTAAGAATTTTTTTTGACATTTTAACAACCATAATCTCTGTCCAATGGATAAATCGGTCTCGTCAGCCTCTTTAGATTTAGAGATACAGATTTAAAGATACAGCGCGGAAACAGGCCCTTCGGCCCACCGAGTCCGCGCCGCCCAGCGATCCCCGCACATTAACACTATCCTACACACACTAGGGACAATTTTTTTAAAACATATTACCCAGTCAATTAACCTACACACCTGTACGTCTTTGGAGTGTGGGAGGAAACCGAAGATCTCGGAGAAAACCCACGCAGGTCACGGGGAGAACGTACAAACTCCGTACAGATGGCGCCCGTAGTCAGGATCGAACCTGAGTCTCTGGCGCTGCATTCGCTGTAAGGCAGTAACTCTACCGCTGCGCCACCGTGCCGTCTTGCGTTGAATCTGAAGATAAGTTTCATTCTTCAAAAGATGTATCATCCAAGTATGAGTACTCATTGTACCATCTAAAGCAATTCTAATTTAAATTCACATTCCATGCAATGTTTAGAAAGGAGAACAGTTAAACAGCTAGAAAGGTTTAACTGAGTAAGCCTGCCTTCCATGCAATTAGGTTGAGATTGTCCATTGTAAATTAGGCAAAATTACTAATAGCAAAAGGACACTGGGTGATAGTGGAGGTATTCACTGAGAAATAACCTGTAATAAAGAACTGGTTTATAATCTAAAATAACAAAGTTTTACATGTCAAAATAGAGAACCATGGAAAACTGAAGAAGAAACAACATGAAATTGAAAGAACTAACACACAAAAAGACAAATAACCATACAGATAGTGGTTATTGGGAAAGATATACCAAACTGCAAAAGATGTCAATACAGATACTAAAAATCTCATAAACGGGAAAGGAAAATGAATTTACAATGAATCCTATAACTGTATTAACTATATGTGCGAGGTGAGGAGTAATGTGGGCTCCTTAAAATGGATAACAAATTAACAGGCAAATAGGATTATCATAAATAGGCATCATGATTGACATGGATGAAGTGGGTCAAAAGGACCCATTTCTTGGTTTTACAATTCTATGATTATATAACCATTGCATGGTGTGCAGGAAACTGGCAATCTGTTGGATACTTACTTGCCACTGGAATTTATATAAATGGAAATGAGTAAACTAGCATTGAATCAGGGACAAGCATTTGCCAAATTTAACACAGACAAAAAGATGGGCCAGGCCATACGTGATCCCTCCCAGTGCTCCACAAAAATTCTGTATCAGCCGCAGTCGTACTAACCTTATGCACACCTAAGCTCCAAGTGACCTCAAAGGCTCAGTTCATGAGCAGAGCAAGGTGTGGCTGGCAACCAGGGCTCTCTTGCACACTTCCATCTGCAGGGAATTTGACACCCCACGACAGGTCACACACATTCATTACTTTTGAATATTTGTGATATTCATAAATATTAAAAACAATTGACGTTGAACTACAAAAATAAAATTATTTTTACAATTTTAATTAAAATAATGAATTCAATCTAAAGACATTAATCTGTCAATTCATTAGCACATAAATATTCAGAAAAGTAAACATCAAACTCAATTAAATTGACCTTTTTCTTAAAGTGAGCAATCTGACTCAATTGAATGAGGCCACGCAGGATGAACCAGCTCCGGCTGAAATAAAGCAAGGGGGCCAGATGTGACGTTTATGTTGCCTCCAGTTCACGATATTACTGAATCCCCTTAGACTCAATGAGTTCAGGGATGGAGCAAAAGATCAGACATAATTGCAGAACATATATATCCCCTCATCAGCTTGTTGAATGTTGCATAGTTACAGCCAGTAGTTATTCAAACAACCCCAATTGTGCTGGTGAAAATAATGGCTAAAGAATGGCAAATGCTCAGGAGAAATGGTTTCTATCCATGATTTTAAACAGGTGAGGTCTTTGCAAATGCCCTCACTATAATTGTCTAAAGTTTGCTCACTGAGTGAACTAAACTTTGAAATTGAAAAAAGGATGTCAGCCCATTATTTCAGAAAAATGAGGGAAGGAAATCAGGAAATTATAGGCATTTAACCTAACACTTATTATCAGGAAATTACTTGAGTCTTTAAGTAAGGGTGGATTGACCAAGAACATTTGAAAATGTTCAGTTAATCAGAGAAAGCCAGAATGGATTTGTAAAGTGTAGGTCATGCTTGAAAAACCTGATTGAATTTTTTGAGAAGATTAAAATAGTGGGCAGGAGAATACCTATGGATGTTATTTGTATGGATTTCCAGAAGGTATTTGATAACATTTCTTGCATGAGACTGGTAGTTAAAGGTCGAACTAATGGGATTTAAGACAAATTATTGACCCAGCTGGAAATTGACCGACTGCCAGCAGACTTGGAAGGATAAGGGAAAGTTGCTCAAATTGGCAGAATGTGACGTGGTGATGTGGAAAGATCACTATCGGGCTACAACAGTTGAAGTTACAATTCCAAGCTTACCCATTACAGAAATAAGTGGTATCATATGCAGCAAATGGGGACTCATTGGCAAGGAAGATGCCTTACTAGATTGCTCAAACATGCAAAACTGTCACAAATGGACATTAATGTTCCCCAAATCCACTGAAAAGAGTATGTTTCTATAATTTGGAAATGATAGAAGTTCAGAGAGACTTAGAGATTCCATTACAATGTTATTAACTGGTAGAGAAAATAATCAAAAAGGCCAATGAAGTGTTTGTCTTTAGCTCAGGTGGAGTAAATTGAATATCTCTGCCTCAACTGGGAGATTTAAATTTTTAAAAGATATTATACTGTGATAATGCACCCTGGAGTTTAGAAGATTAAGGAGTGATTTAATTAAAGTTGTGAAAATATTAAAGGGAGAAACTGTTTTTGCTGGTTAGAGAACTAGTACTAGGGATCACATTCTTATGATTTCAACTAGGCCCTTTTGAGAATGAAGTCCAAAAACATTTCTGTAAGCGGAAGATGGTAAAAAATTGAAACTATCTTCCAAAATTGGCAAATAATGCCGTGCCAATTGTTGACTCTGACTCAAAGATGAATAGATTTTTGAAAACTAAATTATTCAAGGACATTTGAAAGGTTATATGGAGTTAGAACAGGGTAAATATCTTCAGACTGAAATGCTAGCACTGTTTCTCTTTATCTGACCTGTGACTCTTCTCAACATGTTCCCAGTAGCACATCAAAACTGCACAATTTTTAAAAAAAAATAGCATTTGGAGTTTTTTTGATTTTCATTTCCATTAATCTGATTGATATCTAAAAATATATCATCTCTGTCTTGAATATACTCAGTAGCTGAGCTTTAATAGTCCTCTTGAGTGGATTCTAAACATTCACTGTCGTCAGGATGAAGTTGTTTCTTCTTGTCACAATCTGGAATAGCAAACCCCTCGCTTTTGATACCGTGACACCTGACTCCCAACATCCAGCAAGTGGAAACATCATTCTTATTTCTACCCTGTACAGACCCAGAAGAAATTTGTATGCACAATCAAGAAGGGTATTGGTAAACTGAATGGTCACAGTCCTTTTCCTAGGTAAGGGAGTTCAAAATTAGAAGGCACAGGTTTAAGGTGAGAGGTAAAAGATTTAAAAGATTTAAAAGGGGCCCTGAGGGGCAACCTATTCACGCATAAGGTGGTGAATATGCGGAATAAGCAGCCAGAAGCCATGTTATAGGCAGGTTCAATTACAGTATTTAAAAGGCATTTGCACAGGGACAGAATAAAAAGGCTTATAGGGGTATGGGACAATGCAACCAAATGGGACGAGCTCATGCAGATAACTTGGTGGATAAGGATGAAGGGTTTGGTTCCATGCTGAATAACTCTATAAATTTATGACCCTATAATGTGATCACTTCTTATTTGAACTCAAGATGGAATAGTCTCAATTTGTTTAATTTTCCGTAATGCTGCTCCCTCCCCACCCTTAATCTCCTGAATAAATTTGGTAAACATGAATAAATTAGGTAAAGGTCGCTCTTTTAAAAAAGAGGTGAGGAGGAACTTCTTTAGTCAGAGGGTAGTTAATCTGTGGAACTCATTGCCACAGAGGGCTGTGGAGGACAAGTCAGTGGATATTTTTAAGGCAGAGATAGACAAGTTCTTGATTAGAATGGGTGTCAAGGGTTATGGGAAGAAGGCAGGAAAATGGGATTAGGTGTTAGAGATCAGCCATGATTGAATGGCGGAGTAGACTTGATGGGCCAAATGGTCTAATTCTACTGCTATAACTTGTAAACCTCTAAACATTGTATCTCTTCCCATTACGAGTTTTACCGTCAAACTTGATGGCCTCACATTGTTCCACATTATTTTCCACGTCACATCCTACCCATTTGTCAATCTGCCGACATCCCCCAAAGCGTGTATAGATCCTCCTTACAGCCCACACTGCCATGACAGCTTTGACAGCAAACTTAGAAATGTTAAACCTGATTCTCCAAACCAAATTGTTGAGATAGGGTTTGTACTGTTACCATATTAACAATTGTGTCTAAGTTACATATATGTAGACTTCCAAAACACCCTTAATTTTACATTTGCATTTAAGATACTGGCATACCAGTGCTCCAAACCTTTTTTGCAATGGTTTTTGTATTGTACCTCTCTGGTAACTCCATGTATTTTTTACTCGCATTTTGATGAATATTAATTTTTAGAGAGGTACAGTGTGGAAACAGGTCCTTCAGCCCACCGGGTCCACGCTGACCAAGGGTCACCTGTACCCGAGTTCTATCCTACTAACTCGGGACAATTTATAGAAGCCAACTGACCTATAAACCCACATGTCTATGGAATGCGGGACGAAACTGGAGCACCTGAAGAAAACCCATGTGGTCACAGGGACAATGTGCAAACTCCGTACAGACAGCACCCATATAGTCAGGATTAAACCCAGGTCTCTGGTGCTGTAAGGCAGCAACT
The DNA here is from genome assembly GCF_053455715.1 of Rhinoraja longicauda. Lineage (NCBI taxonomy): Eukaryota > Metazoa > Chordata > Chondrichthyes > Rajiformes > Arhynchobatidae > Rhinoraja > Rhinoraja longicauda. The sequence continues at coordinate 19,999,165 of NC_135967.1, forward strand.
TTACCACTGTGCCACTGTGCCACCATGTCTTTGTCAGATTAATATGAGCTATTGCCCAATTTTGCTATGAATTTATATCTTGTGAAAACTGAGTCAAGTCCATGGCACAAACCATTACAGAATATGTCTTTAAATCAGTATTAGATAGGAGACTTTAATTCCATCCATCAATACAAAATTAATATTCTGATGCCACAAATGAAATATTAATAATGAAACTGCTTTCCACGGATCATCTAAAATATTTGATCCATCATTAAATTGTTGAATCATCTAGAAATGATCAGTTTCATTTGACATACTGTATTTAACTAAGATACTTTTTTTTATTATTTATGTTTTATTGGAAGCATTTGTGTAAAAAAAACATGACAATTTTGTAGCTTTATGAACAGCTTCAATTTTAACACATTTCAAAAAGGGCATTTAATTAAAAAGAGAAAGAAAGAAGGAAAAGAAGAAAGAAAGGCAGTGAAGAAAGCGAATGGTATGTTGGCATTCATAGCGAGGGGATTTGAGTATAGGAGCAGGGAGGTTCTGCTGCAGTATAGGAGCAGGGCATTGGTGAGACCACACCTGGAGTATTGCGTACAGTTTTGGTCTCCTAATCTGAGGAAAGACATTCTTGCCATAGAGGGAGTACAGAGAAGGTTCACCAGATTGATTCCTGGGATGGCAGGACTTTCATATGAAGAAAGACTGGATAGACTCGACTTGTACTCGCTGGAATTTAGAAGATTGAGGGGGGATCTTACAGAAACTTGCAAAATTCTTAAGGGGTTGGACAGGCTAGATGCAGGAAGATTGTTCCCGATGTTGGGGAAGTCCAGAACAAGGGGTCACAGTTTAAGGATAAGGGGGAAGTCTTTTAGGACCGAGATGAGAAAGTTTTTTTCACACAGAGAGTGGTGAATCTGTGGAATTCTCTGCCACAGAAGGTAGTTGAGGCCAGTTCATTGGCTATATTTAAGAGGGAGTTAGATGTGGCCCTTGTGGCTAAAGGGATCAGGGGGTATGGAGAGAAGGCAGGTACGGGATACTGAGTTGGATGATCAGCCATGATCATATTGAATGGCGGTGCAGACTCGAAGGGCCGAATGGCCTACTCCTGCACCTATTTTCTATGTTTCTATGTAAAGCTAAAGATACTCTAAACCATACATTTAGCACATACTAAATACAACAAAGGCAGAAAAGGAGGAGACAGACTGTTGACGAGGCAGCCACCCGATGGTTCATAACTTAGATGAAGGAAGCAAGTGTACTGTACTCAAATTTATTGATGATATATGATAAGTACAAATACAAGTTGTGAATACATTAACAAATGTTCGCATATTGATATAGATAGTTCGAGGAATGGACATGCATGGGAAAGGTGAAATGTAATGTGGAAAAGTGTGAGGGAGTCTGCTGATAGGAAAAATAGTAAACAGAATATTATTTTGATGAAAGGAAACTATAGAATGCTACTGTGCAGAGGAATTATGCACCTTTGTACATAAACACAAAGTTAGCTTTGAAATACAGCCGTTATTAGGAAGGCAAATGGAGCATTGGCTTTTACAACAAAGGGGTTCAAGTACATTAGAAGCCTTGCTAAACTGCACATGGCATTAGTGAGACCATACTTGGGATGTCCTTGCATTGGAGAGTGTTCAGCGTACTTTCATGAGGTTGATTCCTGAGAGAAAAAGATTGACCAATGAGGAAATAGACAATCGACAATAGACAATAGGTGCAGGAGGAGGCCATTCGGCCCTTCGAGCCAGCACCGCCATTCAATGTGATCATGGCTGATCATTCTCAATCAGTACCCCATTCCTGCCTTCTACCCACACCCCCCTGACTCCACTATCCTTAAGAGCTCTATCTAGCTCTCTCTTGAATGCATTCAGAGAATTGGCCTCCACTGCTTTCTGAGGCAGAGAATTCCACAGATTCACAACTCTCTGACAGAAAAAGTTTTTCCTCATCTCAGTTCTAAATGGCATACCCCTTATTCGTAAACTGTGGCCCCTTGTTCTGGACTCCCCCAACATTGGGAACATGTTTCCTGCCTCTAACGTGTCCAACCCCTTAATAATCTTATATGTTTCGATAAGATCTCCTCTCATCCTTCTAAATTCCAGTGTATACAAGCCTAGTCGCTCCAGTCTTTCAACATATGACAGTCCCGCCATTCCGGGATTTAACCTAGTAAACCTACGCTGCACGCCCTCAATAGCAAGAATATCCTTCCTCAAATTTGGAGACCAAAACTGCACACAGTACTCCAGGTGCGGTCTCACTAGGGCCCTGTACAACTGCAGAAGGACCTCTTTGCTCCTATACTCAACTCCTCTTGTTATGAAGCCCAACATTCCATTGGCTTTCTTCACTGCCTGCTGTACCTGCATGCTTCCTTTCAGTGACTGATACACTAGGACACCCAGATCTCATTGTACGTCCCCTTTTCCTAACTTGACACCATTCAGATAATACTCTGCCTTCCTATTTGTAGATCAGTGCATGTTCCTTTAACATAGTGACCTCACCACTACTAACCACTCCCCATTGTCTCTGGTATAATTGTAACTTCCCCACCTCCAGCTCGCTCTCTAGTGCCAGTGATGACCACGGACAGCTAGGGCATAATGTATGTGTAGCGTCATTAATAAACTTATATAGTAAAAGACTCTGCCTACGAGTGGCATCCTTTTACATGGTGTCAGATCGGTAGACTTGCGTCTCCTGTTTATCGGTTTTTAGTTTATCATTTGTTTCTCCCAATTGTGTCCCCTCCTTCCACTTTGCCATGTCTTCCTCGTGTCGTCGTCCGGACACGCTCGTTTTCGATGAGGACATAGTGCACCGCTGGACTGTCTTCCAGCGGGACTACGAACACTATATAGCGATTGCCTATCCTGATGCAACTGCTGCGATAAAAGCTCACCTGCTCCTTAACCTGGCTGGTCCGGAGGCAATGGAACGCTATGCGTCGTTCCAATTCGTCCCTCCGGAGGACCGCAACGACCCGGTATGTCTCATGGCTAAGTTCACTGCCCTGTGCGATATACCCACCAATAACATTATCGAACGTTTCAAATTTTTCTCGCGGCGTCAGACTCCAGGGGAGCACGTTGACGCCTTCATTGCATCTTTACGACATATGGCTCGGCGGTGCCGCCTTCAAACGATTACACCCGACGAGATGATCAGGGACGTCCTGGTCAACGGTCTCCTAAACTCTAAGCTGCGGGATGAGCTCCTGATGAAGCCTGACCTGTCGCTGACGGACGCCATACATGCCGCACGCATGGCCTCTGCTGTTGGCTCAGTATCTCGGCCGGCGCCCCAGGACATAAATTTCACCGGCCGCCGGCGATTGAATGACCCGCAGACCCGGGTCGCCCCCTCCGCGCCCGCTATGGTCACCCCTCGCAGATGCCCAAACTGCAACTTCTCGTCACACAGGTATAACGTTTGCCCAGCGCAGGGCAAAACTTGTAATTCCTGCGGGAAGCAGAACCATTTTTCTGCAGCTTGTCGTTCTCGTGGGAGACCTGTCCCTGCTCCTAGAGGGAGTCTAAACAACCTTGCCAACGATGATAGCGAAACCGGTTCCCGGAACCAACATGAGGTACTCCATGGCTCAGATACGACTTCCTCCCATGGAGACTCTCTGGTGTTTTCGCTCTTGGGAGCACCTGCATTGATAACGGATCCATCCGTGCATGTTACAGTCAATGGACACTCCTTCCCTGCCAAGGTCGATACTGGGGCGTTTGCAAATGTTATGTCTGTGCGCCTCTTCGAGCAGATAAGCTCGGGGGAGAGGGTTACTCCTGACAACTCCCGCCTCCATGCCTATGGGGGAGGCGTTCTGATTGCCGTGGGAAAGGCAACGGTTATCTGTACTGTTCTGGAGACCTCTCGGCCCCTCACGTTCCTCCTGCTAGCATCTGAAAACGTCACCCTGCTGGGCGCCCGTGCATGCCAGGACTTTGGTTTGGTCTCATTTCACCGCGACATCCACCTGGTGCAGGCCCCCATGGACCCCCTGATCGAGTACCCTGACCGATTTGATGACGTCCTGGGGAAGCTGCCCTGTGCCTACAAGATCGTTGTGGACCCGGGGGTCGACCCAGTGGTCAGACCGGCCCACCGTGTGTCTTTTGCCATGAAGGGCCGCGTGGAGTCCACACTACGTGGCATGGTGGACATGGGCATCCTCAAGGAGGTGAGTGCCCCCACCCAGTGGGTCTCCACCATGGTGGTCGCTGCCAAGAAGGACGCGAGCGAGATCAGGATCTGCATCAACCCCAAGGACCTGAACCTGGCTATTAAACGCCCGCACTACCCCATGCGGACGGTGGAGGACGTCGCGGCACAGGTCGGTCCAGCCACGGTTTTCTCGGTCCTGGATGCCAAGAGCTCCTTTTGGCAGATACCGCTGGATGCACGTTCCTCCTTCCTGACCACCTTCAGCACACCGTTCGGCAGGTTCCGTTTCCTCCGCATGCCTTTTGGGATCAACTCGGCAAGCGAGGTTTTTCAGCGTACGATGGAGCAGCTGTTTGCTGGGTTGCCGTGCGCCATCATCGTGGATGACATCTTGGTGTACGGGAGGGACGTCGCTGAGCATGACCGACACCTCCGCCAGGTCCTGGACAAGGCTCGTGAGATCAACCTCAAGCTTAATCGAAGGAAGTGTCGGTTCCGCGTTGAGGAAGTCACCTACGTCGGCCACGTTTTCACGGCGGGTGGCCTGAAGCCAGACCCCGCGAAGACGGCGGCGATCACCGAAATGCCCGCTCCCACTGACGTGCCCGGCCTGCAGCGCTTCCTGGGCATGGTCAACTACTTGGGTAAGTTCATACCCGACCTCAGCGAACTGAGTGCCCCCCTGAGGGAGCTGACCAAGAAGGACAATGCCTGGGTCTGGCTCCCGCACCACCAATCGGCCTTCGTGGCCCTGAGGTCCAGACTCGCACGGACCCCGACTTTGCAGTTTTTCGACCTGAACAGGCCAATTGTCCTCACCTGCGATGCATCTCGGTTCGGCCTTGGTGCTGCCTGCCTGCAGCTCTACGACGACCGACAGCTGCCCGTCTCCTATGCCTCTCGCACAATGACCCCTGCTGAACAGCGCTACGCGCAGATTGAAAAGGAGCTCCTTGCCGTGGTGTTCGCGTGCTCCAAATTCAGAGACTACGTTCTGGGAAAAACTTTCACCATCGAAACAGACCACCAGCCGCTGGTCTCTATTTTAAACAAGCCCATCCACGCAGCCTCGTCCCGCTTGCAGCGAATGATGCTGCAGCTGCAGCGTTTTACATTCGAAATCGTGTACCGCAAAGGCAAGGAGATGTTCGTGGCAGACACTTTGTCCCGTGCCCCACTACCTTCCATTTCCCGCCATCCGTACGAATCGGCTGACCTGATGGTGTTGAACGTCAACATCGTTCCATCTTGGCAGATGCAGTCCCTGGTCACACACACTGCCGCTGATCCGAACCTTCAACAGCTTAAGGGCGTCATCCGCCGTGGCTGGCCTGAACGACGGTCTTCCCTGCCGGCTGGTGCCGTGCCCTACTTCCTGGTTCGGGATGAACTGGTGCTGCACGCGGGCGTGGTGGTGAAGGGTCACAAGGTTGTGGTGCCGGCTGCGCTGCGAGATCACTACTTCCACACTGCCCACAACGGACACCCAGGGGTGGAGGCCACGTTATCCCAGGCCCAAGCACAGTTTTACTGGCCTGGCATGGTCAAGGAGATCCGGGACAGGGTCTCCGCCTGCGCTGCCTGCAACAGCCTATTACCTCATCAGCAGCGCCAGCCTCTCCTGCAGCAGCCGGCTCCCGAGTTGCCATGGATGGCTGTTGCCGCCGATATTTTCGAGTGGCGTGGCAAACACTACCTGGTCCTGGTGGACTCCTACTCCAGCTGGTTCGAGGTGGACCTGCTGCCGTCCCTCACGTCTGCTGCCGTCATCGGGAAGCTTCGCCGCCACTTCTCTACCTTTGGTTCCCCGGCATCTCTCCAGTCCGACAACGGCAGCCAGTTTACCAGCGCCGAGTTTGCTGTTTTCGCAAATCGGTGGAACTTCCGCCACATCACCAGCAGCCCCGAGTACCCGCAAAGCAATGGACTTGCAGAGCGCGCTGTCCGCAGCGCTAAGGAACTGATGGAACGTTGCCGGCTTGACAGTTCGGACTTGTACCTTGCCCTCCTCAACCTCCGCAACATCTCCCGGGACCCCGCGCTCGGTTCCCCTGCACAGCGCCTCATGTCCCGCACCACTAGACCCCCTATCCCCGTCTCCCAGCAATCCCTGCAACCCACGGCTCGGAGCCCTGCCGCTGTCAGGGAGCGCATCACTGAAAAGCAGCTCATTCAGAAGCGCTCCTTTGACAGGTCGTCCCGTCCCCTTCCACCTTTGTTCGCTGGCCAGGTTGTCCGGATGGAGTCGACCTCCGGTCACCACCGGCTGGCCGTGGTCGTCGGCAATGCTGACTCTCCACGGTCGTACCTGGTCAACTACGAGGGCACCGTGTACCGTCGTACCCGCCAGCACCTGATGCTGGTAAACGAGCCTGCACCGCCTCCCGCGATCCCGTATTCACCTCCCGTCCAGTCCGCGGTGCCTGATGTGCCTCCTGCTCCGGTACATCCGCAGTCGCCCCAGCCACCTTCCCCTCCCTCGCCTGCGCGTGCATCGCTTCCCAGTCCTCCTCCTTCCCCTGGTTCCCCAGCCTCTGTACCCGCACCCGTTCATGCTGCTCCTTCGACCGGAGGGGATGGTGGGTTGCGCACCCGCTCTGGGAGAGTGGTCAGGCCGCCTGTCCGGTACGGTGTGTACGAGTAGTCTGCTTGTAGTTTGAGCCTAGCGCATGAGCCGTGGTCACTTTGTTTCCAAGAGGAAGGATGTAGATCAGTGCATGTTCCTTTAACATAGTGACCTCACCACTACTAACCACTCCCCATTGTCTCTGGTATAATTGTAACTTCCCCACCTCCAGCTCGCTCTCTAGTGCCAGTGATGACCACGGACAGCTAGGGCATAATGTATGTGTAGCGTCATTAATAAACTTATATAGTAAAAGACTCTGCCTACGAGTGGCATCCTTTTACACTATTCTTACCACCAAAGTGCATAACCTCACACTTATCCACATTAAACTGCATCTGCCATGCATCCGCCCACTCACACAATCTGTCCAAGTCACCCTGCAACCTCATAGCATCTTCCTCACAGTTCACACTACACCCAGCTTTGTATCATCTGCAAATTTGCTAATGGTACTTTTAATCCCTTCATCCAAGTCATTAATGTATATTGTAAATAGCTGCGGTCCCAGCACCGAGCCTTGCGGTACCCCACTAGTTACTGCCTGCCATTCTGAAAGAGACCCATTTATCCCCACTCTTTGCTTTCTGTCTGTCAACCAATTTTCTATCCATGTCAGTACCCTACCTCCAATACCATGTGCTCTAATTTTGCCCACTAATCTCCTATGTGGAACCTTGTCAAAGGCTTTCTGAAAGTCGAGGTACACCACATCGACCGGCTCTACCCTGTCAATTTTCCTAGTTACATCCTCAAAGAATTCCAGAAGATTAGTCAAGCATGATTTCCCCTTCGTAAATCCATGCTGACTCGGAATGATCCTGTTACTACTATCCAAATGCTCTGCAATTTTGTCTTTTATAATTGACTCCAGCATCTTCCCCACCACTGATGTCGGACTAACTGGTCTATAATTTCCTGTTTTCTCTCTCCCTCCTTTCTTAAAAAGAAATGTTGAGCAAACACCTACCAGGGTTTACAAAACTGAAAGGTGATCTTTTTGAAAGATTCTGAGCAGGGTTGACAGACTTGCAAAGCTAAAATGCATGCTTGTCGCAGTATTCTAAAATCTGCATCCGTCCTTTCAAGCATCAAGCTCCCTCGTACCTCCTTTGGCAAGCAAGAATACCTCATGCTCACTTCTATTGTCAGAATATTTTAATGAGAATATTATTGAGTCATACATTCTGAAATCTCTATTCAGATTCATTGCAGCAAGTTGCATGAAAGCATATTTGGATTATCAGCTCTGTTGAGTGTCTGTGGCAGCAACATACACTTATAATTGTAACAATGGTATACGATTTCTACAATTCTGCTTACTGTTTTAAGGCAATCTGTTCATATGGACCATTATTGAATCAAAGGAAGCTTATATTTTGGGTGAATAAACAACATTGAAAGCTGAATTTCCTTTTTTTATCAGTGCCATAATGGGAGTCGCCTAGACAGTTAATTAACCAAAGCCCTTGAGATTTGCATTATTCCAGAGAGAGACATCACTGGATAAACTGGCAAGTGAAGACCATTTTTCCTTGGAAGGTCTAAGGTGGAGACTGCCATTATTTTTTTTCTTACACTATTTTTACCCTTTTTTTCTTAAAAATTGTCATGAGGAATAAAATAAAATCTAGAAGGAACTGCTTGAAACTTCTTGAGCTCAATAGTTAATGCAGGGCCTGGCATCCGGGTGTGCCAGATCTATTTCAGAATCTCTATTCTGTCAGGGACCTGGTTCAATAAACTAATATCCAATATCATTACTGAGCCAGGTCCTTAATAGAATGGAGATTCTGAAATAGATCTAGGTCAGTGAAATGCCAGGTTCTGCATTAACTATTGAATCAAAACAAGCATTCTGTTAATTCTAAAGGATAAAAATACCCAGAGGGACCAGAAACTTATATATTTTTCCAGTGGGTAACATGATGTTAAGATCACATTCTCGAACCCTGATAATTATGACAGTTGTCCAATGTGCTTAGTCTTAAAACGGAAGTACTGGTAAATGCATCAACAAATTAAGTATCTGAGAATGTATTTTGCCAACTTGGTTTACTTCAGACTAATTACAGAAAATGTGATCAATTGATCTGGCAGCTTGAAGGGTTATAGCATGTCACAGATTGTCTTCAGCTTCACTTCCTCCTTGTTCTTCCATCACCACCTGGCCAATCTGAAGTTCTGGCACAAGGATGAGAGAAGAGAGAAGTGGAGCCACTTGCAACATCTGTGGGACATAAATCAAGAGACTGTGGGAGATGAGGGGGGGGGGGGGGTGAGGTGGTGGTGGGGAGGTGGGGGGGGGGGGTGTAGGATGTGATAAGGATGATTAAGTAAGTGGATACTGCCATCATCCATGGTGTCTGCCCTGTCATTGATCAGAGAGTTATTAATGGGCATCAAAGCCACTTCTGTTTCCTGTTATTTATTGCTGCCACCTGCAAGAGTAAGGGAAGTGAGCAGGATACCTCTCCTATGATTTACTGATGATTACATTGTACTTTTGGAATATTGTACTGTGTTTAGTGGATGCTGTGATGCTGGATTGTGATGGAGTGGTGCACAAAGAATATGTATAGTATAAGCTCTAATTAATGGAGTTTGTGGATGGATTAATGGCTGGTTGTAGTGACTTGTGGATTATGTGAATCTGGAGGTACATCTGATGAAATATGGTGTTTAAGATGCACTGCAACTTTAACCATGCATAAGACTTTATTTGTAATGTTGCATCATTGCATCCAGATCTTTGGCAATTGACCTTCCCTCACCATGGTTTTCCTCTCCACTGCTGTCACACGGCTCCCTGGACCGCTGCAGAAACAGGATGTCTCCTCTATTTCACCAAGGTTCTCCATGCGATATATATAACATGGGGGACATAATGCTGGAGTAACTCAACGGGATCAGGTAGCATCTCTGGAGAATATGGACACATGACGTTTTACGTCAGAACCCTTCTTCAGACTAATTGTGATGGGGCTGGGGGGAGAAGAAAGCCAGAGGCTTTTTTTGGACAAAGGCCAGAGATGAAACGATACAAGGTGTGAGCAAAGGATGGAAGAAGTGTGAATTATGAAGCCAGAGGAATGAATATAGATGGAAGCAGAGTGCTTTGGGAGAAATGTGTGCGCTTCCAGTGTTGCAAAATGGAAGAGAGGGAGGGGAAGTATAGAAGTAGAAGGGAGGATTGTTGAGGTTTGTTACCTAGAATTGGAGAGTTCAATGTTCATACCATTAGGTTATAAGCTACTCGAGTGGAATATGAGGTGCTGTACCTCCACTTTGTGTGGCTTTTACTCCTTTACATCGGCGAGATCAAGCATAGAATCGTAATCATTTCATTGAACACTTGCGCTCAGCCCACGAAGGTCTACGAGATCTCCCATTTGCAAACCATTTTAACTCCCCTTCCCATTGCCATGATGATCCTTCTGTCCTGGTCCTCCTTGCAAGAGTGAAACCAAACACAAACTAGAGGAACAGCACTTTATATTCTGGTTGAGTAGCTTACAATCCAATGATATGAACATTGAGTTCTAAATTTTTCGGTAACTAACCTCAAAACAGCCCACCTCTTTTGCCTATGCCCCACCTGGATGCACTCCTGTTTCTACCCACCTCTTCCACCTATATTTATTACTCAGGCTTCACAATTCGCAAATCGCCTATCTTTATCTCACACCTTTGGTCTCATCTCTGGCCTTTGTCCAACCATGTGCCTATCAAATTCCCCCTCATGTGTGTCCACTGTAACTTGCCAGGCTTTGTCATGCCCTTCCTTCTTTACAGATTTCTTCCCCCCACACCCCCACAATCGTTCTGAAGCAAGGTCCTAACCTGAAACGTTACCTATCCATGTTCTCCAGAGATAATAATAATAATAATAATAATGCATTTTATTTATATAGCGCTTTTCATATACTCAAAGACGCTTTACAGAGATTTTGAGAACATAGGGAAATGAATAAATAGATAAATAAGTAAATAAATAAATGAACAGAGAAAGGAGACAGAAGGTGAGGTGACCTTCAGTGGTTGAAGGCAGTACTGAACAGGTGAGACTTCAGCGATGTTTTGAATGTGGTGAGTGTGGAGGAGTCTCTAACGGTTTGGGGTAGTGAGTTCCATAGGGTGGGAGCAGCGATGGAGAAAGCCCTGTCCCCCCAGGATCTGAGTTTGGTCCGGATGTGGGGGGATAGGAGATTGGCAGCGGCAGAGCGGAGGGTGCAGGTGGGAGTGTGCCTGTGGAGGAGGTCGGTCAGGTAGGATGGGGCCAGGTTATGGAGGGCTTTGTAGGTTATGAGGAGGATTTTGTACTGGATTCTCTGGGGGATGGGGAGCCAGTGGAGTTTATAAAGTACGGGGGTGATATGGTCACGGATCGAGGTGTGTGTGAGTAGACGGGCAGCGGAGTTTTGAATGTATTGAAGTTTATTGATGATTTTTGAGGGTGCGCCATAGAGGAGGCTGTTGCAGTAGTCCAGACGGGAGGTGATGAAGGCGTGGATGAGGGTTTCTGCAGCTGTGGAGGAGAGGGATGGACGGAGACGGGCAATGTTTTTGAGGTGGAAGAAGGCTGTCTTTGTGATGTGTTTGATGTGTTTGTCGAAGGAGAGGGTTTGATCAAGGATGATTCCAAGATTCCGGATGTGAGGTGAGGTGGATACTGGGAGACCATCAATGTTGAGGATGAAGTTTTGGGTGGATTTGGTGAGCGTTTTTGGACCAATGATGATGATTTCAGATTTGTTGCAATTGAGTTTGAGGAAGTTTGATTGAAGCCAAGATTTTATTTCAGTGATGCAGTTTGTCAGTGTAGAGTGTGTGGTGGGGGAGATTGACTTGGTGGAGATGAGGCGCTGGATATCATCGGCGAAGCAATGGAAGTTGAGACCATGACGGCGGATTAATTGACCAAGGGGGAACAGGTAGAGGATGAAGAGGAGGGGGCCAAGGACTGAGCCTTGGGGGACACCTTGGGGGAGGGGAGCGGTGGGGGATTTACAGTTGTTAATGGAGATGAACTGGTGTCTGTCAGAGAGGTAAGATTTGAACCAGGATAGGGCTTTTCCGGTGATGTTAAGGGAGGTTTCAAGTCAGGTGAGGAGAATGGAGTGATTTATGGTGTCAAAGGGGCGCTGAGGTCAAGTAGGATGAGGATGTTGAGGTTGCCAGCGTTGGAGGAGAGGAGAATGTCGTTTGTGATTTTGAGGAGCGCAGTTTCAGTATAGTGGTTTGAGCGGAATCCGGATTGGAAAGTTTCATACAGGTTATTGGTAGAGAGGTGGTATTTGAGTTGGGAAGCTACAGCACATTCCAAAACTTTGGACAGAAAGGGTAGGTTGGAGATTGGTCTGAAGTTGTTTGGGGTGTCAGGGTTTAGACCAGGTTTTTTCAGAATGGGGGTGACAGCAGCGATTTTGAGGGATGGCGGGACGATGCCAGTGGACAGGGAGGAGTTTATTGTTGCAGTGATAAGTGGAGAGAGAGCAGGAAGGCAGGCCTTGACAAAGCTGGAGGGGATGGGGTCCAGAGAGCAGGTGGCAGTTTTTATTCCTGTGAAGAGGTCAGAGAGGTCGGTGGTGGAGATTGGGGAGAACTGAGGCAGGGGCTGACAGGATAAGGGGGGGGCAGGTGGTTTGAGGGGGAGCAGGTGCGTTGGTGGTTAAGGTGCTGTAGATGTTGTCTATTTTGCTTTGGAAGAATGAAAGGAAAGTGGTGCATTTGTCAACTGTGAATGATTGGGAGATGGTGTCCAGGGGGCTGAGGAGTTTGTTTATTGTAGAGAAGAGTGTTTTTGGGTTTCCGGAGCCAGAGTGAATTATTTGAGAGTAGTAGGTGGAGTGGGCACGGGAGAGGGCATCTTTATAGTGCTGTATGTGGTCTTTGTAGGCTTGGGAGTGAATTGTGAGACCTGTTTTGTTGCGGAGTCTTTCAAGTTGGCGGGCATGAGTTTTCATCACGCGGAGTTCAGGGGTAAACCAGGGAGCAGAGTGGGTGAAGGAAACTGTTTTGGTTTTTATAGGTGCAAGCTGGTCGAGGCAGGAGGAGAGAGTGCGGTTGTAGTAGTCAGTGAGGTCAGAGGGGCTGTGTAGGTCAACGAAGGGAGAGGCAGACATTATTTCAGAGAGGGAGGATGAGAGCGAGGTAGGTGAAACAGAGTTCAGCTTGCGGAAGTTGATTTTGCGTTTTTGCTTTGGAGCTGGGGTGGGAATGTTGACAGACATGGTGATGGCTAAGTGATCAGAGAGGTTAAAGAGATCCTGCTTGACCTGCTGAGTTACTTCAGCAGTCTGTGTCTTTGTTTGTAAACCAAGACATGCAGATCCTTGTTTATCCTATAAAACTTGTGAGATCCTTCGTGGGATCATTTTGAATATCTACCTGGTTGGAAAGTTTAAATGTTAAGGCATATTAGGTTAGAGTGTGCGCCACAATATCTTGCAGTTCCTGTTTCAGTGGAATTGCACTTCCCTTTAAGGACAGTAGGTTTCCCACATGTTCACCCAATTGCCAAACATTTTAATTCGCCATCCCATTCCCATACTGACCTTTCTGTCCTGGGCCTCCTCCACTGTCAGAGTGAGGCTACATGCAAATTGGAGGAACAGCACCTCATATTTCACGTGGGCAACTTACAAACCAGTGGTATGAACGTTGATTTCTCCAATTTCAAATAACCACTGCATTCCCTCTATCCCACCCCACACACACACCCACCCCCCACCTGAATCGTCCTACCAGTTCCACTGTTTGCATCACTGTATTCCTTCATTATCCCTTCTTTCCCAGCCAACAATGGGCCATTATGGGCTCCACGCTTCCTTAGTCATCTGTTGCCACCCTTGATTTGTTCTGGCCTTTTCCTATCTCTTGCTCTGAAAAAGGGTTCTGACCCGAAAGGCTTCTTTGGTGTTCTTTATGTTGAGATAAGAGAACGTTGCAAGTTGGAGAATAAAACTATGAATGGGAAAAAGAGAATTCATGGATCACAATCAGTGGTCATGGGTTGGATGGCATATCTGGGTGTTGGAAGTCAGACCAGAGCTAGGAGGGAGCTGTGATCAATGGAGTCAGGGGCAGAGACAGACAAAGGAGATGATTGTGAAGTCGGAAGATGGAGTAGATCACAAATGGGTGATCAGATTAGTAGGAACTGAGGGTTTGGAAGCACGAAGAGGAAGAGGGTCCCCATTATATTTTGCATCAGTAAGGGAATGGGCTCACACCCAAAACTTGGAACTCCCCCGGAGAGTAGTGCTATTAAAACCTGGATGTTTTGAATGTGCCCAACAATGTGGTCACATGGGAGAGATGCATCCTAATTTCCTAGTTAACAAAGTATCACATCACCTTATGCACAACAGGCTCAGAAATTGCAACACTGGAGTAAGCTAGATTCAGGGCCTGAAGTTACTAATTACATTTCAGGAGAACAATACAAACCAGAAATTGTCACTAACACATTCCACTTCATGAAACCACTAAACCTTGTTATTGCGGTCTTATTGCCCACCGACCCATGCTTTCATAAGTTCAGAGCAACTCCAGGTCTTGCTCCAGTGCAGGGGATGTGTGTGCAGCTGGAACTGTGGTCAAGAGTGTGGGTAATATGTGTACCCAGAGTCGGGGTTGGAGTCTGGAACATCAAGGGTTAGGAACGTAGGTAAGTTTGCAATCGAGTTGGGACTCTTTTGTGGACAGGCTGTGTGGCCTCACCCAGGACCCAGAGTATATGACAAGCTGTAACTTATTTACAAGTTATTCTATTGGTGAGGAGGTTGACCTCTGTATGTTCCTGCAGCCATAGAAACATGGGCTGAGTAGAAGCTGCTTTTTTAAATTATTGGCAGGAAGTCCATGTCTCCATACTTCACAATAACCAGGACTTAGTGTACCTAATTTTCAGTCAGTACACACAGAGTGGTGAAATATATTGTGCTGCCCATTGAGATTTTAGGCAATTGTGTGTTCAGTCAGGATGTCATCCCTCATTTACTCTAACCAATTTTATATTTTGAGCTTGCAAGGTCTTCAATGTACAATTTGGACTTATTGACTATTTTATTAAGAAGTGTTCCAAATCTTAAGGCAATTTTGTAGCTTTTAATTTACTTAACATACAAACAATATGGTATCTCTGAAAAAATGTGTGAATTAATGAGCCATTGCACCATTTTCGTCGCTGCCAATTAACAAGTGAAAATGTACTCCTGCATCTCACCAGTCGTCTGAAAATCCACAGACCTGGAGTAGAAATAGGTAAAGCTTAATTTTAAGCAACTACCCAAGGAGAAGAAAGAATTGTGTAGACAACATTAATTATGAAAAGTGATTGAACCATACCTTCTAGAAATCTTTGTGCATTGTTGTGGTGTTTAACTACATTGGTCTTTGGCAAAATCTGCCTAATGCAATTAAGATGGTCCATCCCATCTCTCAGTGCTGATAGTCTTATTCCACTAACCTAAAGTAATAGCTGCAGGCACAAATGACTGACGAAATCCTGCCAATATCCCTCATTACAAGTGGCAATACCCTATATTGATTTACAAATGCAAACTGTTTTGATGTATGTTACCCTAAAAAATAAACATGTTAACTCCCCAGATGGCCAGATATTTTATTGAGTTTTGCAGGATAGTAGTGGCTCAGGTTCAGCCTGAAGAAGGGTCTCGACCCGAAACATCATCGATTCCTTCTATCCAGAAATGCTGCTTGTTCCGCTGAGTTACGCATTTTGTGTCAAGCTCAGGTTCAATCCCTGATCTCTGTTTGATTAGGACAGAAGTGCAGACAGAACAATTCCTTACAAGGGGCAAGTAATACCAAAAAAATCACCATGGTTCCCATTCCCAATTATTAGGCAACAATTTCTACAGGGAAGCACAAGAATGGACTAATTTTGGTTCACTTCTGCTACCAACCATTTCTCCAGTCAAGTTATTTACCAGTGTTCACCAATCAATCTAACTCGGGAATGTTGGCCACACTGGTGAGATAATGGAGGTGCTGTGAAACTTCTTGAAATGTTACTCAAGTCTAAATGGATGAAATGGGAGTGAGAAGGTCAGTAAGAACAAATTACAGAGGTAAATCAAATTTTCCTTCTCTCTCTGACAAATTAGACCAGAAATTCTGCTTGAAGAAGGGTCATCCTTTCTTGTAGTAAGATAAGAGGAAGGCCTGTTACTGATGAAGGGGAGGTGGATCACCAGCTCACCATCATTATGCCCCTTGCACTTTGTCTTTTTTTACCTGCACTTTCTCTTCCTTTGTAATGCTATAATGCTGTAAGATTATATTCTGCACTCTGATTGACAATGGACAATAAACAATAGACTAAAGGTGCAGGAGGATGCCATTAGGCCCTTCGAGCCAGCACTGCCATTCACTGTGATCATGGCTGATCATCCACAATCAGTACCCCATTCCTGGCTTCTCCCCATATCCCTTGACTCCACTATCTTTAAGTGCTCTATCTAACTCTCTCTTGAAAGCATCCAGAGAATCGGCCACTGCCTTCTGAGGCAGAGAATTCCGCAGATTCACAACTCTCTGGGTGAAAAAGATTTTCCTCATCTCCGTTCTAAATAGCCTACCCCTTATTCTTAAACTGTGGTCCCTGAACCTGGACTTCCCCAACATCTGGAACATGTTTCCTGCCTCTAGCATGTCCAATCCCTTAATAATCTTATATGTTGCAATAAGACCCCCTCTCATCCTTCTAAATTCCAGTGTATACAACCCCAGTCGCTCCATTCTTTCAACATATGACAGTCCTGCAATCCCGGAAATTGCTTTTCTCACTGCTGCCTGTTGAACTTGATTGTACTTATTTTTAGTATGATTTGACTGAATACACTGCATCTCGATACACTGTACAATAATAAACCAAAGCCAATATACCAATTAAATTCACAAGCCTGTGGAAGGGAGCCTAAGGTTCCTGCAAACGGGTATATGTCACTCTGCTGCATAAAGCTGGCAACAATTAATTTTTATTTGAAGAGAACTCTTGAAACTTGGATCGTAGGAGCTGTATCTGGTTGCTTTAAATGCCAGGTTGTTGACAACTTGCAGAGATCAAGGAGTTGCAGATTATAAATGTGTTGCATAACCCTGAGTGGAAGCAATAACTAATTTACTCCGGTTATTTGGATTTTACTGCAATCGATGATTTTCTGACAGAGATTGTTATTGCTGATGCAGTTTTATATGATCACAATTGAAAATCTGTGAAGTAGCAAATATTTTTCAAATTCACAACATACCGCTATCGGTGGCGCCATGACCAGGTGCTTAAGGTGGTTGCTGAGAGCATAGCCACTGCCATCAATAACAGCAAACACCACCATGCCTCGAAGAAATCAATTACTTTTGTCAAAGCTGGAAAGAAGCCTCGACCACAACCAAATACAAGGGCGGGCCTCCTCTACACGGCCACTGACTGGCAGCTGCACGTCGATCTGGGCAAACAGCTGAAATTTCCGCAGCACATCACAGCAACATCACTCCAGCCAGACATAACCATCACCTCCGAAGTGACAAAACAGCTGATCATTCTGGAGCTGACAGTGCCCTGGGAAGAGTGTATGGAAGAAGCAAATGAGAGGAAACGCGCAAAGTACCAGGGGCTGGTGGAGATGTGCCGGAACAGAGGCTGGAAGACATGCTATGAACCCATAGAGGTGGGCTGTAGAGGCTTTGCAGGACGCTCACTCTGCAAAGTCCTCAACCAGTTGGGCATTACGGGGCTGACAGAGGGCCATTCAATCCGCAAGCGAAGCCGCAGAGAAAGCCACTAGATGGCTTTGGATTAAGAGGGCTGATCCGTGGGCAGTTGCTGCTGGGACACGTTGAGGCCTGATCAACCCCGGCTGGGTCGCCTGGGCAAGGGTGTCTGATGTTGTGAGACCCGAAACACCCCATGACCCCAGGTCACATCACTGAGGATGCGTCCCAGTGCATCCCGAAGATGTATCTTGCACATCGAAAATCTGTGAAGTAGTAAATATTTTTCAAATTCACTTCAGAACATGGAACATGAAAAAATAGAAACACAGATAGGTTATCAAGGCCCTTTCAATTGGTTCACCATTCAATAAGATCATGGTTGGTCTTTTACCTCTTTTATGTCACTTTCCACCGCTAACCCCATATCCGTTAATTCCTTTAATATTCAAATATCTTTCCATCTCTGTTTTTAGCATCCTCAACATTTGAGTCTTCACAGCTCTCTTGGACAGGGATTTCCAAAGACTCTTTATTCTCTGAGTGAAGAAACTTCTTCTCATCTCTGTCCTGAATAGCGATCCATTTATTTTGATATTATTTTGATACCAGAGACCCCTGGTCTCGACAGACCTGTCAGAAAAAGCATAATCGCTGCAGCTGTCAGGCCCTTACAGTATTATTGAAGAAACAAAGAACTGCAGATACTGGTTAATACACAAAGTGCCGAAGTAACTCAGCAGATCAGGCAGCATCTCTGGAAAACACTGACAGGTGACGCTTCAGGTCAGGTCTGAGGAGGGTTCTCGATCCAAAGTTCTCAACACTTTGTGTCCCTTATAATATTATTTATGTTTCAAAATAACCTCTCCTTTGTTTAACTTTAGCGAGCATAGGCCCATTCTTCTTGTATATCATTCCTTAACAAACCTTCACACAATATTCCAGAAGCAGTTTCATCAGATATTATATTATGTTATATATATCTGATTCTTGTAGTCAATTACTCTAGAAATAAAGGTCAACTTAACATTTGCCTTCCTAATTTATTTGCTACTGCTGCTTGTTAAACCTCAGTGATTGATATACTCAGACTCAGAGGTCCCTCTGAACACTAACACTTTAAAAAACAAATCATCATATGCAACATATTCTTCCCTTCTGCTTTTTATCTATCTCCTATTTTTACATTACAATCCATTTGCCAGGTACATGCCCATTCATTTAGCCTATCCACACTCATTTGAGGCATTCTTCTCACAACATATGCACTCACCCAGCATTTGCTTCACCTGCAAACCTGATTGTGTTATGCAAGCTCTCCTCATCCAAATCATTCATATAGATTGTGAACAGTTGGGATCCTTGCACCAATCCCATAGTCACTCCCACTGCCCCCCTCCCCCCACCACATCCCACCTCCCCACATCCCAAAAATGATTCATTTTATGTTCAGAAGTGGTGGGAGCAGAATTAGGCCATTCAGCCCATCAAGTCTACTCCGCCATTCAATCATGGCTGATCTATCTTTCCCTCATAACACAATTCTCTTGCCATTTGTCCTTGTCCTCTGTTTTCTGATCATTAACCAGTCCTCAATCCATGTCGGTGTATTACTCCCAATCTCATACGCACCAATTTTATTTAATATCCTCATGTTTGCCACTTAGCAAGGGGCTTCTGAAAGTCCAAAGAAGCCACATCCACTAGTTTCTACCAGCTATCCCGATGAAAAAACTCAGAGATTTATCACGCACAATTTCCCTTTCATAAATCCATGTAAGCTTGACTTAGTCCAATTATTAATTTCCGAGCGGCCTGTTATTCCTTCCTTAATAATTGATTCTAGCATTTTCCCCACTGCTGACCTCGGGATGAACATCTGGATTTCCCCATTTTATCGCTCCCCTCAGGGGTTCAACTGTTTCCTTCCACTCTGCAGAAACCAATCTAGATTACTCTCACTTTCTATTTCCTCTTTACTTTCCAATCTTTTTATTCTCTGCTGCAATCTGAAACGTTCCCAAACTGTAGCCTTACTGATCCTTTTGGTTACATTATATATTTTTTCCTTTGATCATATATTGTCGTTAACTTCTCGCGTTAGCCTTGATTAGTCCAAATTTCTAGATGGGTTTTTGTGCCTCAAAGGGATATTATTTTGTTGTAAATTATGTATTAATCTTTAAAAAATTAGCCATTACTTCAGATTCTGTTCAATATAATTTTTCAATCTACTGTACCCAACTCACCTCTTAACTTCACAGTTTGCATTAATTTAAAACCTTAAAACCAATTTGGAATTGAACTAAATCACTTTCAATATTACTATCAATTTCAGTGATATTATGATCGCCCTTCCCTCAAGGCTCCTTAGCTGCAAGGATATTAATTAAGTCTTTTTCATTGCACAATATTGAATTTGAAACATAAATTCCCTGGTTGGTTCCTCAACATAATGATCTAGAAAACCATCTTATTTGTAGTCCACAAGTTCAACCTCCACAACCTAACGGCAGCGGCTGACTAGCAATCTGTCCGTCTTTTTTTTGTTGAGTGTCGGTGTTGGGATGATTTTTATATATTTTTTTGGTTGTGTATGTGTGGGAGGGGGTGGTGGTGTGTGGGGGGTGGGGGTGGGTGTGGGTGGGTGGGTGTGGGGAACTTTTCTCTTCCTCACGGCGCGGGGTGCGGCTCGGCTGCGGGGCCTAACATCCCCCGGTGCGGCTTGGCCGCTGGACTTTACATCCCGGTGCGGCTTGGCCGCTGGACTTACATCGCCCGGTGCAGCTCGGCTGCGGGGCTTAACACCGCCCGGTGCAACTCGGCTGCGGGACTTTACATCGCCCGGTGCAGCTCGGCTGCGGGGCTTAACACCGCCCGGTGCAGCTCGGCTGCGGGGCTTAACACCGCCCGGTGCAACTCGGCTGCGGGACTTAACACCGCCCGGTGCGGCTCGGCTGCGGGACTTTTCACCGCTGGTGCGGCTCGGCTGCGGGGCTTAACACCGCCCGGTGCAGCTCGGCTGCGGGGCTTAACACCGCCCGGTGCAACTCGGCTGCGGGACTTAACACCGCCCGGTGCGGCTCGGCTGCGGGACTTTTCACCGCTGGTGCGGCTCGGCTGCGGGACTTAACACCGCCCGGTGCGGCTCGGCTGCGGGACTTTTCACCGCTGGTGCGGCTCGGCTGCGGGACTTAGCTGCGCAAGGCTTGGTCGCGGGCCTTTCATCGCCCGGTTCGGCCGCGAGACGTTTCAGCGCCCGGTGTGGGGACTGTGCGGGTCGGTCAGGGACGAGCTGTCTGTCCGTGGGCGTGGGGAAGAGAGGGGAAGTTTTGTTGCCTCCATCACAGTGAGGGGGTGTTTGGAGTCACTGTGATGGACGTTTGTGTTGGGGTCGTGTGTCTTGTGTTCTTTTTTTTTTTCTATGACTGCTATGTAGTTTCGTTCGGTACTTCGGTACCGAACGACAAATAAAGCTCTGTTATACCTGTTATACCTGTTATATACAGCAAATTCAGTTTGCCCATTCTTTCACTGAAGTCTTCTTTGGTTATTGTATTGCCCTCCCATGTGCTCTCCTGAGCTTCTGCTTTACTCTCTGCCTTTCATTATTACTACTGCTTGGGAGCTGATGGACTGTATTCATCAGTGCTTTCTAGCTTTTACTTTTTCTTTTTAATGTCTTTATCCCACACTTTATAATCTGCACTACTCCTTCTTTTCCATTTTGCCTCTCATCTATGAGCATCTAAAAATGTCTCATTCTTAAACCTCAGTCACCTTGTAACCATTTATCTGTAATGGCTATTAGATTGCAGACATTTTGTTTTATTTGTGACATTAATTCATACCTGCTATTATGAATGCTGTTTGTATTCAACTAAAGAGTCTTTAGTTTGGCATTTTATCATTTCTCTGTACTTGGACTCTAACAAAGGTATATTCTTATGTTTGGATACTCTGTTCCTCCCAGGCACACTCTGGTTATCATTGTTTGTGAGTGTGTTCATTGAGAGGCACTCAGGTATATATATAAGTCCTTTATTAGCAGGGCCTTACAGTACAGATGCTGGCTTCCATTACCTCCAGTCTCCCGCCTGATTCCAGTGTAACCCAGTACAAAACCCGGCCTGGATTATGGACCGGGTGCACAACAGTAAAACCAGACATGGATCTACATCCCCCTTCTTAAGCATAAGCCCCCCAAACTAGATAACAATATGAAACAACTACAACTTACAACTTACCCCCATCCTAATACAAGGGATGAAAAGACAACCACGGCAACGCTAAACAGAGGAGGATACAACTCGAGTAAGATAAACAAAAGGGGAACGGTAACGACCGTAATTAACCAGAGTCCATAGCAAGTGTCTAGCCACAGTCTTGGTACTTGGGATTGGGCTTACAGACCCGTCCTGCACGAGTACAATACCAGCCCTCCGCCGTACCCATTGTAGGTGTCAGCACCATGGGTGGTGGTTCAAACGGCACTGGTCTCGCAACGGCCTTCTGCACAGGAGACTGCACCAGTGAAGTCATGGGTGATTCCATCACCGGCTCCTTTGTTGGTGTTAAGACCAGCTTGTAGTCTGCCGAAGCCTGGCCTCCATTGGTCTGTAACCCGCCATCTGCGACCTCCGTGTAGCCATGTGAACGCGGATGAGATGGCACCGGCTCATTCACCGGTAGAAGGTGTTTTCTGTTCCGCCGGTATGTTCCTCCTTCCGATTGGACAAGATAGGACCGCGCCTCCTGGCAGGTCCCACTAACTACACCCAGACGATCATGACCCTTCTGGGTCTGCAGACGGACCGTCTGACCCCCCGACAGAGGCTGGAGAGGATGGCTAGACCTGTCGTAATACGCCTTCTGGATCTGCCGTTTATGTTGCAGCTGAGCCTGAACAACTTGGGGCTCGTGAACATGGGGCTGCAGCAGGTGTCTTGCAACAGGAAGGGTGGTACGAGTTTGTCTGGACATCAATCGTTGGGCCGGCGAACCCAATACCGGGTCACGTGAAACGTTACGGAGATTGAGGAGATCCAGGAATACATCAGACTCGGCTCTTCTGGATCTCTCCATGACCTGTTTGGCACTACGGACAGCCCTCTCGGCTAGCCCGTTTGACTGTGGATACTCCGGGCTGTTGGTGATGTGTTTAAAATCCCAGCGCATGGCAAAGTCCTTGAAACACTGACTGGTAAATTGACCGGCATTATCCGACATGAGGGTGTGAGGAGACTCATGGACCGAGAAATGTCTCGCCAGTTTTTGAATTATCGCCGCTGAGGACACTGTGCGGAGCAAATCGACCTCGAACCATCCGGAATAGGAATCCACCAGAACCAGATATTGATTGCCACGCCACTCACAAATGTCAGTGGCCACAGAGGACCAGGGTAAATCAGGAACCGGGTGCAGCAAAAGTGGTTCCCTTTGCTGATGTGGGGCCAAACTGTTACACACCACACATGATTGCACCCTCTGGTGCACGTAGTCAGATATAGCAGGCCAGAAAAACATACTTTTGGCTCGCTGAACCGTTGCCTCAGCGCCAGGGTGGCCCCTATGTATTGCGTCAAAATACTGCTGCCGTAGTGAGGCAGGGATCACCGCCTTGTGGCCTTTCATAATGACCCCGTTCTCGATAACCAGCTCATCTCTAACGGGGAAGTACGGTTGTACAGAGAATGGTACCATATGCGATTTGCTCGGCCAACCGTGTCGAATGATGGACGCAAGCGACTGCAACGTGTCGTCCTCTGCCGTGTGTGCCACCAACAATTCCAGACAAGACGAGGGGAGATGATCGACCATCATTACATCAAAACAATCCTTCTCGGCAGCATGCTCGTTAGAGGTCTTCCTAGGCGCACGGGACAGGGTGTCAGCTAGGTGCATGTCCTTGCCGGGTTTGTAGGTTAGTGTAATGTCGTACTTTTGGAGACGCAGCAGCATACGCTGCAGTCTCGCCGGGGCAGCATGGAGTGGTTTGTTCAGTATGGAAATCAGTGGCTGGTGATCAGTCTCCACAATGGCAGCCTTGCCGAAAATGTAATCGTTGAACTTTTCACATGCAAAGACAACCGCCAACAGTTCTTTCTCGATTTGTGCGTAGCGTGTCTCCGCGTCTGTCATGGTCCTTGAGGCATAAACAATGGGCTGGCCATCCTGCAGGCACGCAGCACTGAGTCCATACTGGGATGCGTCGCAGGTCAGCGTAACTGGTCGATTGACGTCGAAATATGCCAGGGTGGGAGGACACGACATCAGGTGTCTGAGAGCGTCAAAAGCCCGCTGTTGTTGCTCATCCCACGTCCATGCAATGTCTTTGTGAGATAGCTGTCGCAGTGGAGCGGAGAGTTCACTAAAGTGAGGAATAAACTTGCCAAGATAGTTCACCATGCCCAGGAACCTCTGTAGGCTGGTGACGTCAGTCGGAACTGCCATCTCACTGATGGCTGCTGTCTTCTCAGGATCAGCCTTGAGGCCCTCATTGGTGAAAACATGTCCTACATATTTTACCTTGTTGACACGGAACCTGCACTTGTTGGGGTTGAGTTTTAAGTGTATCTCCCTGGCACGATTGAGTACCTTCCTTAAGTTAACATCATGCTCCTGCACGTCCTTACCCGTCACGATAATGTCATCGGCAACAATCGCACATGGGCATCTGTCGAAGAGCTGCTCCATAGAGCGTTGAAACACTTCACTGGCCGCGTTAATCCCGAACGGCATCCGCAGGAATCTGTAGCGTCCGAAGGATGTGCTGAAAGTAGTGAGCAGAGATGATTTGTGGTCCAGGGGAATTTGCCAGAACGAGGTCTTGGCATCGAGAACGGAGAACACTGTGGCCTTGCCCATGTGTGCGGCCACCTCCTCCACAGTGCGCATCGGGTGATGAGGTCGCTTGAGTGCAGTGTTTAAATCCTGCGGGTTGATGCATATACGTATCTCCCGCTTGTCCTTCTTGGTCGCGGCCACCATCGAGGACACCCAGTCAGTGGGCTCCGTAACAGGAGTAATAACTCCTATAGCTTCCATCCTGTCAAGCTCTGCCTTGACCCGGTCTCGCATGGCAACTGGGACGTGATGAGCAGGGCGGACCACGGGTCTCACATCCCGGTCAATAGTCATTGAGTAAGTGATAGGCAGCTTGCCCAGTTCATCGCTGAAAAGATCCTTATAGTTCGCGAGGATCTGTTGTGTGGAGTCTGGGACTGGCGCAAGCTGATGCACGGCCTTGCCAAATGAAATCAGTCCCATGTCGATACATGCTTCAACGCCAAGGAGAGGCACGACTGTGCCATCAACAACGTAAAATTGTACATTGTACGATTGTGTGGCGAGGTGGCACCGTAGCTCCACCACTCCAAGAGGAAGCACTTCGTTCCCCCCGTATGCCTGGAGGGTTGCGTCACATGTTTTTAATTCCTCAGCTCTACGAAGCCTTGAAAACTCGGCAAGAGATATGACATTGCACGCCGCACCTGTTAAACAGTTAAAAAGGGCTTTTTTTTAACCACGTGTCTTACAGAGAAATAAAATATCCCTTTAATAACTGCCAGATGTCCTAAATTCTGTAAACCTATCAACGTAATGATGAGCAGATCTTTTACAGTCAATTCAATCAATTGCATAGTTGAACTTCCCATAATCGCACCAGCCTGAGTTGCAGAATATGAACCACACACTGACTTTGTCAGAAGATACAACTGGATGTGATTAAGATCCGCTACTACTCTTCATTTTTCCGTGACAAGCGTATTATTTACGTAACCGACACTGACTCTATTGGAACAGAATATTAATGGATGGAAATGAATTCTGTCACTTCTGGTGACATCAAATTTTCAGTTTGCATTTTATTTTTAAATTTACTTGCATCAACACCAAAATGCATATTGTTTTATTAGCATCCAATCTTTCGATTTGAGTAAGTGGGAACATCTCAAAAACTGATAGTCAGTCATTTAAGGAGGTGAATTTCATCTGCAGTTTTGTGAGGTGAGCTGTGAAGACTGTCTCCGTAGGATGTTGTTTCTCCTTCCCTGCTTCTCCTTGATGTACAATAGCTTGCACTAGGCTCTGGTTCACTCCAGCAGCTCCCCTTTTTTCCCTGCTTTGCTGAAGGTGAGTGTGTTGACATCAAACAGATTGTGATACATTCTGTGAAAACATCACACAGGAAAAAAAAAGCGATGCCATGACAATACGTCTTTGACCTATCAAAAAATAGTTCCCAGCCAAGATCTGTGTAAGATTTCTATTTTCCATGCTCTCTTTGCAATGTGAGGCAGTTAGTCTAAACCATTCACAACCAGACTGAGTGTGAGGTAGTGGTGTTGGTCCATTGCACCATCCAAATGCATTTTATCAGTTAAGGGCCTGTCCCACTTTAGGCAATTTTAAGGCGACTGCTGGCGATTGTCAAAGTCGTAGCAGATCGCTAAACTTTTCTTTTACCCGACGACAATGACCACGACAATGCCGAGTCAGGTCGAGATTACACCGTCTTCTGAAACATCGCAAAATTCCCACGCTGTCAATGCTTCTCTGGCGTCTTAATTTTCGCTGAAATCACTGACAAGTCAGTAAGTACTTGAGAGTTTTGAACTATAATATCTTGTATGGGCTACTTAAAAACCAAGCATCGCTGTAACAAAGCATAAACTGGATTTACTTCCAGTTTACTAATAGCTGTATTAAATTTTTTTTAAAGAGGTTAAGTGGATTTTTGTGAAAAGTGTGTGGGCATTCTTTGAAAATGTACGGGAGATGCATATCTGGTTTCTGGGTTGCATATCTGGGTTGGGAGCCCACTTTAAATGTAATGGCTGATGGCCATAAACATCGTGAAATTCCCACACTTACCTGACCGTCAAACTGTCGCCTCCAATCTACCTGTCAAATGTCCTGACGGTAAATAAATTGGTTAAACACAAGCATTTAATGGTATTTTGAAATGACTTTACTTATTTTAATATTATGTGCTTCTAAATGCATCTAAGAGAACCTAGCAAACCTGGGGACAGCAGGCGACAGTGCCCGCAATAAGCAACGATACCTGGCAACAAGCCAGCTGTCGCCGAGAAATTTCACTCCGGTTGATTTCTCAGCGACGCACTGAGATCCACTACGATTCTTGGAAGACTCCTCACGATCATGCCCGACACCCGGCGAACTGTCGGCGACAGCCTTGTCGCCGGCAGTCACCTTTAAAATCCCCTAAAGTGGAACAGGCCCTTAAGCTTAAGTACCCGACAGGAAAATAAAGCTGTGTCTGTCCAATTCGTCTGGTCCAATTTCAAATCCAGGCTCATGTGGTCAAAGGAAGTGTTCCAATCATACATGCTGCCAATCGTTATTCCATCCTAACTGTTATGCTGGTCAGAGAGTGCAAAGCATGGAAGAAATGAGAATAAAAATAACAATTTCTATAGTTTCCCTTGGACAATTCATTTATCTCCCACTTGACAGCCAATATAAATAAGTCACGATAGCTCAATGAAGAGTTAAGAATTGGTTTGTTCTGTTTTCAGCCAGCAAAGAGACTTTGCACTTTTCCATCAATGCCCCTAACCATTTCAGTAATGTTAAGCCTTCTTTTCGAACCATTATTATCCTTATATTGAAGAAGTCCCCACCATGCTGTGAGGTAGCCGTCATGATTTCTAATCAGCAAATTTGAAGAAAATTTATGCATTTCCATGTTAAGAGACTATATGAATTGTAGGAAATTTTAAAGGCAATAGTATTTCCATACACCTGTATGGGCCGCAAGTCTGGGAGGTACTGACAAAGATTCCTTAGCAGGATACTGCTTAAATATCCAGTGATCCCTGTCCTCCCATGTACTTCTGTGACCTGGAGTACTTACAGCAAACATCCCAACATGCTGGAAAGATATTTCCAATGCTGTTTCTCCCAAATCATCCAAGGTTGCTGGAAATATAAATAGGACCATGTCCACACCCAGGCCAATGTCTCCTTCACTGAGACACCAGTCACACTCGAATACTATATAGTTCATGCCCAACAGAAAACACTCAAAGCAAACACTCTAGTCCTTGCAGACAGAGGAAAAGATTCAAGGATGTACTCAGAGCCTCCCTGAAGAAATGGAACAAACCCATTGCTCCTTGGATTCCTTGGCCCATGATTGCTCAAAGTGGAGAAGAAGCATTCAGGAGACCATTAGTAACCTTGAGTGCAGATATCAGGAACACATGGAAAGCCTGCAGAAGTGGTAGAAGGAGTGTACTACCTCATAAAATATCTATCCATCTCTGTAGTTTCCCCATCAGTTTCCTCTGAACCCACAAAGTGGAAGATGAAGCAAGTTATCCTTGATCTTAGAGACTAACAAAGAAGTTAAGCAGTAATAAAGCAGAAACTTATAAATCTGCTCTCAAAAGTGGATTTGCATCTTAAATCCAATTTGAATATCACCTTGGCCTTGTAATCTCTCCAGAACAGTTCGTGTAATTTAGACTGACAATAGTGTTAATTAGACTGCCTCAAAAATGATATGCATTTTATTTGAAGGTGATTATGGTATCTATCATATTCAGCAATATCATACAAAAATAAAGATTGGCCAGTTACACCGACCATAGATTTTGCCTGCAATTCCCATTGACATTATTATTGTTTCCGTTGGGATGTTATATGTTGCTTTGCACATTCTTGAAATCACTAGATGTATGTTTATAATAGCAACAAAACGTCTTCATCTGCACACTTTCCCCTTCTCATTAAGGAAATCGTAATGTGCACAGCACATGAATCTCTATGAAATTATACTTTTTGGAATCTGTGACCTTTCCTTCTCTTACCATTGGGAATGTACCATCACCATGATGTACAATGTATCATAATATATATATTGCTGTGGAAAGGTAGCTACTTACTGCTCATTTGCTATGATTTATTTGACGCTGAAGTAATCGTACCAATCTCTCTGAAAAATCAAAGTGCAATTTCTTTGAGCAACCATCAGCAATGAGAAAAATTGAGCCTTACAGTTAACAAGATAATCAGTAGCACCCATCATCTAATGAAAGGCATGGGAAGCAACTATTATCGTAACAAGATATTGGTAAGCTGTAGCTTTCAAGTGTTACTTGTTCTTACAATTGTTAGAACATTGATTTTATTTAAAATCTTAACATATTAGGATACCCAAATAAGATTAAAGATACAAATGCAGAGAATCAATGCAACTTCTAAGAAAATGAAAGTAACTGAATGCAGCACATGTACCTTAAGGGATTTTAGTAAATGGATGCAGGTTATAAAACTGTGTAATTAAAGAGAAACAAATCCGAAGTACAGACATAAATGAACTGGTTATCACAGAATTGGTTGAATCATCTTTCATGTGATCAAATAAAACATTCCTTAATGTGATTTAACAGGAAACTCAAACTTAATTATCTGACTTGAAAGATAACTTTCTACAATGCCTAAGTTTTGCTGGTAATTGCTTTATTTTGTTTTCTATATAGAGATATATTGTTTAAATTCAGCTGCTTAACAATGAAATATCACGATGATGTTATCGACAAACATTTTCTATTGAAAATTAAAAGCTTACAATGCAGAGATCATATCCTCAATGTTATGTAAACTCCAGAAGAGTCTATTACAGTCATATTCCAACTATGGACAAAAATTATTCTCTAACTGCTACTGCATTGGTGCCAACAGAATCAGAATTGGGCAAAAGTTGACGATTGCAATAACCAATCTTTCAACAAGCTCACAATTGTAAGAGACAGTCACACATGGCCACATGGTTGGACTCTACAGTATTAATTATTATTGCTTGCATTAGCATTGATCAATTGTCATATATTAAAACTCAAGTTCTTTTCCCTGTTTAATGTAATGCTGGAACATTGGCTTGACAGAGTGAACCGCCTCCACTATTTTAGCTGCATGGTATTGGGCCGTAATTTGCAGAGAGTATTGAATTCCTTCATTTGCCACTGACTTGTGAAATAACTCTGTCTTCCATTTGATGATCCAGACATTGGGAACTCACGCATGAAACCAGGTCAATACCCAGAGCAAGGAGATGCACAGCATCAGGTATGGGTGTCCAAATTAAGCCTTACCCACAAAAATGGTGATGGAACATTGGCAGCCGACTAAACCATAGCATCTGACTTGCCAGAACTGTCAAAGGTGAATGTCCAAATGATTCAAGCATTCAAAAACTGTTAAAAACTATTTAAATGTATTTAAAATATTCAAACTTGTTAAAAGGCATTTAAAAACTTCAAAACAAATTTTAAAAATAGAGTATTTTTTAAATGCTTAAAAATTTTAAAGCATTATTTAAGAAATCTAAAATAATTAATTTGTGGCTGTTCGTCTCATTGAAATGAATCAAAATGACTTCCTCAACGAGGTCCTGCATGGCACAGGATGGTTGATGGACTCGCAGCCAAAACCTGATGTGGTGCATCTGTAACATGCGGCTCACACGCTGAACTGCATGAGAATCATAAGGTTGAAGCTGTACTGGTTCAGCAAACCAGGGTTCAACCAATTGAATGGATCATCGTTTTCTATATTTAAACTAGACCAAGTGGACCTATTGGGCCCAAACCACAACTGCATTTGTGCAGCACCCTCTCCTCCCCTACTTCCCCTCCCATCTCCCCCCACTCCCCCTTCCCCTCTCCCCCCTCCTCCCTCCCTCCCTCCCTCCATTCCCTCCACTCGCTCCCCACCTCTCCCTCTACCTCTCGCCCCCTCCACCTCCACCCCCCCTCCCCCCCTCCCTCTCCCCCTCCCACCTCCCCCCCCCCGATGGTTGCCTCTTCTGCATTGGTGCAGCACCCTCTCCTCCCCCACTCCCTCCTCCCCCACTCCCCCTCCTTCACCCTCCTCTCTCCCTCCTCCTCCCCCCCACCCCCTCCCCCCCACCCCCTCCCCCCTCTAAACATGTTTTCACTTTTTTATTAGGGGCTATTGTGTGTAGATTGATGATAAAAAGATGAATTTGATCCATTTTAAAATAAGGCTGTAAAGTAGCAAAATGTGGAAAAAGTGAAGGGGTCTGAATACTTTGAATGCACTGTATTCCACCACCCACCTTTCCTGAATCCATCTATCATTTACCAGGCTTTTATTCCACCCCCATTCCTAGATTACCCCCCCCACTCCAATCAGTCTGAAGAAGGGTCCCGACCCATAACAATATCTGTCTATTCCCTTCACAGATGCTGCCTGACTTGCTGAGTTCCACCAGCACATTGTGTTTTGCTATGACTGAAAGTTGTTGATGGGTTTTCAGACTCTCAACTTCTTAACAAATTATGAATAATAACTCAAATCCAGGAACTGTTTATGATATTCATTTTGTTTTCTTTAATAATGAAGTCACATGTAAAGCCTGTGTGACGTTAACATTTAGTCTCCTCATACTTAACTTTTGCACAGAGTCTCAGACGATCCAAAAGGTAAATAATATATATAATTGGGTTTTAGTGTCATTGAGAGGATATAACTCGAGAACTGGTCCTTTGATCCACCAAGTCCACACCAACCATTAACCATTCATTTACACTAATTCTACCTTTGTCCATTTATTTTTCCAGATTCTCATCAACTACCCCAATTTTCTACCACTCACCTACACATTAGGGACAATTTACCACGGCCAAATAACCTACCAACCCACACATCCATGCGATGTGGGAGAAAACGTTGTCAGAGTGATCATGTGCAAACTCCGTGTGGACAGCACTCTGATTGGACTGGGGTCTCTGATGCTGTGAGGCATTGGTTCTACCAGCTGTACGATACTGCCACCATGGGAGAAGATGAAAATTCCAAGTGCAGATTATTCAAATTTTGATCCTTTTTGCTGCTAACGTCACCTACAAATTAATACTTATCCTCTTGGGCTATTTATGATGTAGTTGCTAATAACTAAATGTCTTCAGAGTGGGTTGAGGTGGTTGCAAAGAGCAGTTGATGTAGAATAATTCTGAGAGAAAATACATGGGTTTATGACAAGATTATTTTTAACATCTTGAATGAAAGAACGAACAGAAGTACTTCCATTTATATGGTGATTTTCATAATCTCAATCATCCACAAGATCTCAGCATGAGTTGTTGAATTCACCACATGAAACAAACTCCCACATTTAGCAATGTAATAACAGTCTGACACTCCTTTTTTAACCATATTCAATGAACGAGTTTCCCTCATCCATAAAATAAGGTATTGGGTTTTTTTATTCACCTGAAAGCAAAGATGGGGTCTTTGTGTCTCAAAAGGAGCACTTGTTTGGAAGTGAATTTCAATTCAAGTTGATATGGGGGCCATGTGAATGGTGTTCCTGGATGGAGTTTTCGGACAATAAATCCAGGGCTGAACATATATATTTGAATAACTGATTTGTCTCACATAATGTAATGATAACATAACAACAATAAATTAAGTCCTGTCCACACTCCCATGGCATGAAATGTAATGTGTGGGAAGGAACTGCAGATGCTGGTTTCAACCGAAGATAGACACAAAATCTGGAGTAACTCAGCGGGACAGGCAGCATCTCTGGAGAGAAGGAATGGGTGACGTTTCGGGTCAAGACCCTTCTTCAGACTGGTTAGGAATAAGGGAAAGGAGAGATATAGACGATGATGAGGAGAGATAAAGAACAATAAATAAAAGATATGCAAAAAAGTGACGATAATAAAGGAAACAGTCCATTGTTAGCTGTTTGTTGGGTGGAAATGAGAAGCTAGTGCGACTTGGGTGGGGGAGGGATAGAGACGGAGAGAATGCGGGGGCTACCTAAAGTGAGAGAAATCAATATTCATACCAATGGGCTGTAAGCTGCCCAAATGTAAGGCTTGCTATTGTCTAACTACTCATGTACAGAATCAAATGAGAAGCTTCTTCACACCATTTCTGAGATTTCTTTTCACTTTCAACGTAATATTATTTGTATGCAATTTGCTGAACATCTGATCAACAAGATTATCTTGGAATTCTTCTAATTTCTTGCATTAACATTAAAATGTGGATCAGTGATATTCTTGCTACACCATCCCTTCCACAAAAAGCTGTAGTTCCCATGGAAATTGTTTCAACATAACAAATGTAATGTTCAAAGCATTTTTTTTTCCACCCAACATCGCATGGCAAAACAATTCTCCAATGAAACAGACATTTTGCAAAAATAGTCTCACTTCTTTTGATTTACAAACGTGCAACTTTATAATTGATACCTATGCTCGAGGAAGTGAAGTAACTTTGGTAAAATCGCTATTGTTTTAAATCATTCTGTTTCATTTGCATTCAATCAGATGAAAATCAGGACAGTATTTTATGTATTTTTTATTTACCACGTTTCTTATTCTAAGCTTTCACACTCAATCTACATCCTCCACACACACCACCCTCAACAACACTCTTCCCACTCACAGATGATCAGTACCATGCTACCCACCTCACACCCACAAAGAGCCTCCAATCTTAGGATAATAAAGTGATGGGCTTAATAGTCAATAGTCGTTTATTTGTCACATACACATAAATGTGTAGTGAAATGAAACATTACCCGCAGTTCAACAATAAGACCAATAAGAATAATCAATAAAAATGCAATAACACATACAATCATAAACTAACACCAAACAAAAAAAAACATCCATCACAGTGAGTCTCCTCCAGAATGTCTTTTTCTCTTAGTATAAGAAAATAACTGCAGATGCTGGTACAAATCGATTTATTCACAAAATGCTAGAGTAACTCAGCAGGTCAGGCAGCATCTCGGGAGAGAAGGAATGGGTGACGTTTCGGGTCGAGACCCTTCTTCTTCAGACCCTTCTTCAGACAGTCTGAAGAATGGTCTCGACCCGAAACGTCACCCATTCCTTCTCTCCCGAGATGCTGCCTGACCTGCTGAGTTACTCCAGCATTTTGTGAATAAATGTCTTTTTCTCTTCCCCTGCCGTTTTCCCCCGCAGTCAGGCTGTTGGAGTTGCCACGTCGGGGCGGTTGGAGCTCCTGACATTGAAGCCCCCACCGGGCGGAGAAAATTCCGCGGCCTATTTCAGGCCGCGCCGGACGGTGAAAGGTCCGCGGCAGGCCAACTCAAGCCCCACGATTCGGGGCGGGCGAAGACGCTGTCTCTGCCGCTGCCGGAGCTCATGATGTCGGCCCCCACCCAGGGGCCTGTGGGCTTCCGACGTCCATGCGGCCCGCGCCGGAGACGAGTCGCAGCCGCTCCCGCAGCATCCGCAGGTGGCCAGCGCTGCAGGTGGTGAGTCCGGGCCGCGGGCTCTGCGAACCAGAGCCCAGGTGGTCCCAGGTGCATGGCCGATGGTAGGCCGCAGCGAGAACGGAGACACGACACAGAAACAAAGGTCGCGTCTCCGTTCGGGAGAGAGAATTTTACAGTTCCCGTTCCCTCCCACCCCCCCCCCCCCCACATAACATACAAACCCTACACCATATTAAAACTCCAATTCATACAAAAACAACAAAAACACACAAAAGACAGACGGACTGCAGGCAAGCCGCAGCTGCGAGGGCAGCGCTGGCTCCTCTTCTAGCATGCATCTTCTCCATAGAGGACAAAATAATATGGAATAGGGGACAACCACTGGGACCGAAAGTAGCCCTCTCGTGTTCAAAGATTCACCATACTGGAGGAGACAATTCTCCTCCAATTTTCCTCCCCACAGACAGACAACACCAAGGTATAAATCACTCAAAACTAAATTGAAACACCAACAACTTTATGAAGACACTCTCAATGGATTTAGTTCCAGTGCTTTGCTGCCATATGTTTTGCTGCATCACCAGAAGCTATTTGGGAACAGACTAAAGATAGACACAAAAAGATGGAGTAATTCAGCAGGTCAGAGAGCATCTCTGGAGAAAAGGAATAGGTGACGTTTCGGGTTGAGACCCTTCTTCAGACTGTGCCACTCTGTTTCATCTTTGCAGGGATGAGGGAAAGCCCCATGTTTCCTTCTCACCAGCAAGCCAGAATATGGGCAGGACGAGCAAGAGGAGAAAGAGAAGGTACAGCAAATAGAGGAGCAGAAGGGAAAAGTCGAGGAGGAGACAAATAACGTTCATAATGAATGATGATAGACATGCTATATTATTGCAACTGACACCCACATCAGCACCACAGAGACTGGCAGCATCAGGAATGACCACAATAGATAAGAAAGATGCAAGCTTTGGAAGACACTGAAAGTTGCACTACCTGCCTAAAGCATTAGACCAGACATTGCAAAACTTATATAAGCAATTACTGGGATTGGGGTATTCTGCAGATCTATACTATCCCAGAGGATTCAGGTGAGAGCAACATTTGGGAAGCTTTTATGATAAGGTTGATGTGAATACACAGTAAAATAGATCATAGACTGACAGGCCAATGGGAGATGGCCAGGTTCATAGAGAAGTGGTCTAGCCACTGCTTAAAGCAGTTTAATGTCTTTATTGAGGAGCGAGATGCCATTAGTAAGTAGATTGCTGATTTCAGTGGATGTAGTGAGGCTAGCCACGAGCAGCTCGCATTTGTCCAGGAAAAGATGGATGCTGCATGTGAGCAGAGAGAGGCTGCATATCAGTAGGTTGTTTCCCTGCATGAGCTGAACAATGGCACACGTGAGCAGATCAATTTCTTGCTTGCAATAGGGCAGGCATGAATATATTCCTCATCTTCGGCAGCAGGGACATGCATGCTTGCACACATGCTTATGTATCATGAGGAGAGTCCTGCTCGGGCTAAAGAATGGATTGACTGGGCTTATGTTCACTGCAATTTAAGATGAGAGGGGATCTTATAGAAACAGGGGTCACAGTTTAAGAATAAGAGGTAGGCCATTTAGGACTGAGATGAGAAAAAACTTTTTCAGCCAGAGAGTTGTGAATCTGTCGAATTCTCTGCCACAGAAGGCAGCGGAGGCAAATTCACTGGGTGTATTCAAGAGAGAGTTAGATACAGCTCTTAGGGCTAATGGAATCAAGGGATATGGGGAAAAAGCAGGAATGAGGTACTGATTTTAGATGATCAGCCATGATCATATTGAATGGCAGTGCTGTCTCGAAGGGCCGAATGGCCTACCCCTGCACCTATTTTCTATGTTTCTATGCTCAGCTCTGGCACAGAGCTGACAAGGTGCATGTGGTTCAAATCTTTCAACCAGATCAGCCTTGGCTCTGCGCGGTTGCACAGTCTGGATGGTAGACACAAAATGCTGGAGTAACTCAGCGGGACAGGCAGCATCTCTGGAGAGAAGGAATGGGTGACGTTTTGGTTCGAGACCCTTCTTCAGACTGATGTCAGGGGAGTGGGCGGGGCAGAGAGAGAATGTAGTCGGAGACAATAAGGCTGGTGGGAGAACTGGGAAGGGGGAGGGGATGGAGAGAAAGGGAAAGCAAGGGCTATTTGAAGTTAGAGAAGTCAATGTTCATACTGCTGGGGTGTAAGCTACCCAAGCGAAATATGAGGTGCTGTTCCTCCAATGTGCGCTGGGCCTCACTCTAACAACGGAGGAGGCCCAGGACAGAAAGGTCAGATTGGGAATGGAAAGGGGAGTTAAAGTGTTGAGCAACCGGGAGATCAGGTAGGTTAAGGCAGAATGAGCGGAGGTGTTCAGCGAAACGATCACCGAGCCTGCGCTTGGTCTCACCGACGTACAGAAGTTGACACCTGGAACAGCAGATACAGTAGATGAGGTTGGAGGTGCGATGAGGTTGCAAGTGAACCTCTGCCTCACCTGAAAAGACTGTTGGAGTCCTTGGATGGAGGCAAGGGACAGGTGTTGCATCTCTTGCGGTTGCAGGGGAAACTACCTGGGGAGGGGGTGGTTTGGGTGGGAAGGGATGAGTTGACCAGGGAGTTGCAGAGGGAACGGTCTCTGCGGAAAGCAGAAAGGGCTGGAGATGGGAAGATGTGGCCAGTAGTGGGATCCCGTTGGAGGTGGCGAAAGTGTTGGAGGATTATATGCTGTGTGCGCCAGCTGATGGGGTGGAAGGTGAGGACAAGGGGGACTCTGTCCTTGTTGCAAATGAGGGGAGGGGGAGCAAGAGCGCAGCTGCGGGATATCAACACCCTAGTGAGAGCCGCATCTATAATGGAAGAGAGGAATTCCCGTTTCCTAAAGAATGAGGACATCTCCGATGATCTAGTATGGAACACCTCATCCTGGCGCAGATGCGGTGTAGACGGAGGAATTGGAGTACGGGATAGAGTTTTTACAGGAAGCAGGGTGGGAAAAAGTGTACTCTAGATAGCTATGGGAGTCAGTGACTTTGTAGTAGATGTCGATCAATAGTCTGTCTCCTGTGATGGAGACGGTGAGATCCAGTAGCAGTAGGGAGATGTTGGAGATGGTCCAAGTGAATTTGAGTGCAGAATGGAAATTTGTCAGGCATCAGCGCACTACTGTCCATTCATCATCTTACCTTGCACACAAGACATCATGTTTTCACACAGAACTAATATTTTACTTTCCTCCATGGTCTCTTAGATAGCTCACCCATGCCTCACTACTAGACATCCCAGTTGGTTCCCTCACTTGGCCTTGAATGGTTTGCTGAAGCCAGCCCATTGAATGCAAGAGTTTCTCATGAGTCATCGTAGGGATCGGTGAGAAATCAGAGAAAGGGAGCAGTCTTCCTGAGTCAGACTAAAGATGGAGAGGGAACACCACAACATGTTGATAGGTCATCAAAGGATGGTAACTTGACAAATAGAAAATATTATTTTCCATACATGTGTCATTGACTTTGCTTTGTTATAAATAATTTACAAGATACCCAACCATGTTCAAATGCATTTTCATTTCAGGCACATCAGGCAGTGTGCAGAGATAAATTGCAGAGTTATGGTAGCTGCTGGGTTTGCTATAATGCCTCATCTAGAGCAAATTCTAGAGCATCTAGGGTTGGTAATATTGTGCATTTCAAGTCAAAACGATGAGGGAGAAAAGGTTATTTTTTTAGACAAAAAGGTACGTTCATCTCTCATGTTTTTAAGATCTACTGGGGTAGAATTGGGGCAAAGATCTTAATGGGGTAGAATTGGTCATAACATTACCTCCTGCTTGATCCTCAACACAGATGCTCCCTCAGGCTTGTGTGCTCAGTCTCTGCTCTACTCCTTATAAACGCATGGTGTGTGGCCAACCCGATCTTTGCCAATGATACCACTGTTGTTGGCCTGACCCACAAAATGATGAGACTATGTACAGGAAAGAGATCGAGAACCTTGTCTCATGGTGATAGGATAACAACCAAGTCTTTAACGTTGACAAGATGAAGAAATTGGTTGCTGACTGAAGGAAGCAAGGGGGTGAACATAACCCTGTCCTCATTAACAGAGCTACATAGAGATGGTGAATAGCTTCAAATTCCTGGACATCCATATAACCAGCAAACTAACCTCAGCCTTTCACACAGATGTGGTGATCTAGAAAGTGCATCAGCATATTTACTCTCTGAGGTGTTTAAGAAGATACAATTAGTCCATCATGATTCTCTTGAACCTCTACAGATGCATTGTAGGAAGTATTCTCTCGTGTTGCATCTCAGCCAGGAATGGCAATTTCTCTGGTCTTGACCACCTGAACCTGCAGAAAATGGCAAACGCAGCCCTGTCCACCACGTGCTTACAACTCCCTTCCAAACTGTTCAGCTTCACAGTGTGCTGGATCAGAAAAACCTGAAGTATCCTCAAGCTTTCTGTCACCCTGGCCATTCCCTTTTCTCTCTTCTATCGTTTGGGAGAAGAAAGAGTAGCTTAAAAGACTGGACATCCAGACTTAAGTAGAGCTTCCTTCCCACTATTATCCAGCTGCTGAAACAATTATCTCTTTCACATCCCATCTCCGGAGATGCTGCCATGAACTCTGACTCATAATTCTATCTCATTGTTATCCTGTTATTGTACTTTAACATTCATTTGCGTTACTTGGTTTCTGTACTACAATCTTGCACCATTCTGCTGTTTTGTGCTTGTTGTTGTATTTATTGTTGTATCTAGCATTATTGTATGCATATTTTCCACTCTGTGAGCTTCACATGAATCAGGAATTTTATTGCATCCCGATGTATATGATAATAAACTAATTTGTATTGGTGATTTCACTACAAATGCGCATATAATTGTGAAATAATTTGACTGACGTTATGGCTGCATGTTATTCAGGCAGTAAATGAGTGTGACATTCAATATGAAACTAATAACTCTCCTGGGATGCTTCTCCACTGTTTGGTCTGCAATTCCGATACTGATAATGGAAATGTCTGAAGGAGGAACCAAAGAATAAGAGCAATATAGCCCACTGAGATGAAACATCTGCTCAGTGCTTTGTATTCCTATTCAAGCATAGGATTGAATGAGACTGGACCAGGCAAAATAGCCCCAATCAAAAGTGATAGCTTGAGCAAGTAATGATAAATACAATCATCACATCTAAATGCTATGAACAAAGTCAAATGTGGTATTTCCACCAATTAAACTTCTTCTGTTCTTTCTGTTCCTTCACAGTTAGTAGAATGACTTAGTGAACCACACTCGGAATTTCCAAGAAGGATTTCTCAGGATTGAATGAGTGTGAATTTAATTTACTTGAAATGTTAACCATCAATTCATCTCCCTCACCTTACAATCTGATCAATGCATTGTGACATTCATTTTTCTCATCTGCACTGGCCTTGTCGCTGAATAATCACCATCAATATTGAACAGCGTTTTTATATTTCAAGCTTGTGATCAATTCAAGTAGACCTGCAAAGCAACACGTAACGATATTATTTCTCATCTGAATTTTTTCGGGTGCCATTTGGTGTTCAGTGGTGATAACAAATGGTGTCTGAAAATGGTTCATGTGGTTTGTTTGGGGACTATCAATTTATTTTGAGGTAAAGTTTGCTGTTGGTCTATAGAATACTCTCTCCTTGTTTATCCAGAAAGCTCTCTCTCACCTCCACTCAGCTGGAAGATGAAGCTGCAGATGCTTCAGGGGAGCCTCATTTCCACCCGGAACCTTTCACTGGCCCTCTGGTTCTCATCTCACTGCTGGCCTTCCATGTCTGCTTCCGAGCCCTAAGACTTCAGCTCACCTTACCATTCTTCCTCTGGCATAGGTTTTGTCTTCTGTTGCCCTGGTTCCGCAGCATGCAACAGCACAGCACAATGACATGTCCACACCTGTTGGATAGATACTGCAGAGTGACCCCAGACTAACGAAAGGGCCAACAGCATTCATTAGATCAGCCCTTGTGTGCCTCTTTCACATCCCATTAACAGTGCCTCTCACTGCTTTCCAGTCAACAGTGTAGGTCAACAAGTGAGAACAGGAACAAGAGGTCATGTAAGTAGATAGTAACCCTAGACCCCAAGGTCCATCATCCAGGGTTCTCATGGGCATGTAAGGAAACACAGCATTCCCCATCAAAAAAATTATTTTCCTCATCAACAACCAGTTGGGCATCGAGAAAGTGGAGACACCTTCTATTAATGAAAAATGCAGATTGGAGCATCATTGGACACATGAATAAAATAGCTGTCTGCCTGCTCTTTTGGAAAGTCCCCCCAAAAAGGCAAGTTCCAGTGCCAAGATACTATTTTTCTCTCACTGAAATTAAAAACAAATTGAAATTGTTCTTCCATCAGTGCAGAACTACGGTAGCCTGAGAAACTGAATAGCGAATGTGGCAGAAATCAGCTGTGACTGGTGAGAATGATCCAGTAGCCATGAGGCTGAGAATCACCATAACTTCACCTCCACAGAGGGAGCGGTTGAGACCTGAGAAAATGGCAAAAGACTAGTCAAGGCTCTGCCGTGTTCATTTGGGGATCCTATGTGCAGACTGTCTTCTGGCAGTGCATCATTCCACAAATGTTCAAGGTTTTGGCTGCTTCAGCATTTCAAAGTCTGACTCCTGCTACGTGGACCCCAACCCCTTCAGATACAAGAACTGAAGCAAATAGGTGTAGGTCATCCTGCCCCTTATGCCTGCCCTACCATTCCATGTAATCACAGCCAACCCACTCAAGACCTCATCTCCTCTTTGGTGCCAATCTCCTTCAGGGGAATATTCAATTCACCAATCTTTCAAAGGTTTATCAACCTCCTTAAATATTTGAACTACTCTAGCCTCCACAACCCTCCAGGGTAGGGAATTCTTGAGATTCATCAGCCTCTGCGTAGAAGATATTCCTTATGTCATAGCTATGCTATCGCATTCAAATCTCTCTCTTCAGTGGAAACTTCTCAACACCATCCTGCCATGATCCCTCCGGTTCCTATGTTTCAATGAGATCACCCCTCATTCTTCTAAATTCCAAAGTATACAGATGTGGGTTTCTTAGTCATTGGGTGATAGGACAACCCTATCAATTCTGGAATTAACTAAGGGAATCTGTTCTGAATGGCTCCCAATGTCACCTGCAAAACCTTTCCTGATGCCTCCAAAGTGGAGTGTTGTCAGCAGTACCACCACTGAGACACCCATTGAAATCATTTATTTGCAAATTGCAGCAGAAATCACTCTGCTGCAGATTTGGCAGATTTATTTGGAGGCGTCTGAGCAATGCATGTTCACATGATGAAAGAATGGGTCGATTGGGCTTGGATTCACTGGAATTTAAAAGGATAAGAGGGGATCTTATAGAAACATATAAAATTCTTGAAGGATTGGACAGGCTAGATGCAGGAAAAATGTTCCCGATGTTGAGGGAGTACAGAATCAAGGGTCACAGTTTAAGAATAAGGGATAGGCCATTTAGGACTGAGATGAAGAAAAACTTTTTCACCCAGAGAGTTGTGAATCTATGGAATTCGCTGCCACAGAAGGCAGTGGAGGCCAATTCACTGGATGATTTGAAGAGAGAGTTAGATTTAGCTCTTTGAGCTAAAGGAATCAAGGGATGTGGGGAAGAAGCAGGAACGGGTACTGATTTTAGATGATCAGCCATGATCATATTGAATGGCAGTGCTGTCTCGAAGGGTTGAATGGCCTATTCCTGCACCTATTTTTCTATGTTCCTATGTTTCTATATGTGAAAATCCCTACGGTCTCTCAGAAGGGTCAGAAGAGAGTCCCTTTACATTGTCATTGAAGCATACTGAGGATTCCTGAGACTTTTCCATGACAGTTGCAATCTGGGGTTTGGGGCTCCAACCTCTGCTGTTACAAGGTTGGGTTTTGCCTGATAATGGGAAGCATCAGGTGTGCTCATGTGGTTCACATCCAGAAACACATGGTCCAATTTTGCAAACAACACAATTTTACCCAAGAATGATTGATAATACAATTTACTCTGGGTAAAATCAATTCTGGTTTATGTAGGACATTAAAAAACTATTATCCAGGACACTAAAATTTAAATAGTATTCATAAGAAACATCAACCATTGTTCTATTTTAACATAAAACATTGGAAGTGAGGGATAACATTAAATAAAGCCTTTTTTTTCAGCACACATCTATAAACTGACCAATATAAAACCAATGTTTTCAAACAGTCATCAAGGGAATGCAGCAGATAAATCTGTGTCTTTCGTGAGAAAGAAACCCAATAAGCTACGGAAAGGCCTTATGAAACATACCCCCAGGAGATCCTGAGAGGGGTGGGGGGAGGATGAGATCTCCAATAGGAACGACCAAAGGTTATTGACCCACGCAAACGACCTGACTATGACTATAAGATGCATTTGCGGAAAGCTGTGCAAGAACCACCGTGGCCTTAAAATCCATCAGGCAAGAATGAAATGCTCGGAGAAGGAGAAAGAGGTGCAGCGCACAGGCCTTGAGCCTGGTGAGATGCAGGAGGAGGTCGGCCAGGACTCACCCCACAGAGCCCACTCCCTCCACGCACCAGAGTCTCCCAACCCCTGCAGAGTAGATCCACAACAACGGAATAAGTGGCCCCCAGTCAGCAACCAGAGTGAATGGCTGCAGTTTGACAAAGACGACCAACATCATTTCTGGTCAAGCCACAGCCAAAGGAGATGCAGATCGCCGACTCCAAACAATAACTGCCATCCTAGTCAGTTATGTCTCCGAAAGATTTGGCCATGGTGAGAAAGGTAACACCAAGCCCACCACCTACACCATGAACCGCAGGGCCACCAAAATACATCAACTGCAGCTGGAGCTCCCAACCCTCAAAAACCAGTACCAATTGGGCATTACAGGGCTGGCAAAGAAGAGGGCCATTCAATCCGCAAGCGAAGCCGCAGAGAAAACCACTAGGTGGCTTTGGATTAAGAGGGCTGATCCGTAGGCGGTTGCTGCTGAGACGCGTCGAGGCCTGATCAACCCCGGCTGGGTCGCCTGGGTGAGGGTGGCTGATGTTGTGAGACCCGAAACACCCAATGACCCCAGGTCACATCACTGAGGATGCGTCCCAGCGCATCCAGAAGATGTATCTTTCACATCATGGAAATGAAGGTGCTTATTCTGCCACTAATGATCTTGGTTCCCCAAACCATAAAATAACTTTTGAATTTATATAATAACCTGCCAAACCATAAATACAATAACTGTTGCATTTTTGAATCACTACAGCCAAGGAAATCTCTACAATTTATTGCAGATCAAGTGCATGTAACTCAATGTACTTACAGAACATTACATATTGTCTCTGCGTGGACATCCAATATTTGTATCACGCACAGTCTTTATATTCACTTCAGATAAGCAATCAAGCAACGTGAATTGTTTCAAAAGTCTTTGCGATACCAAATGTACGTTCACCAAACACACAATCAACAACTCTCACGGTGACTCTATCAATAATAAAGTAGCTGATTTTGTAAAGATGTTATATTGATTATAGCATGCAAACACACATTTCACATGCATTTTTTTCACTGACTTGTCCTTTAAAATAAAAGGGTAAAATGTCAAACATAACATTTTAAAATACAAAAAACTAATTTGTATCAAATAAATGAACTTTTGGAATAACTATACAACATGCACACACACACACACACACACACACACACACACACACACACACACACACACACACACACACACACACACACACACACACACACACACACACACACACATATATATATATATAAATATATAAATATACATATATATATATATATTACATATATGCACATATATATATACACACATATATATACACACTTATTTATATAATCAGTCTGAAGAAAGGTCTCGACCCAAAACGTTACCCATTCCTTCTCTCCTGAGATGCTGCCTGACCTGCTGTTACTCCAGCATTTTGTGAAATAAATACCTTCGATTTGTACCAGCATCTGCAGTTATTTTCTTACATTTATTTATATATATATACCTGTGTGTGTGTGTGTGTGTGTGTGTGTGTGTGTGTGTGTGTGTGTGTGTGTGTGTGTGTGTGTGTGTGTGTG
The DNA here is from genome assembly GCF_053455715.1 of Rhinoraja longicauda. Classification (NCBI taxonomy): domain Eukaryota; kingdom Metazoa; phylum Chordata; class Chondrichthyes; order Rajiformes; family Arhynchobatidae; genus Rhinoraja; species Rhinoraja longicauda. The sequence goes on from NC_135967.1 coordinate 20,043,159, forward strand.
TGTGTGTGTGTGTGTGTGTGTGTGTGTGTGTGTGTGTGTTGTATTGTTTTTATAAGAGCTTTTATAAACAAGTTGCCTACGCCCTACACCGACGGATCTCCTGCCGGTGATCGCAGGTATCGCACCCGCCAAGCTTCGCAGAGTTCTTCACTCATAGGCTGGTGTGCAAGGCCCCATCGGATGCCAAACATCCTTTGCACCACCTCGCCCAGGATTCACAGCAACTGGGACCTCAACGCCTGTCATCTCGTCGCCCTTTCTCCCGTCATGCAGCGACCCTCTGTGGCTCCGGTTTCAACATACTAGGAGTATGGAGAACCAGCTGGGAACAGACATCGCGACCTCCTCAATTCACTGTCGCACCGAACACGACAACCCCACTCGGCTCGGACATGCCCCGCAAAGAGTGGGTTGCCCTGAACCGGCTGCGCACAGGGGTCGGCCGGTTCAACGCCAACATGCATCGTTGGGGATTGCGTTCATCAGCAGCCTGCGTGTGTGGAGCAGACCAGCAAACAGCGCAGCACGTCATTTTCTACTGCACTGTCCTCCGTCCCCCTGGTGGAGGGGTAGACCTCACGGCCCTCGACAAAAGCACATTGCACTGGCTACAGTGCCTGCAGGGCATTACATAATTTCTGCTGCCTCAAACGCAAGAAGAGAAGAAGAACAAGTTGCAATATGTTCAAATTTAAACAAATAAAATGTATCAGTAGATCTGGTGGTCTGGTGATATATAGATCATAAAATGTATCAGTAGGTGATCTGGGGTAAAATAGTGTTGTTTGCAAAATTGGACCATGTGTTTCTGGATGTGAACCACATGAGCACACTTGATGTTTCCCATTATCAGGCAAAACAAAGTGCCGCTTGTAACAGCAGAGGTTGGAGCCCCAAACCCCAGATCTCCTACTGATACATTTTATTTGTTGAAATTTGAACATATTGCAACTTGTTAAAAATAACTCTCATACATGCCATATCTAAAGGAACTCATACAAATGATTGGACCTACTGGTAACTATTTATACCCTTGAATCAACAATCATTAGAAATAAGCATCCTTGATAATGACAAACTCTCAATTTTACCAAGCCTTTCTCTCGCTTACAGAGTGTGATGTCAAAGCTGATTGTCAAGATGCACATTCCAAAATTAGGACATTGCATAATTTCTTCCAATATGCATCTATTTCCTAAATTGCCATTTGTAACAAGTAAAATCCATAATATGCCACTTCAAATATCCTTCAAGTGGTTTTAACTTTAAATATATGAGATTAGAATCTCTTACTGCCTATTTGACCTGATCAATACTTAACAGAAACTCAGACACTGAATTATTATTTTGAATAAAATGAGTAACCGAGTTAATTTCTCTGGTCAATGGTCTTATCAGCTATAAACACTGTTTCACACTGTGGAAACGATGACTGACCTACTGAATGTTTCCGATACTCTCAGAATTTATTTGCAGCACCCACGGTGCTTTCCCTTCACTTTAATTTTGAAAGGTTGCTTGTTTTAGAGACAAATGGTTTGAGGCTTCTGATTTCACCCCTCCATCAGGGGTATGGAGGACAGTGCAGTCGAAAATGACGTGCTGCGCTGTTTGCTGGTCTGCTCCACACATGCAGGCGTTTCCCATTAAAAAAAACAGAAATTGCATTTGAAAAACAGCCAATTTATTCACACGATTGTCACTTGTCAATTCACCATGTTATAAATGTGTCTAGTTTTTTTCTTATCATCATATCATCATATCATATATATACGGCCGGAAACAGGCCTTTTCGGCCCTCCAAGTCCGTGCCGCCCAGCGATCCCCGCACATTAACACTATCCTATACCCACTAGGGACAATTTTTACATTTACCCAGCCAATTAACCTACATACCTGTACGTTCTTGTACACAATCAGCATTCATATCAAGCTGTTAATAACCAAAGATTCCTACTAATGTATCATTAAATTTGTAAAACTCAATTGTAAATTATTTAGAAGCTTCTTATATCCAAATGTGGCATATAACGTATAGGATTTCATCTCAAGTTATGACTTGGGTTAGTGAACCATTGCTTTATAATTCTATACCACAGATGGGTCTTTCATATCGCAGGGAAACAAAACAGATCCTGAGTCTACCAGATGTGGTATTAATTTTTAAATGACCTGTGAACCCATTCTGTATTTATCAAGAATAGGTCAAATAGGTCGAATATTGAAAAATTGAAACACAGAGTAACAATGGCAGTTAGATACCTTCCCCTTTTTATACAGCTCTGTAAATGTCAGACTTACTGAATTAAATATATTGAAATATATTACCTATTATTACCATTAGCCATAGCAAAGCTAATGTCTTGTAAACTGATCATTAACTGAGATATGCACGTTGTGGTGTTTGGGGTCAAGGGTAATCACAGTATAAAATTATTTTGAACCATGACAATCACCTAACAAAGACGGAGTAAATTACATGCATTAGATGGGATAAGTAAAATGCTTCCAAAGAAAGTACTTCTAAAACTAATTTATGACAGCACAATATAATTATAAATGTGTTTCTCTGAGGGCCGCTTCATCCTTTGGGACTGACAGTAGACTGGAGCAAAACCTTTTACATTTACAACTAGTTTATTATACTTAATTTGATAAAAGGAGAAAGTGACAATAAAACAGTGTCGTTAAATTTCCAATAATCCTTACAAAATATAACAAATCTGAACTCCATTAGAGTATATTGATATTGCTAGTAGTATATCACAAAATGCTGGAGTAACTCAGCAGGTCAGGCAGCATCTAGGAGAGAGGGAATGGGTGACGTTTCGGGTCGAGACCCTTCTTCAGACTGAAGGAGGATCTCGACCCGAAACGTCACCCATTCCCTCTCTCTTAGATGCTGCCTGACCTGCTGAGTTGCTCCAGCATTTTGTGATACCTTCGATTTGTACCAGCATCTGCAGGTGTTTTTCTACACTGCTTGCTAGTAAAATATATATCTACAGTTTACTAAAAAAATTATATAATATAATATTATTAATCGTTCATACAAATATTTGCTGAAAATTGTTTTAACATGTACAGAATCCACAATGTACATAGCAACTTCTGGGAAAAGACTACAAGGTGAAGTTCCTATCAGTAAAGCCCTCACATTCAGTCATTTCAGAAGGTCACCTCAAGGACCTCAAGGGAAATATCATAATTTCATTCTCCCATTGACTGCAATTGATTAGCTAGTCTGCCTGCCAATTCGATTAGAAGCTCCATAACTTTCATGGGATCCTGCCATACCCACAGTAGCCATCTGAGTTTTAATTTATGATTTGCATCCACACAGCTCCCAAAATCCTGCTGACATCCCTGCCATGGATCATTCTTTGTGACAAAGATGTCAGAAAGCAGCAACAAGGCATCAGGCAGTGGAAGGTCGTGCCCTTTCCATGGGTAACCACACTGTTTTCCAGGAACAAACGCTTATTCTGGTGCAAAAGAATAATCGGCGTGGAAGAGCCCTATGTCAACTTGGGGGGGCTCGAGTACGGGATCACGGTCCAAACCAGGGACTGGTGGTCCAAGGAGGAATTAGCGGAGAGTCTGTTTGATCTCTTCAAGAAGGACGAGATTGCCTCTGCTGAGGTTGGATGGGGTAAATGTCAATTCATCCTAAAGGAAAAGCAGGATGTGGCCACAGCTTTGGAGAAGGGGCTTATAGTGGGGGGGATCTTTGTACCGGTGGAACCATGGGTATCCACCGTGCGACTGGTTCTCCTGCGCAATGTTCCCACTTTCATCCGGGGTGCGCTCCTTAGCCCACACCTGGCAGAGATTGGGGAGGTGCGGTCCAGGCTGACTAGGCTTAAACAGTCCTGGCGCAGCAGCACTCGTCTCCAAAGGAGCTATACTTTTAAGAGGCGGGTGTACATGGAAGTAGGATTGGGGATGGGCGCGGAAGGAAGCTTTGTCGTCAAGAATGCGGGGCTCCAATACCGCGTGTATTGGAGTTGGGGGGAAGCACGGTGTCATGCGTGTAAAGAGTTCGGGCACTTCCGCAGGGATTGTCCCAATGGCCGGGGTGCTGCGAGAAATCCCAACGCTGCAGCCCAGGAAAGCACTGCTGGCCCACCCGGGGCTGCCGGTTCCACCTCGGTGACCCAGGGAGACACTGCTGGCCCACCCGGGGCTGCTGGTTCCACCTTGGCGGCCCAGGGCAGCACTGCCCCCCGACCCCCACGTCCTGTACCTGCGGCGGAGCGTGGCGGAGAGGTGCAGGGGGAGGGCGGGGAGGAGGGGGGGGAATGGCAGGTGCAGAGGGGGAAGAAGTCCACAAGGAAAATGAACAATCTTAAAGCGAGACAATCGCAAACGGGTGGGCCCACGCCCACACCTGAGCCCACCCAAAGGGTGCCTGTTGGGCCCGGAGAGGTCCAGGAGGCACCTGGCGGGGCTCAGCAAGGAGCTGAGGAGGTACGGGAGGGGGCGGAGAAGTTCCTGTTGGGATCTGCGGTGGCCGAACAAAGGGATGAAAGAGAGGAAGCTGGCAGTGTGGAGGTGGAGGACTCCTCCTTTATGGAGGTCACCGTACCACCGCACAACGTGGGGGTAAAGAGGAGGCATACGTCTGGTGAGGAAGAGGATGGCCCTGGACATAAGGCCAGGGGGCTGCCTACCTCGAGACCCTCCACTCCGGTCGAGGATGGTGATCCACGACTAGTGTCCTCTGGGCCGGAGGTTGCCCTTTCATCCCAGGGGCCTTCTGAGGGTGATATCTCACCAGATGTTGGGGTTGGCTGCCCTGGGAATGTGTCCCCTAGGATGGAGGACGAGCAGGGACAACCCGAAGGGGGGGTCTCGGCTGTAGGGGTGGTTTCCCAGCCTGTGCTCCTCATTAGAGCTACGAGAGTGACTGAGGGGTGTGCTGCCCCACAGACTGAGGAAGTAGGGGAGAGTCCAGAAACACTGGCTCCTCCAGTGGGCCCCAGGGAGGGTACTCCCCTGGTGGTGGAGGATGGAGACTCTCTGGGTGATGCTGGGGGAGTGGGTTCCCTGGATGCGGAGGGGGATGGGGCTGTTGCGGGTCGTGTCTCTCAGTCGGATTCCGGGGGTGAAGGTGGACCGCGGGCCCTGGGGGCGCCCTGTTTTTGTTCTTCCCCAGGCCCAGTTGTAGAGGGCGGGGAGAGTGTGCAGGAGCCTGGCCATACACTGGCCGGCTCATCGCTGTCGGAGGCGTCAGGACTCTCCCTCGACATTGATCCCGGGGGTGGGATCATGCCGGAGGGGGGGAGGGTGTTGGAGCAAGCTTACACAGTGAAGAGAGCGAGCTGGCAGCCAGCGGCAGTCTGCCAAATCTGGGCCATGACCTTGAGTGCAGGGAGGGGGAAGATGTTGCTTCAGGTGTCAGTGGTTTGGCAGAATGCCAGGACTCCAGTGCTGTGGCCTGAGCGGCCGGCATCTTTGAGATTCGAGAGTTTTTGAATGAACATCAGCGCAGTAGGAGCAAAGTCCAGCTAGCTGCCGAACGGTGGCCAGACCTGGGGGGAACTATCCGGATACTTAGTGCTATCCTTAACAGTAAGGATAATGCTCTAAGCGCCAATTCGGGGAGTTTTTGAAGCTCTTGAAAGAGAGGGGCTTCACTCCCACAAGGAGCGTGAGGAATAAGCCTAGTGAGCCTTCAAGTTCACAGTAGTTAGCCTAAATATAAACGGCGGAAGGGGGGACCTTCGTAGATTTCACCATCTATCGGTCCTCAGAGAGGGGAAGTATGCAGTGAGCTTTCTTCAAGAGACGCACACTGTTGTTAGTGACGAGCCCACCTCCCTTAAGCAGTGGTGGGATGTGGGGAACTACACGGGAGGGTCGACCAGAAGGCGGGACGCGGCGGTCGAGCGACTCGAGAAGGAGTTACTCGACGCAGAGTCTCGCTTGGGTCGGGACGGTGAGGACGGGCGGCACGGTAGCGCAGCGGTAGAGTTGCTGCTTTACAGCGAATGCAGCGCCGGAGACTCAGGTTCGATCCTGACTACGGGTGCTGCACTGTAATGAGTTTGTACGTTCTCCCCATGACCTGCGTGGGTTTTCTCCGAGATCTTCGGTTTCCTCCCACACTCCAAAGACGTACAGGTATGTAGGTTAATTGGCTGGGTAAATGTCATAATTGTCCCTAGTGGGTGTAGGATAGTGTTAATGTACGGGGATCGCTGGGCGGCACGGACTTGGAGGGCCGAAAAGGCCTGTTTCCGGCTGTATATATATGATATGATGATATGACTCCTGTGAGTGGGGAGAGTTTCAGGAGAGGAAGGAAGCGCTGAGGGACCTGCAGCTTGAGCGGTCCCGAGGTGCTTACGTGAGGTTGCAAGTCCAGATGCTGCACGATCTGGACCGGGCTTCACCTTTCTTTCTCTCTCTGGAGAAAGGGCGAGGAGCCCGCAAGCAGCACGTCGAGCTGCTCGCGGACGATGGCTCCTCGGTCACAGGCCCAGAGGGGATTAGTGCGTTAGTTCGGTCCTTTTATGGAACGCTGTTCTCCGTGGATGGTGTCAGCGGGGAGGCTCAGCGGGTTCTGTGGGAGGGGCTATGGACTATAGATAGAGGGGTGTTTGAACAGCTTGATGACCCCTTATCATTGGAGGAGGTGACTGGTGCCCTGCACCAGCTCAGAAGCGGTAAGTTCCCTGGGCTGGATGGGCTGACGGTTGAGTTTGTTAGAGCCTTCTGGGATGTCCTGGGGGGTGACTACATGAAGGTTCTGGGGGAGAGCCTGGCGACCGGGGAGATGCCCCTCTCGTGGCGCAGGGCAGTCGTTGTCCTGCTACCCAAGAAGGGCGAACTCCGCCTGTTGAAGAACTGGCGCCCGGTCTCTCTCCTCTGTACAGAGTATAAAGTTTTTGCACGGGCGAAGGCAAATCGCCTGGGCTCCGTACTATCCCAAATGATCCACCCTGACCAGTCCTATACAGTCCCTGGCCAGTCCATCCAAGATAACATCCATTTGGTTAGGGACCTGATCCATCTGGCCCAGGGCACTGGTCAGTCAGCTGCTTTTCTATCCCTGGATCAGGAGAAGGCTTTTGACAGGGTGGACCATGATTACTTCTTCGGGACACTGCAAGCGATTGGTTTTGGACTGCATTTTGTGGCCCGGGTCCGGCTTTTGTACACCACAGCAGAGTGTCTCGTGAAGATTAACGGTGCATTGTTGGCTCCCATTCGCTTTGGGAGGGGGGTACGCCAGGGATGCCCCATGTCTGGGCAGTTGTACTCGGTCTGTGTGGAGCCATTCCTGTGTCTTCTTAGGAGGCGGTTGGCAGGCCTGGTTCTACCAGGACCGGGGGTGGAGGTGGTTCTCTCGGCCTATGCCGATGACATTCTCCTTACGTTTACTGATCCTGTTGACCTGCGGAGGATGCGCGAATGCCAGCAGGTGTTCTCAGCTGCTTCGTCCGCTAGGATCAACTGGAGTAAGTGCTCCGGACTTTTAGTGGGCCAGTGGCAGGTGGACTCCCTGCCGGAGGAGATGAAGGATTATGCGTGGAGCACCACGCACCTCCTTTACCTGGGGATCTACCTGAGTCCCACTGAAGATGCTTGGCCGGCGAACTGGCAGGAGCTAGAGACGAAAGTCGTCGCCCGGCTGGGACGCTGGTCAGGCTTGCTAAGGGTTATTTCTTTCCAGGGTAGGGTGCTGGTCATAAACCAGCTGGTGGCCTCAATGTTATGGTACCGGCTGGCTACTCTTGTCGCGCCCTCTACCTTTGTAACTGCTGTACAGAAGAGGTTAATGGATTTCTTTTGGGGAGGGAGGAAACACTGGGTCTCAGCAGCAGTCCTGAGTCTCCCGCTAGAGGAGGGTGGCCAGTCCTAGATATGCGTGCGTACCCAGGTGGCGGCTCTCCGTCTCAGGACTCTGCGGAGATACGTGTACGCAGAGCACCCTCCCAGGTGGCACGCTCTGACCACGTATTTTTTCCGCCAGGGCCAGTGCCTAAGGGGGGTTTGGCGGCTTCCGGTGGCGGGCATCAGTCGACCCGCCACGCGGGACATGCCAAGATTTTACCGCGATGTGTTGAGAGTGAGGAATTTGGTCATCTTCAGTCAGCGTGTTGGTCCTCAGGGGGAGGGGGGTGTTGTGGCTGTGGGGGGGCCTGTCCTCACGCTGTCTCGGTGGGTGTTGGGGAGCGGCATGGTCCCCAGTGGAGGTCTCTCTACAAGGGAGTCCTCCCCCTTTACATCGGGGACCTGGGGTGGAGAGTGTTGCACAGAGCCGTTGTGTGTAACAAATGGTACGGTTCACGGACTCGCCGGCCGCCTGTATTTTCTGCGGCGAGGAAGAGTCCGTGTTCCACATGTACATGGAGTGTGTGAGGTTGCTGCCCCTGTATGAGTATCTGAAGGGGTTGCTCCTCAAGTTTTGGCTGCATTTCAGTCCTACGATCCTGGTGTTTGGGCTCGGGGCTCGGAGTGGGGAAGGCCGGTCAGGAGGGTGGGATTTCCCTGTCGGTCTGCTCCTGGGCCTGTCCAAGATGGCCATTCGTGGGTCCAGGCAGCGGGCGGTCGATGGTCTTGCCACCCCCGATGGGCTGCCTCCCCCTTTTCCGGGCCTACGTCCGTGCGCGCGTGTCCCTAGAGAGAGAACACGCGGTGTCCACGGGGACTCTGGAGGCCTTCCGTGAACGCTGGTCACCGCGGGGGGTTGAGAGCATTGTAAATAATTAAGGCAACGTTGTATTATCATGATTACTTGATGTTTTGTAACCTCTGATTGTGGTTTTGATGGGATGTATCATGTGTTTGGGCTGAATAAAGTCATTGAAAGGGAAAAAAAAGAGAGAGAGAGAGAGAGAGAGAGAGAGAGAGAGAGAGAGAGAGAGAGAGAGAGAGAGAGAGAGAGAGAGAGAGAGAGAGAGAGAGAGAGAGAGAGAGAGAGAGAGAGAGAGAGAGAGAGAGAGAGAGAGAGAGAGAGAGAGAGAGAGAGAGAGAGAGAGAGAGAGAGAAAGCATTTACTTAATTGGTGTGGTTCACTCACTCACTCTTCAATGAGACAAATATGACATACATATTCTGGAGATGAGATACAACATTTCCACCAATATTCAAGAATCATTTAGCACTTCTAAACAAACATAGTGCAAGAAGGCACGGTAGCGCAGCGGTAGAGTTGCTGCTTTACAGCGAATGCAGCACCGGAGACTCAGGTTCGATCCTGACTACGGGTGCTGCACTGTAAGGAGTTTGTACGTTCTCCCCGTGACCTGCGTGGGTTTTCTCCGAGATCTTCGGTTTCCTCCCACACTCCAAAGACGTACAGGTATGTAGGTTAATTGGCTGGGTAAATGTAAAAATTGTCCCTAGTGGGTGTAGGATAGTGTTAATGTACGGGGATCGCTGGGCGGCACGGACTTGGTGGGCCGAAAAGACCTGTTTCCGGCTGTATATATATGATATGATATGATATGATATGATAAGGTGCTTGATTGGCCACTTCTGACCTCATCTTCTCAGCATGCTCCTTATGTACTCTGCTCCTGGTTGAAATTGAGCAGTGACATACCTAAGGTGCTTGTGGTTTAATTAAGACCTTGGTAACCATGGTGATGGTACAGGAGCAAAGTGTTCCTTTCAGTCACCATGGTCCTACAGAGACCTTCTGCTTCTTATCTTTTATTATGTTAATTAACTATCCCCAGTGCCTGTCCATAGCTGGGCACGACTGGCTCTCCAAGTGCCATTTCTTTTCATCTACCTGACCCCGTCAATTGGTTCTGTCGGAACTCAGGCCAGTAGTTTCAATGAAGACAGCCTTGGAACTACCCTGCTACCATAGAGATGATCCTGGATTTAGCTCTATTATCTCATAATATATCAGCACAAAAGCTGCCATGGGCTTTTCGCCTGCTTGGTCATCTTTTAACAGGGTATTCCATTGAGCTGTTTGTTCCTGAGCTTCTTACATAAACGAGGGTCAGCTTGCCTGATAAAGAAGGAATATTCTTTGTTCTTTGACATGCTTTATCGGAGAATATGCTAGTTAGTACAACAGGCTAGGTCCTTAAACCCGAGCAAGTCCTGCTTCAAGCTATTTCTAAATGTCTCTGATTATTAGATGCCTTTAATAATATTGGGGAAAATATAAATATTATTAAAAAAATTAAAATGTTATGTAAAATTTACAAAGCACATATACCTCAAACACTTTAACCTATCTAAATTAATCAAAAATATTTATATTGATGTAGGTGAATTAAAAACAAAACCTTAATTTACTTTCTTAATGAGGGTCAGCATGTTAGGTACATAACCCATGGCTGACATAACACTGAAGGACAAGGTATTAAGTCTACCTTACATCCGTCAGTACTCCAACCTATGCAATGTATCTGAGCTCAATGTTAGGTCCAGGTATAGAGAAAGAGGTCAATCATTACAGTGCACAGACGCAACTTTGTCCCCAACTTGAAATCATTTTGGATCCAGGACAAAGTATACTATCTCATTACTATACTCTATCTCCCCAGCTTCCTTCCCACCCAAACCCAATACAATATACATGTACAAGCAATCTCCAGTTTTAAATAAATTTCCCCAAAGCACTAAGCAATCAATACAAGATAAATGTAAGTAATATTTTATAAAATATAACCTTATAAATGATATGGCTATTCAACCAAGTGGACAGATTTAAAAATCTTAGTGCAATTATGTACTTCAATATATAGTGATAACAACGAAAGAATGAAAACCAAAGACAAATTTATCTGAAACATTCGGAAACATGAATGTACCATAGCAAGAGTAGGCTATTTGGCCCGTCAAGCTTCCTCTGCCAGTCATGAAGATGTTTGCATCAGTTCTATTTCCATAAACAATTAGACCAGCCATTTGATCCTTTGAGCCAAAGAGTGAAGTAGCTTAGACTTTATTGCTTTCCATCACAGTGAGGAGTGTGGGGAGTCTGCTGTGGTGAATGTTTATGTTAACGTTTTATGTAGTTGTGTGTCTTGTTGCTTTTTTTCGTATGGCTATATGGTAAATCGAGTATTACTGTACCTTAATTGGTACATGTGACAATAAAATGCTCTTTGAACCCTTTGAACCTTTGAACCATTCGTTAACATCACAACTTTTAATTCAACACCATTCCCGAGCTATCGCTCTTTCTCTTGATTCTCTTAATAACTAGAAATCAATTGATCTCTGTTTTGAATGAACCCAATGGCTGAGCTTCAACAGTCTTCTAGAATTTAGAAAAGTTTCTCTGCCCGTTTGCAAGAACAAATTTCTCCTCATCTCAGTTCCAAATGGGCCACCCCTTCTGTTTATGTACTATGTGTGTATGTGGGGGGGAGGGGGAAACTAACACTGTAAATAGGTGTCCCTTCAGAACGGAGACCCGACCTTTGTTTTCTGGGCCGTATCTCCGTTCCTGCTGCGGCCTACCATCGGCCCAACTCCTGGAGCTGTCGGCCTCCAGGGCTCTGGTTCGCGGAGCCCGCGGATCGGACTTACCACCACCGGAGCCGGCCGTCTTCGGAGGCTGCGGGAGCGGCTGCGACTCGCCTTAGGCTCGGGTCGCGTGGATGCCGACATCGGGAGCTCCGGCAGCGGCAGCGTGTTCGCCCGCCCCGGATCGCGGGGCATGGGGCGCGGACATTTCACCGTCCGGCGCGGCCTAGGATGGCCGCGGGATATTTCTCTGCTGGGCGGGGGCTTCAACGTCGGGAGCCACGACCGCCCCGACGTGCAACAACAGCGGCAGCAGCGTGTTCGCCCGCCCCGGATCGGACTTTTCATCAGCGGAGCCGGCCGTCTTCGGAGGCTGCGGGAGCGGCTGCGACGCGACGCGCCTTGGGCTTGGCCCGCTGTGGACCGTCCGGTGCGGCCTGCAACCACAACAACCTGACTGCGGGCGAGGACAGCAGGAGAAGGGAAAGACATTGTGGCCTTCCATCACAGTGAGGAGAGAGAGGACTGGAGGAGACTCACTGTGATGGATGTTTCTTTGATGGATGTTTCTTTTTTGTGTGTTTTTGGGGTTGGGTGGTTTGAGTGCCTGTTTGATGCTTTTATTGTTGGACTGTGTTTTTGGGGGTTTTGGGGTGTGTGATTTGAATGCCTATTTAATGCTTTTATTGTTGGACTGTGTTTTGGGGGGTTTTTTGGGGTTGGGTAATTTTGGGTGCCTGTTTAGTGCTTTTATTGTTGGACTGTGGGTGATTGAATTAACATTTTGTTCAAGATGGCCGCGCCGTTGTGTTTGGCTGCCTGCCACTGTATGTTTCTTTTTTTTTCCTGGTCAGATGTACAGCACTTTGGTCAACGTGGGTTGTTTTTAAATGTGCTATACAAATAAATTGACTTGACTTGACTTGACTTCTGCTGAAATTATGACCCCCTGGTTCGAGACTCATCAGCCAGGGCAAAACATGTTTCCTACGCCAGTCTGTCAAACCTCATTAGAAGACTGTAGATTTATTTTCATACTTCTAATTTCCAAAGAATATAGATCTCGCCCACTAACTGTTTATCAGAAGGGTTGCAGATGTTCGAGATGGTTGCTTGCCACTATACTTTCAAGGGCAATAAGATAGGCAACTATGAGTGCTGTGGGGCATTGTTCATATCCAGTGACTTGTCCAGGTCCCTTTCATAACCAGTATCACCCAATATCTTATAATTTATAAAATTATGTGTGTATCCAATGTTCATATTTTTGCACATATATTGCATTTACCATGTTCTCACCTATTCAGTCAGCCTGTCTATATTCCCTCAAAACCCCTTTAAATCCTCACCTGCAGTCCCGTATGCTTTTATATCATACTAGACCAAGGGGACCCGTTGGGCCCAAACCTCTCCTGCATTGGTGCAGCACCCTCTCCTCCCTCCACTCTCCCCCCCTTCCCCTCCCCGTCCCCCTCCCCCTCCCCGCCCTCCCCTCCCTCCCTGCCTCACTCCTTCCACCCCCCTCCCTCCCTTCCCCCCTCCTCCCCCCCCTCCCTCCCCTCCCCCCCTCCCCTCACCGTCAGGAGAGAAGGAATGGGTGATGTTTCGGGTCGAGACCCTTCTTCAGACTATTTTTGGCAGTTGTTTAATGGTTTCTTCCACAATCAAAATATCTGTTTGATTTCTCTACCACTCCTTCTTCTGCCTTATAAGTTCCTTGTGTCTGTTTGTAAGAGACCCACATTTGCTCTCACTAATCCTTTCCTTTTCATGTACCTATAGAAGCTCATGGTCTGTTTATCTTGCCATTCTTCATCAAATTATTGATTCTCTTTTTCTGATTTCTAAAATGCTCATAATTGTCAAGCCTACCCCTGGATGCCAAGTGAGCCTCTTTGTTCGATTTAACACTGTCTTTAAAGTCACCTGTCAGCCAAGGACAGGTTAATTTTCCACTTGGGTTTTGTGCTATGAATAATGTTTTTGAAAGTCATGGGTTTTCTTAATGCTTATGCATGCCTATCCACATTTATATCTTTTAAAGTATTTTCCAAAACAGTCCAGCCAAATGGCACCTCATAACATTGCAGTTTCCATTTTTTAGATTTAAGACTCTGGTTAGGATTGAATTACATCACTCTCAAACAATGTAAAATCATATCACTCTTGGTCACTCTTCCTTGAAAAGCTCCTTTACAGCAAAATTATTGATTAATTCTTTCTCAAGGTACAATACTAGAACCAAAATAACCTTTTTGCCTGGTTCGACATATTGATCTAGAAAATCACATTACATACATTCCATGAAATTAACCACCCTAATTTATTACCACTAATTTAATTTGTGCAGTTTATACGTAGATTAGTCCTACATTCTGATTTCCCCCAGTTGCATGCACTTCTCATTTCCTGCTTTGTGCTTTGCTGGATTTAACAACTATTTGGTGCCTACAAATAACTCCCACCAAAGGTTTCTGACCATTGTAAGTGTATTAGCTTCAAACAGCCTGATTCTAATTCTACATCACAATCCCCAAAGCCTACTCTTTGTATCACCATTTATTGATGTTATCTTTTATTGTTCGGGCTACTACCTTTCCTCCCGTTCCTTTTTGCCCACGCTTCTTAAACTTTGAGGACACTTTTAAATTACCTACACTGGTGGAAATACTGTGTGCTTTTGGTTGTAGACTCACAGTCATCGAATCACACAGCTTGGAAACATACCCTTTAGCCTATATCAACAATTAAACACCCATTTACACTAATCCTACACAAATCTCATTTTTATGGTCCTCACATTCCCATCAACTCCTCAAGATTCTACCACTCTTCTACAGTCTTGAGGAACACTGCCATGGGATGTGGGAGGAAAACTAGGGTGGCCTGAGAAAACCCAGGCTGCCACTGGAAGAACGTGCAAACACGACACAGGCAACACCCAAGGTCAGAATTGAGCCTGGGCAGCTGCCGTGTGGTAGCAATTCTACCAGCTCGCCACTGTGCTGTCCAAAGCACTTCTGACATTTTAAAACTTTGACCTCATTGGCTTGCCTTTGTTCTACAACATATTTATTTCACTTCCTAATTTTCCAACTCTCCTTCCTACTTTGCTTCCTTTCTTCCTGAATTCCTTCTAAGATCCCTTCCTCCACAGCACTGTGAGGACATTGGTCCTGATCCCACCAAGATGTAACCTATTGTGGCGGATCAGGCCACTCCTTGGGTCAGCCCCCTCGTTACGTGACGGACAGGCGATAGGGGTTAAAAGCCAGACCAAGGGAAGGCGTATCTTATCCCTAGGAGAACTACGCTGTGGGCAGGAGCTCACAGCCTAATAAAAGAATCTTACTAAACACTGCCTGGCGTCTACACTATCCAATTTCTACAAGTCCCACCTGCCTGTGAAATGAACCCATTGATTAAAAAATCAAAAACTCACCATCCCTTCTGCCGTGCATTCATTCTATCCTCCTGTTCCTATACCTGTGACAGTGGGAAAATTCCTGAGATTACTGTCTTTGAAGTCCTGCTTTTTAATTTCTTTCCCAGTTTACCAAAAATTTGCTTGCGTGAACTCGTCCTTTTTTCTACTTGTCCCATTGGTACAAACATGGACCACAACCTCTGGCTGTTCCTTTTCTTTCAGGATGCTCTGTCCATTGACATCTTTGACTCCAGCAACAGGGAGGCAACGTACAATCACACACAAAGTTTGCGACAATCAATAGTTCAATTTACATAGTCACACCAACAGCCGTATAAAAAACAATCTGCTCCTTCCAACAGTAAACCCCTTTCCTTCTCATTCAATCACTATTCAATCCAAATATTGGCAGTTCTGGTACATAATCTAACTTGGATGAAAAAGCTTTATTCTCTTTGTTGTGGCCATATTCTGCCCATGCCCAACTGATGGGACCAAGTTGTAGAATGTTCACTGTTGAACCTCAGGTAGACAAAAAATGCTGGAGTAACTCAATGGGTCTGGCAGCATCTCTGGAGAGAAGGAATGGGTGACGTTTCAGGTCGAAACCCTTCTTCAGACTGATGTCAGGGTAGAGGGTGGGACAAAGAAAGGATGTAGTAGCAGATAGGAAGACTAGTGGGAGAACTGGGAAGGGGGATGGGAGAGAGGGAAAGAGGAACTATCTGAAGTTGGAGAAGTCAATGTTCATACCACTGGGGTGTAAACTGCCCAAGCGAAATATTAGATGCTGTTCCTCCAATTTGTGCTGGGCCTCACTCTGACAATGGAGGAGGCCCAGGACAGAAAGGTCAGATTGGGAATGGGAGGGGGAGTTGAAGTGCTGAGCCACCGGGAGATCAGATTGGTTAAGGTGGACTGAGAAAAAATGAATAACCATCATGAATAATGAATACATTTGAACTAAATAATGTCTCCAAGCAAGGCCTTGTTTTGGCATTTTATGGCATGGCATTTTTGTTCCCTACAGAAAAAAGATGCACAGTCACACCAGCTTCTTATTTTCACCCAACAAACAGCTAACAATGGCCTGTTTCTTTTATCATCGTTACTTTTTTGCATATCTTTCATTCATTGTTCTATATCTCTCTACATCATCGTCTATATCTCACATTTCCCTTTCTTGTGACTTTCAGTCTGAAGAAGGGTCCCGACATGATACGTCACCCATTCCTTCTCTCCAGAGATGCTGCCTGTCCTGCTGAGTTACTCCAGTGTTTTGTATCTTTCTTCTGTAATAATTGCTTCAGAGAATGCAAAGATCACCAGTGCTCCAAATGGTCTTGATATCTTAATTGAGCACTTGAGTGTTGATTCAATTTTTTTTAAATCTCAGCTCAGTCACATCTGAAAATTTGTTAAATGATCCCACCAAAAAGCACTCAGTGATGCAATGCATCCATTTGGTCAAATTGACCATTTAGTTTAGTTTAGTTTAGAGATACAGCGTGGAAGCAGGACAATTTTTACATTTACCAAGCCAATTAACCTAACGTCTTAGGAGTGTGGGTGGAAACCGAAGATCTCGGAGAAAACCCACGCAGGTCACGGGGAGAATGTACAAACTCCATACTGACAGCACACGTAGTCAGGATCGAACCTGGATCTGAGGCGCTGCATTCGCTGTAAGGCAGCAACTCTACCGCTGCGCCACCATGACTGTAATTTAGTACCAACACCTGAGAACTCAAGGTCAAGGAACATTGAAGGGGACTGCCATCTGCTTTCATAGAGGCAGCACTATATGCCAGTATATTTCTCAAGGATGAATCAAATTCATCGTACATTTGCAAGTGTGCTGTAGAAATAATTGTCGTGTCTGGGATTCAACATCTTAAACAATAAACATTGCTTTGATTTCCAACTCACAGAAACTAACATAAAGGAACAAAATGCAAAAAAAAACCATTGCTGAAAAGAACTTGTTTTATGAATGTGTTTCATATTTCACAAATTTTCTTATGTAATTGAAGAAGGCCTTCGGCCCATCAACTCAATGCTAGCTCTCTCAGCAAATTCGTCACCCATCCCCTAGATATTTCCCAGTAACCTATTGTCTGTCACATGGAAAAACATGGAAAGCCGCATTGTATGTCCATGAGAAAATGAGTAATGGTGAAGCAGAGCTAAATGAGAGAAGCTGAATTTAGTAAAAAAACAGATCAAATTGATTAATTGGGGGATAAACTTGCATTCCTGGACAGACCAGACAAGAGACTCATTTTCAAAGGAAGCACAAGAATCCCAAGCTATTTTGTTGAAAAAATAACAAATGAATGCACAATTTGTATGGTTATTGAGATAACAAATTATAGTCGAATGGGAATGTCCTTGTGCATCTTATGGAAAGTTGATGGAGTTATTCACAGTCCATTGTAATGTACAAATGAATTTATTGCATTGATGGATTTAAACACAATTTTCCAATGAGAAACTAGACTTGTGGGTGCATGCGTGATTAATTTTGTATCAGCTGGCTGTGGTTGTTAATGAATAATTGTTAAAATTACTGATTAATGCACTCCATCTGTCAAATTAATTACCAGTACAAACAAGATTCATACTAAATATCATTCTCAATAGAAACTGTCAAGTTTCATTCATAACATGTTAGCAATTATTTTTGGATGTATACCATTGTAACATATTTTTAGTGGGCAGGTTGTAATGCGCATTTCTGATTTTGTACATTTTGAATGAAGATGAAGCCTTTAAATGCTTCAAGGCTTCATCTGGTCAAAACTGGAGCATGATTATTCTTATCCCTCGACAATAATAATCATTTAGCTGACTCAGTGAACTAGATGTCGATTCAGTTCAACATTCTCTTTAATGTCACATGAGGAGTCTGGACTCTGTGGAATTCTGTGAGCCTATTTGTGCTCATATTATTAACCCTGCATTTAGGAAAGTACATTTTTTTTTCAGATCGTGGTCAGTGATTACAGAATCAACATTGACTTTCATGAGCTGACTAAAAAGAAAATATGTCAATTTTTCTGGGGAAAATGCATTCATAATAAAGGAGAATTTTCTGCAAAATCAATCTAATACAAGTCAATCATAGGTCATTCAAAGTGAACTGAGTGATATGTATTCTTGTGGCCTTTTGCTAATTCTCACAGGGCAGAAATTGAACCATTTGCGTTGATAACTGTGAATGAAATGATGGGTGCAGTTGAATGCAATACAGACAGCAAAAAAAGCAGGTTATTAATGAAGGAAACCAGACCATTGCAATGCAGAAAGTAATCTAAATTATATACATAATTAAGGTAACTCTAGCATACTCCACTTTGCATTCGACTGAACAATGAAGTAATTATTTCTGCTTCCTAAACAGTGCCATCATGAGCTGCAAGCTGTAGGTGAGAAAATATGCACCACTGAACCGAATGCAAACACATATTTTCACCTGACAGTTTTCCATCAGTAGCAAAGGTGGGAAGAAAGAAGTATTAAATCAGGGACACAATACCCAATTTAGTCTTGAGGGCAAAGAGATTTTTTGTTTCATATTTCACACTGATTGTATGAAAAAAATAATTCTGCTGTAATGATATAAGAAATGGAACAGCATTCTTCACTCAAACATTTCAATACCACTAAAATAAGGGGCTAAGTAAAATGCAGCAGCCTGCAGTTAAAAATACGTCTAATCTGTAAGTGGAGCAAATTTACAGTCATTTCTGATCTTTGGAGTGCCAAACATAAAATTTGACAGTGAGATTTCGGTTAGCACTTGAAATGTGGGGCCAGCATAAAGTTGCCTCAGTTACATCAAAAATACTGTAAATGGCTGCTTTTAGCCTTCCTGTGATTTTTAACCTCACAGAAAAGCAACAGTTATTGCTCACTCACACAACAATCAATGTTTGCTGACAGTGCTTCCCTAGAACCATTCAATAGCTATTCAACATGGGCCGAAACAGAGACTTCTCTGCTTTCCCTAGAGACTGCTCACACTTTATATTTGTTTCTTTACACTTGCAATGCCAAGGGGACCATGTTGGAGAACATAAAGAGAGCTCAACACCAGTAACTTCATCCACCCCCAGTTTACAAGGACTTTGGTTCAAATCTAAATTTCTTAAGAATCAATATCCATGCACTTCACCAAAGTTATCATCACCGATATCTGTGACCTCTTACATCATCAAATGCAGACCCTTATGTTTCTGCGAACACATACTGTCACTTCCGGAATCAGAATAAAAACAGAAAATTCTGAAAATACTCAACAGATCACATTGCATCAGTGCGAAGAAAAACACAATCAACATTTCAGGGCAAAGACTTTCTTTGAGAACTGGGAAGGAAACAAAGAAGCTTGTAAGCTGCAGGGAAGGTGGGGAGTGGGGATGTCTATGCCAGGGTAGAATGTGGATAACTGTGGGGATATGCTGTAAAACAAGGTTATTTGATCCTAAAGTGAATGGATGCAGTTAAATAGTGAGAACGGAGATAATAGAACATCGACTAAAAAATGGTGGAGCTATGAAATGTGGAGCTGGAAGACATGTCGGCAGAAATACTGGACATTCCCTCCACTTCAAGAAAACTAAAGTGGAGAAAAGAAACAAACAAACTGAGCCATCATCACAGATGGAGAACTGATATGAACGGAGTGATCAAATCTCTTGAAATTGCAGAATTCAATACCGAGTCCAGAAAGCTGCAATGTGCCCAGACAGAAGATGAGGAGCTGTTCTTCCAACTTGTCTTGGGCTTCATTGGAAATATCAAGGAAATAGTGTCAGTGCGCCATGCCGTGCTATTTTAGAAAAGTAATTTTGATGCCAGGGTTTCTTCAGATTTCTGAATAGCCTGTTAATAAACATCCCCACCAGTTTTTAATGTGAGCTCTTTTAAAACTAAAGTGCCTTTTTACTTAAGCTGCTGCAGTGAAGAGTTTTATGAGATTTTCTCCTTTAAAATGTCCTTTTAAATGTAATAAATATTTTCCATTTATTTTGTCTCCTTTTTGGCAAAGCAAACAGACATAATCATTCCATTAGTTAATGATTAATTACTTGATTGCTTCGCTACATCATGTACACTTCCATCTTACTTGGCACAAATCCTAAACATTTGATTATGACAGAAAAGGGTCCACATTATTATAACGTACAAAGTGCTGAATACATTTTTAAAGCATACAGTTCTCAAATTATGATTTATTAAATATTTTTAAAATATGGAAGATGGCACATAGAACATTACAGAGCAAGAACCCTCAATTCAGAGCCTTCAGCCCTCAATGCCTGTGCTGAACATGATGCCAAGTGCATCACGTATCTGCCCGCACATAACCAATATTCCTCCATTTCCTGCATATCTACAGGCCTATTTAAAAGTATTTTAAATGCTTCTAATGTATCTGAATCAACCACCACCTGGAGCATATTCCAGGCACTAACCCCCCTCTGTGTAAGAAATTTGCCCCACACTTTAAACTTTGTCTCTCTCCCTTAAAGCTATGCTGTCTAATATTTGATTTTTCCATCCTGGGAAAAAGATTCTGATTGTCCACCCTATCTATGCCATAACATCGACACTATCGACTTTCCATTGGCTCCACTGAGAGGGCTCTTCGTAAATGACAATATTGCAGACATTTTGGCTTCCACACAATGGGCTCAATGGTCTGACCTATTTCCACTTTCAGGGCTCGAACCTAACCTCCAGGCATTACTGGGGTCTTTGGTTTCCATCACACCCACTCTCAGCCTTTATCAACTGCCCACACTCCAGACTCGTCTGTCCATGTAGCGGACTCCATGAACCAAACCGGTCATGTCCCTGAGCAATGAACTGCAGTGCTCATACTGTAATATATATTAACAACAGTTACTGTCCCTCTAGCAAAACACTCCACTGATATGTCTCATGTGGCGGCGCCTAATGGCAGCGGCTGACTAGCAGTCTGTCCGTCTTTTTTTTCCCTTTTTTTGTTGTGTGTCGGTGTTGGGATGGTTTTTATATATTTTTTTTTGGTTGTGTATGTGTGGGAGGGGGTGGTGGTGTGGGTGGGTGTGGGGGGGGGGAACTTTTCTCTTCCTCACGGCGCGGGGTGCGGCTCGGCTGCGGGGCCTAACATCGCCCGCTGCGGCTCGGCCGCTGGACTTTACATCACCCGCTGCGGCTTGGCCGCTGGACTTTACATCCCGGTGCGGCTTGGCCGCTGGACTTTACATCCCGGTGCGGCTTGGCCGCTGGACTTAACAGTGCCCGGTGCGGCTTGGCCGCTGGACTTTACATCCCGGTGCGGCTTGGCCGCTGGACTTTACATCCCGGTGCGGCTTGGCCGCTGGACTTTACATCGCCCGGTGCAACTCGGCTGCGGGGCTTTTCATCGCTGGTGCGGCTCGGCTGCAGGGCTTTTCATCGCTGGTGCGGCTCGGCTGCGGACTTGACATCGCCCGGTGCGGCTCGACCACGGGACTTAGCTGCGCAAGGCTTGGTCGCGGGCCTTTCATCGCCCGGTTCGGCCGCGAGACGTTTCAGCGCCCGGTGCGGGGACTGTGCGGGTCGGTCGGGGACGAGCTGTCTGTCCGTGGGCGTGGGGAAGAGTGGAAGTTTTGTTGCCTCCATCACAGTGAGGGGGTGTTTGGAGTCACTGTGATGGACGTTTGTGTTGGGGTCATGTGTCTTGTGTTCTTTTTTTTTTTTTTTTTTTTCTTCTTTTTTTTTTTCTATGACTGCTATGTAGTTTCGTTCGGTACTTCGGTACCGAACGGCAAATACAGCTCTGTTATACCTGTTATACCTGTTATATGTTATAAGGCATGATTTTAATGTTTTCTTAAAAGAAGTATTAAATAATTTTAATAACTCCACCTCCCACTCCCAGTCTGACCTTTCTATCATGGGCCTCCTCCAGTGCCATAGTGAGGCCCACCGGAAATTTGAGGAACAGCACCTCATATTTCGCTTAGGCAGCTTGCGGCCCAGCGGTATGAACATTGACTTTTCCAACTTTAGATAGTTCCTCTGTCCCTCTCTTCCCCTCCCCCTTCCCAGTTGTCCCTCTATCTTCCTGTCTCCACCTATATCCTTCCTTTGTCCCGCCCACCTGACATCAGTTTGAAGAAGGGTCTCGACCTGAAACGTCACCCATTCCTTCTCTCCTAAGATGCTGCCTGACCTGCTGAGTTACTCTAGCATTTTGTGAAATAAATAATTTTGCATAGCTTGTTAATTCCTCCATAACAAATATTCCTTCCAATTTCAGTAAATTGCCACAATTAATATGTGAACAATACTTTCCTGCAATTTCATCTGAATTATTTGCATTCAGCTGCAATTCTTTTAACGTTGTCCCATAACCTATGGGGGGGGGCATATATTTTAAATAATTTTATGCTACACTTCATTACATTGTTTCTTTAACTTCTTTTTTCGATTCTTAATTCAGTGCAGGGTGTTAAGATTTGACCAGCTATTGCAGTCGGTTCTCTTCAGAAGGATGGTTTGAGATTAAATGAATATATAAAAAAACGTATGGAAGAAATTAAGAGCACTAATATTAGCAACGGATGTTGACAGAAGTGGTGAAGCCCTAGAAACTGACTTATGGTGAAATGTTGATATGTTCTGGTGCACATCACAGAACAGTCGTCAGGTACAAATCATACATAAGATGTTTGGAGCATAGGCTTGGATGGGATAAGGTAATTTGTTTTTTCAATGCTTAATTTGCGTACTAATGTCAAGCTGAGTAACTAATTTTAGCTTAAGAACAATGTTGGGCACTCACAGAGATCTAGGATTTCATAACTCTCCACTCACCACTGTGCTGCTTAAAGGATTCCCAGACCCAAGCTCACATCTATCCTGTGTTATCATTCCACTCCCCTCGCTTGTTCTTTCCACCTTGGTAAACACATATTAAGTAAATTCTTGTAGCCATGAAATGCAACCCTGGCGAAGAAGGATAATGGAAAAGTTATTGGAGCGTAACACTGCAAACGCTGGAAATGCAAAACAAAAACTGAAAATGCTAGAAACACACAGCAGGTCAAACAGCATCAATGGGAAGAAAGACCGAGATGATGCATTGAATCAAGGACCCTTCATTGAAACTGGAAGCACGAGAAAATAAGTGAGTTTTTAGTTTAAGAGGCGGTGAAGTGGAGACAACAGATGGAATGTGTGTGATAAGACTTAGGTCAAAGTTGCAGGTCAAGGTAACAATTATTTCAAAAACTGTCAGAGAGAGAAAAGAGAAATAGAAACAAATTGAAATTGAAAGTTACACTTATATATGTGGAAAGAGAGAAATAAGAAAATTGTTATATTCAGTGGTTTCGTCCTGCAACTTACCACGTTTTAAGGTGAATTGTTAGCACTTGAACTTGGCTTGGCCGTCATTGAAGCATTATATGTGGCCAAAACTGAAAGATCAAAATGGGAATGGAATGGTGGACTGAAATATCAGGCAACTGGAAGTTACTGGTCACCTTTAAGGAATGAACAGAGGAGTCCAGCATTGCATTCACACATTCTGTGTTTGGTTTCTTCAATGTAGAGGAGACAAAGTTGTGCACTCTGATTGGATTACGCTAAATTTGAAATGGTGCATGTGAATCACTGCTTCACCAGTAAGGACTGTTCAAGTCCCTGAATGATCAGAAGGGAAAACTTAAAAAGGCAGGTGTTGCATCTCATGTGGTTGCACAGCAAAATGCCTTGAGAAGAGGCGTGTTTGGTGGAGTTGCCAGAGTGGACCAGGATATCACAAAGGAACTGTGTAGAAAGGAACTGTAGATGCTGATTTAAAACGAAGATAGACACAAAATGCTGGAGTAACTCAACAGGACAGGCAGCATCTCTGGAGCGAAGGAATGTGTGACGTTTCATGTCAAGACCTTTCTTCAGACCGCCACCTCTTTGAAGAACGGTCTCGACCCGAAACATCACCCATTCCTTCTCTCCAGAGATGCTGCCTGTCCCGCTGAGTTACTCCAGCATTTTGTGTCTATCACAAAGGAACTATTCTCTTTGGATGCTGAAAGGGGAGGAAAGAACAAGATGTGGCCAGCAGTGGAATCCCATTGGAGGGAGCAGAAATGATGGTAGACTATCCATTGAATGTGCAAGATAGTTGGGTAGAAGGTGAGGACAAGGGGAAATCTAGCCTTATTTCTGCTGGGATGGGAGAGCATGACAGCAGAGGAATATGGAATACAGAATACATCGTTGAGAGATCTGTCTATGGAAGGAAAAGACCACGGTTAAGGAAAAAGCATGTAAGTCTAATCATCATAGCAGTTACAATGGAGGTAAAGAAACTGGAAAAATTAAACAGACTCCTTATAAGATGGGAGAAGATGTAGTCAAGATAATTCGTGAGATGGTATAGTAAGCTATCACTTCAGTGGGAGATAGAAATGTAATGAAAGGTGTAGGAGCCATTTTGTGTTTATTAGCTATCTAAGCATATTATTATATTATTTTGTATCCTGCTGTATTATTTTTGGACACCAGGTGGTTGTCGTGAGGTAATACCAGGCTTACGTATATGGACTGGGAGGAGCCATGGGAAGAGCCAGAATTATGAGTTTAATTCACCCAGCACTGACGTAATGCTTCAGTAATGCCAGGAGCCTGCTAAGATAATAGGGTTTTAGCAGGCCATATGTAACACCAGGAGCCTACTAAGATAATAGGATTGTAGCAGGCCATACAAGAGAAGCCAAGTCTACATAACATAGGGTTTTAGTAAGTCAGTAACAGGATACGAAGGAGTGACGGTGAGATACTAAGGTCAAACAAACAAACAAGTTAACGACGGGAGATATACTAATCTGTTTTGCATTGCTACTTCAATAAACGACTAACTAAACTGCTACGTCGTGAAGATCTCTCTGTTGTTGTTATTTGCGTCAAGAAATATTGCTCCACCTCCTTCGTCAACGGTAAGCTTAAGATTTTATTGGGAAGACTAAAGTTGCCGCTACAAAGGGAAAGGTAAGAATCAAGTAGGGAACAAATGAAAGTAAGAGCAGGTGGAAGATGGGAGCAAAGGTAATGACATGTTCAAATTCAGTACGAGTACAGAAAATAATGTCAATTCAGTAATCAAAATAATGGAAAGGAACTGCAGAAAGGGGTCTGTAAAGACCTGGAACATAGACTTTCCCATGTACCTGAGTAAGAGAGCAGCATAGCTGGGTCATCAGAGTTTCCACTGCTGCATCTTTGACTTGCAGGAAATTATTGTTATTTTGTGTCATCACACTACTGTTTGCCAATAGCGAGCAAATTTTAATGTCACGTCATTGGCCTCAGCAAGATCCTTTACAGTGCATGTGTCATGCAGCATGTCACAGCTGAGGAGATGTTCCATAGTCTGGAGGCCCCGTCCACACTCGCAGTCTGCCGCATCTTGCAGGAAATGAGAGGAATTGAAAAAGAGGTGGAGGAGAAGGTGGGTGAATGTGAGGAGGTGTCATCTCCCTCTGTTGAACGAAGAAGTGAAGCATTTCAGACCATCCGGGAGTAGGATAGAGGTGTAGAGGGACAGAACATATTGGTGCAGATGATAACTGGGGTAAGAGCAGGTGGAAGATGGCAGCGGCAGTGGTGGCGGCAGCTACTGGTGCAGCCAGTGAGTAGGCGCGGTGGTGGCGGAGGTAGATATGGCCTGGGTGGGTGAGACAGCAGGAGCGGCCTGGGAGGTAGCCGGAGACGTACCATGGCTGTGGTGGCATCAGCAGCCCAGTCTAGCAGTGATGGTCGGTGGGTCAGTCCGCAATAACCAAATTCCGTTATACCCCATCACTGTTTACTGTATTAGAAAGATAGTACCTTTGGTCAATAGACAATAGACAATAGACAATAGGTGCAGGAGTAGGCCATTCAGCCCTTCGAGCCAGCACCGCCATTCAATGCGATCATGGCTGATCACTCTCAATCAGTACCCCGTTCCTGCCTTCTCCCCATACCCCCTCACTCCGCTATCCTTAAGAGCTCTATCCAGCTCTCTCTTGAAAGCATCCAACGAACTGGCCTCCACTGCCTTCTGAGGCAGAGAATTCCACACCTTCACCACTCTCTGACTGAAAAAGTTCTTCCTCATCTCCGTTCTAAATGGCCTACCCCTTATTCTTAAACTGTGGCCCCTTGTTCTGGACTCCCCCAACATTGGGAACATGTTTCCTGCCTCTAATGTGTCCAATCCCCTAATTATCTTATATGTTTCAATAAGATCCCCCCTCATCCTTCTAAATTCCAGTGGTCCCAGCCACAAATTTCATATCAGAGGCCAGTAACACCATCCTTTTTTTTAACAACTGTATGAAGTTGATGCAAGATGTTTACAACAAAATGAGCTTTTGACATATGCCTGTATAAATAAGTAAATCATTTTCATGTGCATGCAAATAAATGTTATCATTATAGGTATGACATTAAAAAAGTGCTATTTTAACTTGATTTGACTTGATTACTTGCTATTTTTCAGTGAAGTGGAGTCTATTTAATGCAGTACACATTAGCTCTGCAATGGTTGTGCACAGATGACCTTTCAACGTACCCCAACTGGTTACAAGAATAGTCAAGAGAAAGGAATAATGTGTTTCAGGGCCAGAGAGTACAAAAAGAAACACTTTGAAGAAGCTCTTTGAAGAAGCTGTCAATGATCAATGTTTGATAGTACTGAACACAGAAAACCAAGAGAATACAGCTGGGAACTCGCAACTCAGAAGTCAACAAAAAGAGAACGAACCAAGACCTTAAACTTCTTCAGTTGTTGCAGAGAAGATGACTAGAACATGGAAGTTTTCAAAAAAGTGCTAATACACCATGATCCTGTTCACCTGAGTCCAGCACTCAAGCAGCAGTAATTGAAAGACAGCAATAGTCAGTAGTGCAGTCAGAAACAGAGACACCAGCAATGAGAGAAAGCATGGGAAAGTTAATCACAAGAGAATGCAATGTATTGCAGAGATGCCTTGAGTGCAGCAGCGTCACTGTTTAGGCAGAGAAGAGAACAAAATGGTAGTTCAAGTTCAGACAGGATACATATGTGGCATTGGGTCGTACAATCAAGCATGTGAGCCTTTAGTAACATACTAGACCAAGTGGATCTGTTGAGCCTAAACCTCTCCTGCATTGGTGCAGCACCCTCTCCCCCTCCCGTCCCCTCCCCCCCCTCCCGTCCCCTCCCCCCCCTCCCGTCCCCTTCCCCCCTCCCGTCCCCTCCCCTCCCCTCCCCCCCCTTCCCCCTTCACCTCCCCTCCGCTACATTCCCCTCAAATCCCGCCTAAAATTGTTGTGCTATCGTGTACCGTTTTTGCTGTCATTCAGGAACAAACAAACAAACAAACAAACAAGAGTTTTAGTATATAGATATGGAGAAAATGGAAATGATCTTCACTACAATAGTTCAATGGTTCAAAAATTTCTTTGGTATCATGTGTACCAAGGTACGGTGAAATTCTCTATTTGCATACAGATCAGTAAGATTATTGCCATACATAAGTACAGTAAGTACATAATACGAGAGGAACCTTAGGAAGTATAGGATCATAACAGAAATGTACAGGCACTTAACATCACCACAAGAGAGTTAATGGAGGCAATTTTCTTGACTGAGGTTGGTTCTGAGACCTATCACACATTTACAAAATCAGTAGTCTCAAAGAAAGCCAGATGTGGCATTCACTCAAATGGTGCAGAAAATGAAGGATTATTTCAATCCATAGGCATTTAAAATAAATTGACATGAGGAATCAAAGACATGAGGAACAGTCAGTGAATACAATATTGCATTAAGGGATTTTTTCCAGGCATTGCAACTTAACTGTGCACTGTATTGTGCACTCAGTGTGGCTTAAACAATAGGTGGATTCAATCTATCTTGTTAAGTGCACAGAATCATACATTTACCTTGCTTCTGCAATGGGAACTTTGATGAGAATGGCATTTCACACATTAAAGATACAAATATGTCTGCAGATTATAAATTGAAGCCGTAGTGTAGACTCAATTCTCCAAATTTTGTTTGCAGCACAAATGTTTGCTGTTTCTGTGATGATATTCACAGCATGTCTGTTCCTATACAATGCTAGGTCAGCAGAAGGGACATACAACAACAGCATGTAAATCCAAACCAAACACAGGCAACCTGCAACAGCATCAGCAGTGCAACCCATTCACAATGAAGAATGTTGTCCAACAGAAAAATACAGAGAAAGAAAGCACATAATATTAAGGTCAATTTAAATTGATGCAGTCTGGTCCAGAAGATTAAGTGAGTTTGTAAGTTGGATCCACAATTGACTTGCTGATAGAATACAGAAGGCAATGGTGCAGGTGTGTTACTCTAAAGGAGGTCAGTGACCAGTGGTGTTCCACAAAGTTCAATATTGGAACCTCTGTTTGTGATATTTGTAAAAGATCTGGATAAAAATGTAGCTGGTCTGATTTGTAAGTTTTTGCAGGCAACATGGAAATAGGTGTCGTATGAGGAAGTTAGTTAAATGATACAGCTGGACATAGATCAATTGGACATTTGGGTAGAGAAATGGCAGATAGAGTTTAATCCAAACAAATATGGGGTGTTGCATTTGGGTGATCAAATACAAGATGAATGTATACAATATATTGCAGGAGACGTAGGAACATTGATGTGTAGAGGAATCTTGGAGTGGAACAGCATGACTCACGCAAATTAGCAACATAAGTTGACAGGGTGGTGAATAAGGGTCTTGACTCAAAACATAACCCATTCTTTTTTTCATCGTCTGGGGCATTAAGGATCGAACATAGAACGTAGAACAGTACAAAAGGGTCTCGACCCAAAACATCGCCTATCAATGTTCTCCAGAGATGCTGCCTGACCTACTGATGATGAGCATTTTGTGTCCTTTTGTGCATTAATCAGTTTCTGCAGTTCATCGTTTCTACATTTTGACTACTCCACTGCAAAATCTCCTCAAGGTATGCCTACATTGAAAAGTTGTCTTCCTCCC
Organism: Rhinoraja longicauda; assembly: GCF_053455715.1. Taxonomy (NCBI): domain Eukaryota; kingdom Metazoa; phylum Chordata; class Chondrichthyes; order Rajiformes; family Arhynchobatidae; genus Rhinoraja; species Rhinoraja longicauda. Next base: position 20,072,073 of record NC_135967.1, read on the forward strand.
TCAGACAAGAGTTTTATGAGACCCTCCTCTGTGATTCTTGGTCCTCTCCTGCTCTACGATCATGTTTTAACCTGGGCTCACTACCACAGCTCCATGTGTTTTCTCAACACTTGCCTGCACTGCCTTCTTGTGCCTTGTGGCTTCCAGCTTCAGTTCCTGACCTCCATGTTTAGACCCAACCCAGATTTCAGTTACCAGTCTAAAGGAGGGTCTCGACATGAAATGTCACCTATCCACATTCTCCAGAGATGCTACCTGACCTGTTGAGTTACTCTAGCACCTTGTGTCATTTTGTGGATTAACCAGCATTTGCAATTCATTGTTTCAACATAAATTTTAGATCAGTACAACATAGGAACAGGCTCTTTGGCCCACAATGTCTGTCCGAACATAATGGCAGGCTAAACTAACCTCCTCTGCCCACATGTGGTTCATATCCCTCCATCCCTGGAATATGTATGTGCCTATCCAAAAGCATCTTAAATGCCACTATCATATCAGCTTCCATCATCTTCCTGGCATGAATTTCCAGGCTCCCACTCCTCTCTGTGTAAACAAACTTGCCCACAGGTTTCCTTTAAACTTTCCCACTCTGATCTTAAAGGTATGCCCTCTTTCTTAGATATTTCCATCTTGGGAAAAAGGTTCAGACCATCTACTCTATCTATACCACTAATAATTTTATATACCACTTCCAGATCTCCACTCATCCATCAATGCTCCAGTTAAAACAATCCACGTTTGTTCATCCTCTCCTTATAGCTAATACCCTTCAATCCAGGAAGCATTCTGTTAAAGCTCTTCTGCACCCTTATCAAAGCCTCTGCAGACTTTAATAATAGGGCAACTAGAACTGCACAAAATATTTCAAATGCAGCCCAACAACATTTTATAAAACTGCAACATGGCTTCCTGACTCTTATGCTCAAAGGCACGACCAATGAAGATAAATATACCATACGTCTTCTTTACCACCCTATTGTAACTTTCAGGAAGCTATGGATTTGGACCCCAGGATGGCTCTGTACATCAATGCTGTTTAGGCTCCTGCCTTTAACTGTGTACTTTCCCCTTATATCCAACCTCCCTAAGTGCAGCTCCTCATATTTGCTCGGATTAAGCTCCACCTGTCTTTTCTTCACCCATATCTGTAACTAATCTATATTCCACTGTATCCTTTGAGAGCCTTCCTTACAATCTACAACTACCCCAATGTTGGTGTAATTGTAAAACCTATTAACCAACCCATCTACATTTATGTCCAAGTCATCTATATATATACATATATATATATATCACAAACAACAGAGGTCCCAGCACAGATTCCTGCAGAACACCATTGGTCACAGACCTCCAACACACTTCCACCTAATCTCTGTCTTCTATGAGTAAGCCAGTTCTGCATAAAAACCATCAAGTCACAGTGGATCACACACATCTTAATCTTCAGGATCAGCATACCATGATGGAACTTATGAAACGCCTTACTAGTAGGAGAGGTTTGACACGCTTGGATTGTTTTCGCTGAAGTGTCAGAGGTTTAGGGGCAACATGATAGAAATACATAAAATTATGAGAGATATATATGGTGTTGACAATCAGAATCCATACTAATTACAATGCCTAATTATATTAATCCCCTTTGCCTCTAGTAAGCCCCTATTATTTTAGTTTAGTTTAGAGATACAGAGCGGAAACAGGCCATTTGGCCCACGGTGCTGACCAGTGATCCCCACACATTAGCACTATCCTACACACACTTGGGACAATTTACAACCATACCAAGCCAATTAACCTACAAATCCGCACGTGTTTGGAGTGTGGAAGGAAACCAGAGGACCCAGATAAAACCCACGCAGTCACATGGGAGAACGTACAAACTCTGTATTGGCAGCACCCGTAGTCGGGATCGAACCCAGGTCTCTGGCACTGTAAAGCAGCAACTCTGCCGCTGCGCCACCATGCCGTCGTATTACTCTATTCTGTTCCTATCCAGGCACCTGCTCAAATGCCACTTAAACATTGTCATTGTTTCTGCCTCTACAACCTTCTCTGGCTGTTCATTCCCTATAACTGTTGCTTTCTGTGTGAAAAAGATACCCTGCAGATCTCTTTCAAATTTCTTTCTTCTCACCTTAGATTTGTGCCCACTGGTTTGAGACTTCACCTGGGAAAAAGCGTCTGACTACCTATACTCTCAAATGTTATAAATCTCTATCAGGTTATCCCCCAGCTTTCTACCCTCCAATGAGAACAGTTCCTGCCTATTGAATCTTTCATTGTAACTAATACTCTTGAGTCCAGCAATATGTATATAATAATTCAATTTTTACAGCCACAATGTGACATCCCAACTCCTATAATCAATGCCTCAGCCAATGAAGGCAAGTAGGCCAAATTGCTTCTTCAGCACCATCTTCATCTATGTTGCCATTTCCAGGGAACTATGAACTTGCACCACATGGTCTCTCTGTATTCCATTACTCCTAAGATCTTAGCCAGCTTTACCTTATGCTTTCCTGGATTAATTTTGACCTATGCGTCTCTACCCAACTTTCCAGCTGATCTCGATATCTCGATATTCTCAGACTAACTTCTTTCTTATCTACAACTTCGCCAAATCTCATGTTGTAAGCGACCCTACCAATCAGACCACCTACATTCTCATCCAAAATATATATATATATGAACAACAACAAAGGTCCCAGCACTGATTAATAACTATGTTACACCACCAGTTACAGACTTCCAGTCAAATTAGCGACCCCTCACCACTGCCCTCTGCCTCCTATGGTTCAGCATTACTCCAGATTTCATTCAGATTTAGCAATGCTTACTCTACTGTACCAGTAGCATAAAAATAATGAAAAATGGAAATGGAGAGCATGTGGCTTTGGTAAACAGACTTTAGTAATGATTCCTTATTAATCATTATTGACATGCCCAAGTCATTATACCTCACATATGATGTAATAAACTATGGAATGGCACCATGAATGATAACCAAAAGAAGCTAATAGCATCTGTGACTCACATTTCAAATGAAAGTGAATGGGATTGCTTATAGCAAAGCAAATATTATGCACCATTTTTGGACTGAAGACACTCGACTAGTTTCTATCCCATTTATTATTCTAGTCTCAGACCACAAACCTATAATAGCCGTTCTAGATCCAGATTTAGTCACCCTAACCATGTCAGCCTCCCGAAGGAGATTTTATTTTCACAAAATGACTATGCATGACTACAATTGAGGATTGGCCTTTCAAACAAAATGCAAGCATGGGCGCTTTCAACAGGCTGCAACAGAAAGATCCTGATGGAGATAGAGCGAATACAATCTTTACTTTACGACAAGATAATGACTTCCCTGTCACACTGCAGAAATCGTTGAGACAACATAATTTCCTTTCTGAAACAGGTACATTAGTGCACTAACAATGATTCAGATAAAGGTACAAATGTGGATTATTTAACCATTTTACAACAGTTGATTTCAATTGTCCACTGATCAAGGATATCTGCAGTGGAGACATCGAATAACCATACCCCATGTCTTGAGGAGAGTAATCTTAGCTGAGTTGCACACATTAGTCTTGGCAAGGTGAATAAATAGACTATTTTCCAGATGAGGAATTGACAAAGATCTGAAGGTTTTAGTGTCAGCATATACATTCCATCCTGAATGCAGTGAAATTACCAAAGATACCACTACAGCTAACATGACCACTTCTGAGACTCCAAGGTAGACACAAAATGCTGGAGTAACTCAACGGGTCAGGCAGCATCTCTGGAGAGAAGGAATGAGTGATGTTTCGGGTCAAGACCCTTCTTCGGACTGATGTCAGGGGAGGGGGCGGGACAAAGATAGGATGCAGTGGGAGACAGGAAGGCAGTGGGAGAACTGGGAAGTGGGAGGGGAACGAGAGTGACAGAGGAACTATCTGAAGTTAGAGAAGTCAATGTTCATACCGCTGGGCTGTAAACTGCTCAAGCGAAATATGAGATGCTGTTCATCCAATTTGCACTGGGCCTCACTATAACAATGGAGGAGGCCCATGACAGAAAGGTCAAACTGGGAGTGGGAGGGGGAGTTAAAGTGCTGAGCCCTTCAACTGGCTCAAATGGTATTTAATTCAGATAAGTGTGAGGCATTGTATTTTGGGAAATCCAATCAAGGTAAGAATTTCATAGTGAACAGTGGGGCTCGAGGAAGTGTTATGGACCAAGGGGACTTAGGAGTAAATGTAAATTCCCTCAATGTGGCATTGCAAGTGCAGGGTGGTGTATAAGGCTTTTGGGAAACTTTAACCAGTAATGGCATTGAGTATAGAAGTAGAATATTATGTTTCAGCTGTACATATTGTTGATGAAGTTGCATTTGGGGTTTTGTGTTCAGCTTTAGTCACCCAAATTACAGTAAAGATGCCATTAAGTTGGAGAGGGTGCAGAAAAGATTCACAAGGATGATGCGAGGACTCCCTGGACCGAGCTATATGAAGCTTTTGTGCAGGCTAGGAATTTATTGATTGGAGCACAGGAGATTGAGAGATAATCTTAAAATGGTGGACAAAATCATGAGGGGCATAGATATGGTGAATGCACATGACCTTCTTTCCAGGATTGGGGAATCAAGAACTAGAGGACATAGGTTTATGATGAGAAGTTTCATATTGTGTAACTCTATGACTATATGAATGTGGAACCAAGCACTGAATAGGAGGAATAATGAATTAAATCAGGATATCTTGCAATCTACAGTTCGAAAGGTGGCCGATCTTGGCCTTATTGGCCTTCCACAGCCAATCGGTGGGTTGAATTTACCCCTTGCGGCCGGCGCTCTGAAATTCCGGCCTGGCTGGAGCGGGCAGATCCGTTCCCATAGCCAACCTCCGCAGCCAATCAGCGGGTCAAATTTGGCCCCTACGGCCGAGGCTCTGGAACTCTGGTCCAGCCCGAGCTGACGGATCCGTTCCCATAGCAGACTTCCGTGGCCAACTTTACGAGCTGGCTCTCGGTCCCCCGGCAGCCGAGGCAAACCAGTACCACTCGACTCCTCTCGGAGGCCGTGACCTCTGTTGGTCTGGTAAAATGAATAATCCCGGCAGGCTCTGGAACCAAGGGAGCCAGAAAATTGGTGATGGACCTGTATGTGTTAGTGCACAATGAGGAATTGCTATATGATCTGAGCTCCTGGCGTCTCCTTGAGATGACTTAATGCTGTGCCCACCTGTTTTATCGTGGTTGCATGGAGATGACCACCCACCTCATGCAGCTTCTAACATAATCATCCTATCACCATGACATATTATTTCTGTGTATCACATTGCCCTACTCAGCTCTACCTCAGCTTATCTGCCATTCCTAATTCATGAGTTTATCTACTTCCAGACATGACCACTAGCTACATTCAGTAAATTTGAAGTTATACAAAATATGCCTTTTGTCTGAAATTACATTTGAGTTCATTTCACTTTTTGCCCTTGGTCTTAGGGCTGCATTCTCTTTCTGTTATGCAATGCCTGGATTTTAAAATTCCCGCTCTTGCATTCTGTCTGCACCCCTTGTTAATGGACCTCCTCAGCACTCTTGAGTTTACAATTATTCTACCCTTAGCAACCGTGCCTTCAGCTGCTAAGAGTGGAATTCCCTCTCTTAATCTTTTCACCTCACTTAAGGGCCTGTCCCACTTTAGGCGATTTTAAGGCGACTGCTGGCGACTGTCAAAGTCGTAGCAGATCGCCGAACTTTTCTTTTACCCGACGACAATGACCACGACAATGGCGAGTCAGGTCGAGATTACAGCGTCTTCGGAAACAACGCAAAGTTCCCACGCTGTCAATGCTTCTCCGGCGTCCTAATTTTCACTGAAATCACTGACAAGTCAGTAAGTACTTGAGAGTTTTGAACTATAACATCTTGTATGGGTTACTTAAATACCAAGCATCACTGTAACAAGGCATAAACTGGATATACTTCCAGTTTACTAATAGCTGTATTAAAAAAAATAAAAAGTAAAAGAGGTTAAGTGGATTTTTGTGAAAAGTGTGTGGGCATTCTTTGAAAATGTACGGGAGATGCATATCTGGTTTCTGGGTTGCATATCTGAGTTGGGAACCCACTTTAAATGTAATGGCTGATGGCCATAAACATCGCGAAATTCCCACGCTTACCTGACCGTCAAACTGCCGCCTCCAATCTACCTGCCAAATGACCTGACAGTAAATAAATTGGTTAAACACAAGCATTTTATGGTATTTTGAAATGACTTTACTTATTTTAATATAATGTGCTTCTAAATGCATCTAAGAGAACCTAGCAAACCTGGGGACAGCAGGCGACAACGCCCGCAATAAGCAACAATACCTGGCAACAAGCCAGCTGACGCCGAGAAATTTCACTCCGGATAATTTCTCAGCGACATGCTGAGATCCACAACGATTCTTGGAAGACTCCTCACGATCATGCCCGCGACACCCCGGCGAACTGTCGGCGACAGCCTAGTCACCGGCAGTCGCCTTAAAATCGCCTAAAGTGGGACAGGCCCTTTAGTCTCTTTCCTTCTTTCAGAAGCTCCTTATACCCTTGACCCTTTGACCAAGGGTCAAATCCTTTGGTCACCCTGTATGACCTTGTGTTACATTTTGCGTAATAACACTCCTGTAAGACTTACTAAGAGTGCTGACAAAAATCAGCTGTCCTTCAGAACATTAAATCTGTAGTGTTAAATTTCAAGACATTTTATTTTAAAACTTTGGCTTGGAAATGTAGAAAAGCTAGAAAACAAATGATTGATTTCCATTTTAATGAAAACACAGCTTCTTCCAGCTCACGCTTCCTGTCCAATGCTGACAAATCTTTTAATCCAATGCAAATTTATAATTATTTTTACAACACATCCCCATGAGTTTATCTACTACACAATGATAACTTGGTAATTAGTCCTTTTAAATACATGTAGGTGCTCAACAATGTTGTGCAAGTTTGGGTGAAAAATCTTTGTTTCTTGATCACAATATGTCATGCTAAGATCATACCCAACATTGCTCTGTGAATTATCCTCATCAACAGTGTGGAGGTAACAGAGAATACCTATTAACAACAGGCTGACACATTCATTATGATGCACATTCATTATGTCTATCTGCATCATGACCCTGCAATGTTATCCACTACACACTCCGTACCAGTGATTCATCACCTTCATCTGTCCTTCCCTCTGTGTAAAAAACAGAGATGTAATGCTAAGGCACTGGTCAGGACACATTTGGAGTGATGTGAGCAAATTTGGGCCCCACATCTGAAGAAGGATGTGTTGGCTCTGGAGAGGGTACAGAGGAGGTTTACAAGAACTATTCCAGGAATGGAATGAGTGGGTTAGCATATGAGGAGCTCTTGACAGTACTGGGCCTCTACTCGCTGGAGTTTGGAAGGTTGCGGAGGGACCTCATTGAAACTTACAGAATAATGAAAGGCATTGATAGAGTGGATGTCAAAAGGATGTTTCCACTGGTGGGAGAGTCTTGGACCAAAGGTCATAGCCTCAGATTTAAAGGAGATGAGGAGAAACTTTTTTAGTCAGAGAGTAGTTAATCTGTGGAACTTATTGCCACAGAAGGCTGTGGAGGCCAAGTCAGTGGATATTTTTAAGGTAGAGATAGACAAATTCTTGATTAGAACGGGTGTCAAGGGTTATGGGAAGGCAAGAAAATGGGATTAGGAGGCAGAGATCAGCGATGGGCCAAATAGCTTAATTCTACTCCTCTAACTTGTGAACTTGCTACCTTGTTGGCATACCCACTTTCTCTCTCTGACAGATAGGCGCTGAATATGTTTCAAAAGCAAAGTGTTTAGAAGTAAGGCTTTCACACCCTATCTTCAACACCCAACACCAGTTGGCTGTGAGGTACTGTGCAGGACAAAGAAAAGAACCAAAGAAAGCAGAGGCCAAATGAGTCTGTGAGAATTTGCCACTGTACTGGGAGGGGTTAGATGGTCACTGGCCTGTCTACTAAGTAATTATATGATATGAACTAACAAAATATTCATAGATTTACATAGACTTTATTTTTAGGTGGCTTAAATCAAAGTTTCAATTCAAAACAAGCTGTACCGGATTGCTGTTGCGATCATTCTAAATGTTGAACAGGCAATTGATGTTCTTTTACTAACAATCGAGAGCATATTCTCACATTTCTCACCTCAAACTCCTACAACAATGAAGTAATGCATTCAGAATGACTCTGCAATGTGGGTCAAAGTAATACATATTTCCAAAATGCCTGAAATGTGGATTTAAATAGATTTAAATAAATCTCCTTGATTTGTTGTACAATTCTTTTGTAATATGAAGTCATTATTTAGTGCTGTTGTACATGTGCTCCACAATATACCCCTGGGAACAAGTTGTAGGAGAATAAACATCCAAAATTGTGTATGATAAACTGCATCCTTGTGTTTATTTTAAATCAGTTATTTTCTTCTGATAGCACAAGATCAGGATGTAGCAAAAGCTTCAACATCTCAGTTGGTGATGCAATTGGATTTGACTTTCAGGAATGGACTTGCATTTCAGCAGGATATCTTTCCAATTAGAAGAGCATGCATACTGGATACCATGCTAATTTAATTTGAGACAGTTTTGACACCAGCCGATAAACTCAACTAGACCATCATATTTTTGAAAATATTATTAACATTTATTCAACTGCTTTCTGTATTTGTGTGATTTATAAACTAATGACAAAGATACCTGAAAATTTGGAGTTGATTATGTGAATGAATGTGCTTCACAACAGAGAGAATATTAATGAACTTATGCACTTATAATGACCATAATGCTGTGGGTACCTTTGCGATGAACTGCTGACTCTTTCTGTTTCTTAATCCTGATAGGTAGCAATACAGATATATATCATCTAGTCTTTCATTTGATCCTAAAAATAGAGAATGGTGAAGACATGTTAGAAATTGCCATTAAGATGCTAATTAAGAATTTGAAGAGCCAAGCACAACTAAGCACAATATAAACACCAAACAACAAAATTTAGGTCTGTATCTTGCTGCTAAGTGCCGATGGTTCCCATGACAATTGTTAATTCAAGTGGAACCAGGTCCAGACATCAGTTCACTGATTAACTCTTCAAGCAACCTCAGGAAAGCAGCCAACATAATCCACGACCACTGAAACCCCATTCATTCTCTCTCTTCTTCTCTCGCATTGGCAAAAGGTATAAACAATTGAAAGTACATACCACCAGATTCACAAACAGCTTTACCCCTGTTGGTATCACCCTCAATGCTAAAGGTGAATACCAATTTCCATTCTACCCAGTTGTGGCCATTGCACTTCTTTTTGTCTGCATTTTCTCTGTACCTGTAATACTATATCCTGCAGTCTGTTTACTTTCTCTTTTTGCACTACATGGTGTAATTGGATGTGATTTGTTTGAACTCGTGTATGGTATGATTTGCTTAGATAGCATACAAAACAAAGTTTTCCACTACACATGTGCCAATAATGATAAACAATATCAAACCAACTAATACCTAATGTGAGAGCCCCCAACACTAAATCTGTCATTTTACTCCATTGTTGGATTAACATTCACTAGTTTTATAGTCTACACCCCAATGGATTTCAACACTGGTAATAGGGTTGCAGATAAGCCATAGAGGAATTATGCATAATATTGCTGTTATCTTTAATGCATTTAATTATTTTCAAGTATTTGTTTTTTTGTAGATAATTATTTTTTCATGTTTCTGAATGCACATGGAGCTTTGCAGCTGCCAAGGGTGGACCACTGGAGACTACAATGCGATCGCCAAAGAAAAGGCAGGCCCTGCACAGGCACATCTGGTAATAATTGCCCTTTCAATTCACAAGCCACAATATTGTAGGTGAAGTAATTTTAACATTTGTGATCTTAAGATCACATTGCCATTGATAACAATGCTTTTATACATTATTCCACATATACCAGTAAAGAAGACTCATGAGTCAAGATTCAATATAGTAATAAACTTGGGCTATGAGCCTGAGCAGATGGCTCAGGTTCTTAAGCTTGAGGCCAGACAATCCAACCATTTATCCAAGCTCAACTACAACCTACTATGGACCTTGTTTTAGGTCACACTATGTATTTTGGTTTGCACTATTACAGTCTGGTTATCTACCATTACTAACAAAAAAAATTGCATTATTGATTTTTGTAATATCATTTGTTGTGTCGTTGCATTAATGTGTCTGTTAAGCAGCAGCGAGAAAATAAATTCACTGTTGGGTTCCCAGTGCACATGATAATTAAGCACTCTTGGTCCTTGACTTGACTCTTGGATCTTGATTCTTGAATTTATTACTCTCTTCTACTATTGTAAGTGGAATAATATACAATAACATTGTTATTAATGGCAAAATTATCTTAAGATCATGACTGCTGAAGTTGCTTCACCTACAATGTCATGGCATGTGAGTTTTCAGAACAATTATGTACAGTTTATGTAGGTTTACTAGGTTAATTCCCGGAATGGCGGGACTGTCATGTTGAAAGACTGGAGCGACTAGGCTTGTATATGCTGGAATTTAGAAGGATGAGAGGGGATCTTATCGAAACATATAAGATTATTAAGGGGTTGGACACGTTAGAGGCAGGAAACATGTTCCCAATGTTGGGGGAGTCCAGAACCAGGGGCCACAGTTTAAGAATAAGGGGTAGGCCATTTAGAACGGAGATGAGGAAAAACTTTTTGTAGTGGAGTGGAGGCAGTGGAGGCTAATTCTCTGAATGCATTCAAGAGAGAGCTAGATAGAGCTCTTAAGGATAGTGGAGTCAGAGGGTATGGGGAGAAGGCAGGTACGGGGTACTGATTGAGAATGATCAGCCATGATCACATTGAATGGTGGTGCTGGCTCGAAGGGCCGAATGGCCTACAACTGCACCTATTGTCTATTGTCTATTGTCTTTTCTCAGTAAATGATAGCAAATGCATTTTGTTAGCAACGCTTCGGGCCCAGCTGCTCAGAATGATATCTGACAGGCCTTCTCTTTCAACTGGGAATAATGAAAGATGAAACACTAAGGGGATAAAAATAGACCGTGTAGGACTAGTTTTTTGCACGATATTAGATCCTTTAAATTTACACAGTGGTTGTCATGAACCTTGTGCAGAGGAAAGCATGCCAGATAAAAGTTGGACTGAGATCTCCTGTCTACAGCAGCAGTAGGAAGATCATGAAATCAAACAAGGCACTAGAGACTGCAGATGCTGGAATCTGTAGCAAATAAAAAGGAGAACAAATGGAGGAATTTCAGCCAGTCAGGCAGCATCTGTGAAGGGAAATGGGCAGTCAACATTTCAGGCTGAGATTCCTCATCTAGACTGAAAGAATAGAGAGCCAATATAAATATAGGAGAGGGGTGGAGCAAGAGACAGCGAGTGAAAGGTGGATACAGTTGAAGAGGGGTTGAATGGCGATAACAGTCAGGTGGGTGAGGGAAGAACATAAGACAAAGGAGCAGGATTAGGTAGTTCTGCCCATTTGGTCTGCTCCATCATTTGATCATGGCTGATCTATTTTGCCCTCCCAATTCATTCTCCTGCCTTCTCCCCATAACAACGTCCTTACTAATCAAGAACTATCAATCTCCTTTTAAAAAAAATACCCAGTAACTTGGCCTCCACAGTCATCTGTGGCAATGAATTCTACAGGTTCACGACCAAAGAAATTCCACCTCATCTCCATTCTAAAGATATGTCCTTTCATTCTGAGGCTGTGCCCTCTGGTGCCAGACTCTCCTATTAATGACTAATCTCCCACTTCTTCCTTTTTGAATGTAACAAAATGGATAGTTTCCATTACTCTTATAGGCAATGTGCAGGTATGTCCAGATCATGTTATCAAATGCTTGGGTTCATGGACCCAATAACATTGATGCATGGCTCATGGAGTCCAAATTAGTTCTATGTAAGATAAATCTAGTTGGTCCTCTATCAGGTGGTTAGCTACCTTTTAAAAAAAATACTATAATAGATAGATACTAAACTGAAAAAGGTAATATGGGGGTATGGGGAGAAGGCAGGAACGGAGTACTGATTGTGAATGATCAGCCATGATCACATTGAATGGCGGTGCTGGCTCGAAGGGCCGAATGGCCTACTCCTGCACCTAATGTCTATTGTCTATTGTCTATTGTCTATTGTCTATAATGGAAACATCCTCTCCCTAGATTCCCTATCTAGGCCTTTCATTATCCAGTAGGTTTAAATGAGAACCCCCCTCATCCTTCTAAATTCCAGAGGGTACAACTCCTAGCCATCAAACGCTCCTCATCCATTAACCCATTCATCCCTGGGATTATTCTCGTAAACCTTCTCTGGACCTGCTCCATTGCTAGTTTCTCCATCCTTAGATATGGGGCCTAAAACTGCTCACAATATTCCAAATGTGGCCTCAGCCGTGTCTTATAGAGCATTAACATTGCATCTTTGCTTTTATATTCTAATCCTCTTGAAATGAATGTAAACATTGCATTTGCCTTCATTACTATCGACAGGACCTGCAAATTAATGTGTTGGGAATCCTGCACTAGCACACCCAATTTCCTTTGTACCTGCAATTTCTGAATGCTCTCCCCAGTTAGAAAATAGTCTATGCCTTTATTTCTTTGCCAAACTGTATGACCGTACATTTTGTTATGCCGTTTTCCATTTGCCACTTCTTTGCCCACAATCCACAACTTTTTCAAATCCTTCTGTAGACTCCCTGCTTCCTCAACACTACCTGCCCCTTCACCTAGCTTCGTATCACCTGCAAACTTGGCTACAAAGCCATTAATTCCAAGAACCAAATCATTAACATATAACATTTAAAATAGCAGACCCAACAATGACCACTCTTAAAAACACTAGTTACTAGTAGTCAACCAGAAAAGGCCCCCTTTATTCCCAATCTTTGCCTTCTGCCAGTCAGCCAATCTTCTATCCATACTAGCACCTAGCTTCTAATACCATGTGCTCCCATATAGTTTAACAGCCTGGCGTGCGGTATCTTATCAGAGGCCTTCTGAAAATCCAAGTAAGCTACATCCAGTGACTCTCTTTTGTCTATCTTGTTTGTTACTTCCTCAAAGAATTCCAACTGATTTGCTTAAATGGGATGCTGATTCTCATCTGAATATTAAATAGAACTCTGTTGAAACAGTACATGGCAGATGGTAGAGTAGAGGCAGATGAGTGACTGGAAATGTCAGAGGTGGTGAGTTGCAAGATAAGTTGGTAGATTAATTGCTAATAGTGGGGAGCAGGCAGTTGGGGCAATGTGGCTATTGTAGGAATGGTGTAGAGCAGCATGGACCCAGTGTGCCTAAGGACATGGTTTTTATGCTGTATGATCCGACTATAAAACCACCTAAATAACTCGGCATTGAGACACCCAAAAAGGCACAGAATCAGTGAAAGGAGGAATGTTCCCCGCATCTTCAGTTGGCAAATAAAAGGATATCAAATCTTTGATTTTAATGAGGAGAAATCAAAAGTTACTTTGTATCTGGTCTATCACTGAGGCAGAGAGTTCCACCAAGCAATTGACCAGCAGTGAAATGCTGAAGGAAATCCCCAAAGCCTTTGAGAATGATTGCAACCATCCATTAAATGAGAGGGTGGATAGATTCAAAATCTTCAGAGATGTCAGGTGAACAGGGAAACATTTGACTCAAAAGTTGGCTGAAGTTGTTGCTGGCAGATTGTAACTTCAGATACCAGAGGGACTCGTTGATCCATGTCAAGATGGCATGTGAAATTCAAGCAGCTTTAGCAAGAAGGTGTTCAAGGAAACTGACTTGACTTGGTGAAGTGTGCTCAGCACTGTTGGGCCTGAGAACTATCCAGAGCCAGAACTGATGAGCTGGATAATAGACAACCCAATCCTGTCCATGCAATCAAACTAAAGCACAGCAGGGAAGAACAGAAATGTTGTGGGTAGCAAAAGAATTGAGAAGAATTGATGGATGTGTGCGATAGGAAAGTTACAGGAAAATCACTGGGGCAATGAGATAGATATTTTGCTATGAGAGCCGGCGAAGACTTCATGGTTAATTAGTCTTCTTTGTCATTAGGAAATATGAAACGATATGGAATATGGGGAAGACGGCTTGCAGCAACCAGAAATATACCAACAAAGGGACAAGCCCACTTCATAATACATGTAGGAAGCAACTGCAGATGCTGGTTTAAACCGACGATAAACACAAAATGCTGGAGCATCTCTGGAGAGAAGAAATGGGTGACGTTCAGTCTGAAGAGGGGTCCCGACTCGAAATGTCCCTCATCCCTTCTCTCCAGAGATGCTGCCTGTCCCGATGAGTTACTCCAGCATTTTGTGTCTTTCCCCACTTCATAATATCACAGAAGCTCACTGCATTGCCTGTTTGATGTCTGAGGGAGAATATGAACAGATCAATTTCATGGCATTGAACTGAGGCAGAGTTCAATGGACAAACAGATGTGAGGCCAACACAATTCATTGAACGAGAGATATAGACGGTGATATGGAGAGATAAAGAACAATGAATGAAAGATATGCAAAAACGTAACGATGATAAAGGAAACAGGCCATTGTTAGCTGTTTGTAGGGCGAAAACAAGAAGCTAGTGCGACTTGGGTGGGGAAGGGATGGAGAGAGACCTGAAGTGAGAGAAATCAATTTTCATACCACTGGGATGTTTGCTGCCAAAGTGAAATATAAGATGCTGTTCCTCCAATTTGCATTTAATCTCGCTCTGACAATTGAGGAGACCTAGGACAGAAAGGTCTGTGTAGGAATGGGAAGGAGAATTAAAGTGTCCAGCAACCGGGAGATCAGGTAAGTTCAGGTGAGCTGAGCGGAGGTGTTCCGTGAAACGATCGCCCAGTCTGCGCTTGGTCTCGCTGATGTATAAGAGTCCATATCTTGAACAAAGGATACAGTAGATGAGGTTGGAGGAGGTACAAGTGAACCTCTGCCTAACCTGAAAGGACTGTTGGGGTCCCTGGACAGAGTCGAGGGAGGAGGTATAGGGACAGGTGTTGCATCTTCTGCGGTTGCAGGGGAAGGTACCTGGGGAAGGGATGGTTTGGATGGGAAGGGTTGAGTTAACCAGGGTGTTGCGGAGGGAACAGTCTCTGTGGAAGGCGGAAAAAGGTAGAGATGGGGAAATTGTGGCTAGTGGTGGGACCCTGTTGGAGGTGGTGGAAATTTCGGAGGATTCGAAATTCGAAATTTCCGAATGGACTTTAGCAAAGCTTTAGACAAAGTCCCTCATGGTAGGCTAGTCTGGAAGGTTAGAGAGCATGGAATCAAAGGCAAGCTAGCCGATTGGAATGAAAATGGACGGAGGAGGGAGTCAATGGTTGTGAAAGGCTGTTTTTCAGATTGGAGGCCTGGGACCAGTGTAGATACACAGGGGTTTGTTCTGGGTCTACTGTTGTCTGTTATCTACATTACCTATTTAGATGACAATGTAATTAACTGTTAGTAAATTTGCAGATGACACTAAAATTGGTGGCATACGGGACGGCGAGGAAGGATGTCTGAGTTTACATCAGGATCTAGATCAGTTGGGAGAATGGCAAATTTGCCAGGGAATGGCAAATGGAAGTTAACTCTGACAGGTGTGCGGTATTGCACTTTGGTATGTCAGATGGATGTCATTAAGGTGGAAAGTGTGCAGAAGAGATTTACCACTTTTTGGGCTTGAGTTATAGGGTGAGGTTGGAAAGGCTGTATCTTTTTTCTTTGGAATGTAGGAATTGAGGGGTATAAGATCATGAGGGGCATGATATGTATAAGATCATGAGGGGCATGCATAAAGTGAACGCCCACAATCTTTTTCCCAGAGTATAGCATTCTAAATCAGGAGGCCATTAGTTTGAGGGGAGAGGAGAGAGATTTAAGAAGGATATCTGGGTGACTTTTTCATTCATAGGTAGTCCATATCCCGAATAACCTGCCAGGGGAAGCTATAGAAATTGATACAATTACGACTTTAGAAGCTACTTTGGGCTATGGGCCTAATGCAGGCAAATGAGACTAGCCCAATATGCCAAATTTATTGATCTGGACAAGATGGGCTAAAGAGCCTGTATCCATGCTGTATAGCTTGATGACTCTTTGACTCGACATGCCATTGCTTTTAGGATGTTCATAAACTGTCTACCATGTGTGATAGATTACTTCAGCCCCTAGATGTTAATTACGCTTTATCTGTTTTAAAGTGCTCTGGGTTTATTGAAAGCTTTTAACAATTTTTATCTTCCTACATGCAAGACAGTCCTGGGGCTCCTGGATGTCGATCAGCAAGGAACCTCAAACCATCTCACCCATGCATGGAAATCTATCTGCTCAAAGAATCTTTTTCAAGTCAAGTCAAGTCAAGCCAAGTTTATTTGTCACATACATATACAAGATGTGCAGTGAAATGAAAGTGGCAACGCTTGCGGATTGTGCTAAACTACAAAACAGAATAGAAAAAAATAAATTAACACAAAAAATAAATTAATACAGTAAATTAAATTAGTCCCTGGTGATATGAGAGTTAACAGTCCTGATGGCCTGTGGGAAGAAAATCTGTCTCATCCTCTCTGTTTTCACAGCGTGACAGCGGAGGCATTTGCCTGACTGTAGCAGCTGGAACAGTCCGTTGCTGGGGTGGTAGGGGTCCCCCATAATGTTGCTGGCTCTGGATCTGCATCTCCTGATGCATAGTTCCTGCAGGGGGGCGAGTGTAGTTCCCATAGTGCGTTCAGCCAAACGCACTACTCTCTGCAGGGCCATCCTGTCCTGGGCAGAGCTGTTCCCAAACCAGATTGTGATGTTCCCGGACAAGATGCTTTCTACAGCCCCAGAGTAGAAGCACTGAAGGATCCTCAGAGAGACTCTAAATGTTCTCAACTGTCTGAGGTGGTAAAGGCGCTGCCTTGCCTTACTCACCAGTACGGCAATGTGTGTTGTCCATGTCAGAACCTCTGTGATGTGGACTCCCAGGTATTTAAAGCTGCTCACCCTATCCACAGTAATCCCATTTAACTCCAGTGGCGTGTACGTCCTTGGATGTTGAGCCCTTCTAAAGTCTACAATCAGCTCCTTAGTTTTTGTGACATTCAAGAGGAGGCTGTTGTCCTGACACCAGAGTGCCAGATCAGCCACCTCCTTCCGGTAGGCCTTCTCATCGTTATCGGCGATCAGGCCCACCACCACAGTGTCATCAGCAAACTTGATGATGGAGTTGGAGCTGAACCTAGCCACACAGTCATGTGTGTACAGGGAGTACAGTAGGGGGCTAAGGACGCAACTCTGGGGGGATCCTGTGTTCAGGGTGAGGGGGTTAGATGTATGTCTCCCCATCTTGACCACTTGGGGCCTGGCGGTGAGAAAGTCCAGGACCCAGGCACACAGGGGAGTGTTAAGCCCCAGTTTCAGCAGCTTCTCAGCCAGTCTGGTGGGGACTTTTGTGTTGAATGCTGAACTAAAGTCAATGAACAGCATCCTCACATAGCCCCCCTGGCTGTCCAGATGAGAGAGAGCGGTGTGTAGAACCTGGGAGACCGCATCATCCGTGGATCTGTTCGGACGGTATGCGAACTGTAGTGGGTCCATGTTGCGAGGGAGGAAGGCACAGATGTGGTTCTTGACTAGCCTCTTGAAGCATTTCATGACAACCGAGGTGAGGGCCACCGGTCGGTAGTCATTCAAACAAGCTGGAGAGGCATTCTTTGGCACCGGTACAATAATGGATCTTTTGAAGCATGCAGTGACTACGGACTTAGCCAAGGAGAGGTTGAATATTGCGGTGAGCACTGGAGCAAGCTGAGTAGCACAAGACTAGTACTCGCCCAGATATACCATCTGGGCCTACAGCTTTCCTCATGTTCACACGCGTCAGAGCCCTCCTCACGTCAAGCTTGGACACCAAGAATGTGTGCACATCCCCAGTGGTGGATCCCACTCCAGCCTCGCTAGCCAACGCACTGGCGATGTTGTTTTTAGACGGCGAGCAAGGGGTTTTGTCTCGAACCGTGCGTAGAAGGAGTTCAAGTCATCAGCTAGGGAGATGCCAACACTTCCGGTTGAGGGGAGGCTGCACCAGTAGTTAGTTATAGACCGTAGCCCCTGCCAAAAGCGCCTGGTGTCCTGCTGCTCCATCTGCGACTCCATCCTGTCCCTGTACCTCCTTTTTGCATCCTTCACCACCCTTCGCAGTCGGTAGGACTCTACCTTGTAGTCGTCCATATTGCCGGATACCAGGCCGGAGTTGTAAGCAGCGGTGCGAGCATTCAAGGTCGCACCGCATCGCACCGCAGTCCACACCACAGTTAATCAAGAGTGGACGCAGAGAAGCCATGTATCTTACAGCTAGGAATTGATTGAATCTGACTAAGTTTATATGTCAACTGTGAAGAAACACTTGGCCTTTGTTTGGAGTTTTACTACAGTCACGTAACAAGACTCGGAGACTCATTATATGGAGGATCACAGCACAAACCACTGGTCTATCAGTCAGTGCGCATTGAAGTTTCAAGGAATAGTTGTTGCACAGCATAGAGTAGTGTCATAAATAATTAATATATTTATTTTTTATATGCAGAACCAACTATCAAAGAAAATACAGGCATAGAGAAAAGTTTGCGAAAACAGTGTCAGACTCAGTTAGGAGTGACAGAAAGACTAACATTCCATTCTTATTTGATACAGTAATTTGCATTTCTAAAGCACGTTTAATATAGTGATTGTCCCAAGGCTGTTCTCAGAGGCAGGATACATGCCAAGTAGCAATTGGAAAAGGATTCGGGTATATGAAAAAAGACGAGAGATGGTTTGAATAAGCATTTGAAGATAAGGAGCAAGATAATGAGGTAGAGAGATTTCAGGGAGAGAATTATGTTATGCTTGGCAAAGATAGGAGCGAAATAGAGGAAACATATATATTATGGCAGAAGACGAGGTCCAGAGTTTAAGCTTAATGGAACAGCGGAACTTCAGTAAGGTGGTGGTTTGATAAGTTTAGAACACAAGTAAGCATGGACAAGGACTTATGTAGCAGTGAGTGAGATTAATATTGCAGACACAAGGAACTGCAGGTGCTCATTTTGCTGGTTTACAAAAAAACCCCAGCAGTGCTGGAATAACTCAATGGGTCAGGCAGCATCCCTGGAGTGCATAGATAGGTGACATTTTGGGTAGGGTCCTGGTTCTGGTTCTGGTTGATTACTGCGCAAACACCTCATAAGTGATTATCTCGCACAGGTCGGGGTGAGTAGAGTAGTGATTAAATTTTGAAGTGAGCCTGACCTGAAACATCACCTATCCATGCTCTCCAGGGATGCTGCCTGCCATGCTGAATTGCTCAGCACTTTATGTCATTTTTTAGATTAATATAGCGGCAGAAATATGGAACCTTCATCATGGGGAGCACAAAGGTTTGAAACTCAGCTCAGTCAAGTAGGATCACAGATCTCATCACATCAGGAATCCTCCCATCCATAATGTCCAACAAATCAAAGTTTTTCCACTGTACCTTGGTACACATGCTAACAGTAACCCAAGACGAAAACCAATCCATTCCAGGGCATCAGAATGCCCTCCTCTTTTCAAGAAACATGGCTTCATTTCTACTGAAATTGTTGGAGCTCACTCTTACATTTCCTCCTTTTCCTGTATATCTGCTTTCACCTTCCCTCCCTCCTTTTTATAAAATTATTTTTTTCCAGTACAACCAGCATTTACAAAATAATTGCATTTGTAAGTTATTTAGCAGGTGTACAAAATAGCACACTAAGAACAACAATACCATACAACAAAACGTAGAACAAAAGTACAAAATAGAAAAAAATAAGAAAAAAATAATAATTATTATTATATATATATATTGATACAAATCAATACAAATCATACAGGTCAACAAGATCAGACAGTACAAGACACCATGTACACACACTCTGGGGCTTTTACACTACCACTGACAGAATGTGTCATGTCCTCATCTCCATTCAACGGTGATTTAAAAAAAAAGAAAATATAAATTAATATAGGTATACATCACTCTGGAACTGCAGGGAAACCCAGTTGTCTAAAATTTAAAAAAAAGGGAGTCCACATTGCCCAAAATCTGTTTACAGACCCCCTAAATGCGTGCTTGATTTTTTCCAACTTGATGTAATTTAAGATGTCTTTAATCCGATTTCCATCTGAGCAAAATTAGTCGTCTTGCCAACAGAGTGACGAAGGCAATTATATCCTTATTGATTTGAGTGAGTTGCAGTTCGGATGAAGAAACCCCAAATAATGCGGTAATAGGGTCTGGTTCAATCTGCATGCCGTTTATTTCTGAGAGTATGTTTAAAATGTCTTTCCAGAAACCAGCAAGAGATGGGCAACCCCAGAACATATGCACATGATTTGCAGGTGACTGATTACATCTTACACAGTCCAGATTCACATCATTGTAAATCTTAGACAGTCTTGCTAGCGACCCAATGAACCCTATGAATGAGTTTACATTGGATGAGACCGTGCCGAGCACAAATAGAAGAAGTATGCACCCTCCAAAGTGCTTCCTCCCATACTTCACCCAGATATTTCCTTCCCTCCCTCCTACAGAATGGAGATGGAGTTCGCTTCATCCCCACCCACACCCTATCTCTTGTAAGGATGTCATCCCTTTATTGGATGTGCCTGTACCCATGATGGCTGTCAGTCATATCAGATTGATCTGTATGAGAGTGAACCCATGGAAGCAATTGGCCTGAATGGAGTCTTTAGAATCTGTGTGGACCAGCTGGTTGGAGTATTCATGAATATCGTTAACCTCTCCTTACTCCATCTGCTTTATGAAGACCACTATTATCCCTGTGCCAAAGAAAAGTGAGGTAGCTTGCCTTAATGACTACCATCCAGTGGCTCTGATATCAATCTTAATCAGTGCTTCAGGAGGCTTCCCATGGCTTATATTAATCCCAGCCTTGATCCACTGCAGTTCACCTACCATAGCAACAAGTCCATGGTAGATGCCATTCACCTGACCCCAAACCCATTGCTGGAACATCAATATACCAAGGACACCGGGATCAGATTTCTATTCATTGCCTTCAACACCATATTCCTAATAAAACACATCTCCAAACTCCTGGACCTAGAATTTAACACCCCCCTCTACTACTGCATCCTTGATTTCTTGACCACAGACCACAATCAGTGACAGAACATCCTCCACTATAATTCTCAACAATGGTGATTCCTCAGGACATCATCTTTTCTCATTTTTATCAGCTGCAATAAGTGATACCACTTGCCACAACTTCCCCTCCCCACATCTTTATGCCATAGGAACCACTCTCCTATGACAGTTCCTTCCTCCCCACCGATCCCTCCCTGACCCTTGGCACTTTCCTTGCAAGGAGGTGCAACATTTGTTCCTACACCTCCTCTCTCACCACCATCCAGGGATCTAAGTAGCCCTTCCAAACCAGGCACAGACACACATGCACCTCCTCTAACCTCATTGTCAACATTCACTGCTCCTGATGTGGCCTTCTCTACATAGGTGAGAAAAAGTGCAGTCGGGGCAAACAATTTATAGAATGTCTATGCTCTGACAGCAATAGCCAATGCATGTTCCCGCTTGCATGACATTTCACTTCCCTTTCCGTTCCCACCAAGCTGTACCTCCTTGGCTTTCTCCACTGCCAGGATGAGTTTCAACACAAACTAGAAGAATATATTCCACCTGGGTAGTTTACAACCTAATGGTATGAGCTTTTCAATTACAACCCCTGTTTCCTTCTCTCTCTTCTTCTGACCCATTCCTAGTCCTCCCATTTTTGTTCCCTTTCCCATACCCTCCTCTAGCCCCCATCATCTATTTTCATCTCACTGCTTCCATCCATCTACTGCCGACACAGTTCACCCACCAGAACCCCACACATATGGTTCCATCTCTCCTTTGAATGGTCCCCAATATATCACCTTTCTTTCTTGTCGTATTCCAGCACATGTGACCCTGCTCACCATCCTCCTGCCTCTATCTCCAACTTTACCTTTCCCTCCTCCCACCTGACTCCATCTGCCCCCTTTTTCTTTCCTTGTCTGTTTACATCATCAACTATCTGCCTCTGCCTCCCAACTCCATTACATTCCTCCTGATCCAGCTGGCTCAATCTGTCCATCATTCCTCAATCCTTCTCAGTTTATTCATCACCAAGTGGCCCCTGTCTGACCTCCCCCCCCCCTCCCCCCCCCTCCCCATCCCCTCTTTATACCGACTACCTTTTCTTTTCATTCACAGCCCTGATGCAACAATTCAACCCATAATGTCGACACTTACTATTCCTCCACAGAGGCTCCTGAACCTGCTGAGTTCAGAGTTCTTCCAGCAGTTTCATTTTGCTCCAGAATCCAAAGTTTGATTTAATACAGAATTCCCAAATTTGCTGTCAAATTTACCTCGATCAGACAAAGGGAGAATGTCATTGGGAACCTTAAACAGACACTTTGGCTTTGTGTTTAGAGTTTAGAGTTAGAGTTACAGCATGGAAATAGGCCCTTCGGCTCACCGAGTCCACGCCGACCATCCATCACCCGCATACTAGTTCCATGTTACCCCACTTTCGCATTCTGCACACTAGGGACAATTTTACAGAAGCAAATTAACCTACAAGCCTGCACGTCTTTGGGATGTGGGAGGAAACCAGAGCACCCGGAGAAAGCCCATGTACTCAAAGGGTAGAAATTCCACGCAGACAGCACCCGTAGTCAAGATCAAAACCAGATATCTGGTGCTGTGAGGCAGCAACTCTACCGTAGCACCACTGTGCTGCCCTTGGTCTTCCTTATGTTTAGTTGCAGATGTTTCTGTGGTCTTGTCAATCATTTGATGTTAAAAATATATTTTTTATGTCATAGATGTCAGCAGTGGCGACCTATGTTCCAATAATTTGATCGGTTAAATTTTATTCACCATTCCCGAAAAATCATAGTGAAATAGGACCTGAATAAAATTATTTTAACCATTGGAATGAATTGCGATCTGTTGTTTTTTATTGTTGCAGAAAATACATACTGCAAGTCAAACCAGCCTTTAACACAGCAGTCTGTCTCTCATCCTCTGTAGTGACAGCATGTAAGATGCAACATAAACAGCAGAATACCACAATGCCTCCAATTATATTACAGACAGAGATATCAAACATGCTGGGATTTCTAAATCAATTAGCGAAAATAATGGCCAATTACTTAAAAAAAGAGATGTTCAGAATAAAGACCCTTGGAAAATGCCATTAGCTTCATTGCAATGACTGCTCTCTGTCATATGTCTCCCCCCAAATTTTGTTCCTGCCTCCACCACACAGGGTGGCAGCAAATATTTTTGTTTCTCACTGTTAATGAATTGTGTTATCCAAAGCCATTGGTATCAAAAATATGTGTATGCGTATCCCAAAAAGATAATATGAACATTAAATTAATACAAACATTTTGATGGAATTTTTTAAGCATATGAAACATCATTATCTTTAAACAATTTACCAGCAGATATTTATTAATCAACTTATGTTTCGTAAACTGGTTGTTTGTAATGTAAAAGTAAAAATCTCGACTGATCTGCAAAATCATTGCTATGAGTTCAAACCCTAACAGAATGCTTGAACCATAGTTCACTCATGTTAATTGGTAAAATATGAGCTCCTGCATACAAATGATTTAATACTTTGAAGTTCATGTGTCACAAAATGCACCTCACAGTTTATGATAAAGGCTGTCACAGGCATGAATATGCTGGATATGGACCCTTTGTGGATCCTTTTTTTAGCATAGTGGAATATGAAAACAAAACCGACAGCACATTCACATGAAACAAAAGCAAAACCGCAAGGAAGAATAAATCTCCTTCAATGAATTACTGGCAATGCACTTGGAACTTTTTAGTGTTCTGCCTGGAATAAAATATTCTGCTTGTATTGTGGATCAACTGCCCATTATAATGGATAGGAATTTACATACCAGGATCCTTAATCTTCTTGACTAAATAGTGTTTTAAAAATTATGTTACATGTTTCTCTTTTCCACTTAAATGTATGTACGTTTTTTTTCTCTTGACATTGTCTTTGAAGATTGTCCCTGTTCTTATCACGGCCTACTAAATTGAGGTCAAAATATTCAACATTGTCTATTTTACTTTCACTTTTGCAGAAGTTTGCTGAAAGACATATAAGAAAACAATACAAAGACAACCTGGTTGTAAAGGGTGATGAAGATGAAAAAGTAAAACTAATGCTGTCAGTGTACTTTGCCAAGTTCCTGGAAAACCAGTAGCATGACTTCCACATTATTTTTGAACGATGGGCTGTATAACTTGTGAATATACCAGAGCACTAGGTAGAAGCTGAAGTAATGAGATACAAAATAAAATTAGAAAAGCGAAAGGAAGTGCTTCACCACTGGGGTCCTGTATCCTTTCAAGCTATTTGTTGATACATCCACCCACCACATCATGAAATGTGCTGCATTGTAGCACCTAATCATAGCTTTCAACCTACGTGAATTATGAGCAGTGAGATTTCATGAGCACAAGTGTGAGACAGATTGCAAAGTCACTGGAAATTGTGAACCTGGAGTTGCTTTCAAGCAGCGTGACATACAGAAAAAGTTTTATTTATTATGCAAAATGAATGGATCTTAAGACTTAAGAAAGCAGCATAACTTTCAGAGAAAGGTACTACTCAAGAGATATAAATTGAAAGCCAAGAATCGGAACATTTTATCCAAACCTGGAAAGAGAAGACATTTGAAATATCCTGACTCTTGCTGTTGTGCAATGAGCAACATTAAATTAAATTGGTTGTTTGTTCCATAATCAATGGACAATATCAATGATGCAGGACATCACTGGGAAAATTGTAAGCTTAACTTGGATGGGAACGTGATTCAGACAGTGGCAAAACCAAAACAGCAATTTGGGCACTTGGCGGCAAGAGCACTAGAACTGCTATTAATGCTTCCAGATGTTTTAAAATTATCTCTTTATTAAACTCCTGAGGTGGGCTTGGCCTTTCATTGTTTTCCATCAGGATTCTCTATTCTCTCAGTATAAGGGAACGGTTGGTAGCACAGTGACTGAAAAGTAAGCCATTTATGATCAAATCACATATAAATCAAGGAAAACCACAATGACGCATCACTTTTCTGTGCACGTTGTGCTTATTGGGGGTTATTGCATCATGGAATTTACACTCCCTCTCATTCACTTAGACAATAGACAATAGACAATAGGTGCAGGAGTAGGCCATTCAGCCCTTCGAGCCAGCACCGCCATTCAATGCGATCATGGCTGATCACTCTCAATCAGTACCCCGTTCCTGCCTTCTCCCCATACCCCCTCACTCCGCTATCCTTAAGAGCTCTATCCAGCTCTCTCTTGAAAGCATCCAACGAACTGGCCTCCACTGCCTTCTGAGGCAGAGAATTCCACACCTTCACCACTCTCTGACTGAAGAAGTTCTTCCTCATCTCTGTTCTAAATAGCCTACCCCTTATTCTTAAACTGTAGCCCCTTGTTCTGGACTCCCCCAACATTGGGAACATGTTTCCTGCCTCTAATGTGTCCAATCCCCTAATTATCTTATATGTTCAATAAGATTCCCCCTCATCCTTCTAAATTCCAGTGTATACAAGCCTAATTGCTCCAGCCTTTCAACATACGACAGTCCCGCCATTCCGGGAATCAACCTAGTGAACCTACGCTGCACGCCCTCAATAGCAAGAATATCCTTCCTCAAATTTGGAGACCAAAACTGCACACTTGTGTCAGAATGTGCTTTTTAATCACGCTTGGAGTCCGGGGGTAGGTTTTGTTTATTCATACCTTACAGTCGTTACATATCCAAGAAAAAGAGATCAACCCACCACAACAAACATAAC
The DNA here is from genome assembly GCF_053455715.1 of Rhinoraja longicauda. Classification (NCBI taxonomy): domain Eukaryota; kingdom Metazoa; phylum Chordata; class Chondrichthyes; order Rajiformes; family Arhynchobatidae; genus Rhinoraja; species Rhinoraja longicauda. The sequence continues at coordinate 20,098,021 of NC_135967.1, forward strand.
AATCTACTAAGATAAAACTAAAAATCTGCAAAAAGCTGATGCATAAGTTTCCTTATCTGTACAAGTAATAATTAGACTATCAATATCTGCGCCTCTCCTCACTGGCTCAAAGCCACCATTCGGATTGTGTAGAGACACCAAATGCTGGAGTAACTCAGCGGGACAGGCAGCATCGCTGGATAGAAGGAATGGGTGATGTTTCGGGTCGAGACCCTTCTTCAGACACAGATTGTGTCCCTTCTTTATTGGTCCTGATCCCAGGGGGGCAGTTGGCAATACCTCATTAACTTTTTCCTAATAAGGGGTTGTTGTTCACAGTTCTGTCTTCGGTTGTGTCAATTGTAACCTTGGTTTCACAAGCTGCTCTTTGTCACTGGGTTCAGGTTACGTCAGTTCACAGACAGCTTTTTTCAAAGGGTCAGCACCGTTTCTAACAAACTCACTCACGCAATTCTCTGCAAACCAGTTCAACTTGTCTTGCTCTTTCACTTCTTACTTTTGTCCAGCTTCTGATTTTTTTTGCTCAATATATTGGTCTTTCTATATTTTCTTTCAATACTTTGGATTTTGCCCATGTGTTTGCAGGCAAGCGGATGCAGCAGCATTGGAGATTGAGAAAGTGTGTTAGAAGAAGCTGCCTGAGTGAATGCAATGGGGCTCAGAGAAGACCTAGTGCCATATCGAAGAGACAAAAGGCGAGAGTCTGCTTTATGTTTGCAATTTGAAAGAGCTTTCAGTCTGAAAAAC